>NC_141903.1:909090-1212121 GCF_057802395.1 Ceratotherium simum simum
AGCAATTGAAGGAATAATGGCCAAATTTTTCTAATTTTTTTCCAGTTTTATTGTGATATAATTGACATGTAACATTGTACTAGTTTTGAGAGTATTGCATGATGATTCGATATTTGTATACATTGTGAAATGATCACCACAATAAGTTTAGTTAACATCCATCACCTCACATATGTACAATTTTGTTTTCCTGTGATGAGAACTAACATCTACTCTCTTAGCAACTTTCAAATATACAATACAGTATTGTTAACTATAGTCACCATGCTGTACATTACATCCCCAGGACTTATTTATCTTATAACTGGAAGTTTACACCTTTTGTCTACCTTCACTCATTTTCCCACCACCTACCCTCACCTCTGGCAACCACCAATCTGTCTCTGTATCTATGGGTTCAGGTTTTTTTACATTCCACATATAAGTGAGATCATACAGAATTTGTCTTTCTCTGTCTGACTTATTTCACTTAACATAATGCCCTCAAGATCTATCCATGTTGTTGCAAATGGCAAGATTTCCTTCTTTTTTATGGCTGAACAACATCCCATTATATATATATATATAAACATTTTATCCATTCATCCATTGGTGGACACTTAGGTTGTTTCCATGTCTTGACTATTGTAAATAATGCTGCAATGAACATGAGGGTGCAGATACTTTTCGAGATAGTGATATCATTTTCTCCAGATAAATACCTAGAAGTGAAATTGCTGGATTGTATGATAGTTCTATTTTTAATTTTTTGGAGGAAACTCCATACTGTTTTCCATAGTGGCTGCACCAATTTACATTCTCACCGACAATGTACAGGGGTTCCCTTTTCTCCATCTTCTTACCAACACTTGTTATTTCTTGTCTTTCTGATGATCGCCATTCTAACAGGTGTGAGGTTGTATCTCACTGTGGTTTTGATTTGTATTTCCCTGATGACTAGTGATGTTGAGCACCTTTTCATGTACCTATTGGCCATTTATATATCTTCTTTGGAAAAATGTCTACTCAGTTCCTCTGCCTAATTCTTAATCAGATTGTTTGTTTTTTGTTATTGAGTTGTATGAATTCTTTATATATTTTGCATATCAGCCCCTTATCAGATATATGATTTGCAAATATTTTCTCTCATTCAGTAGGTTGCCTTTTTGTTTTGTTGACATTTTGCTGGGCAGAAGCTTTTTAGTTTGATGTAGTTCTACTTCTGTTGTCATTGTTTTTGGTGTCAAATCCAAAGAATGATTGTCAAGACTGATGTAAGGAGCTTACCCCTATGTTTTCTTCTAGGAGTTTTATGGTTTGGGGTCTTACACTCAGGTCTTTGATCCATTTCGAGTTGATTTTTGTATGTGGTGTAAGATAGGATCCAGTGTCGTTCTATTACATGTACCTGTCCAAATTTGGGGAAAAATATAAATCCACATATCCAAGTAGTTCAGTGAACCCCAAGCAGTATGCACACACACACATACACAGACACATAACCCCAGCCACATTATAGTAGAATTGCTGAAAATGAAAGAGAAAATCTTGAAAGAAGCCAGAGAAAAAAGATTTCATGCAGGAAAACAATAAGAATGACCATGGAATTCTCACCAAAAACAATGCAACTCAAAGAAAATGGAATAGCTTCTTTAAATTTCTGAAAGAAAAAAATTCTGTCAATCAGAATTATATGTCCATTGAAAATATCCTAAAAAATGAAAGTGAAATAAAAATATTTTCGAATAGACAAAACTGAAAGAATTAACAGCAAGACCTGCACTACAAGATATATTAAATAAATTTATTCAGTATGAAGAGAAATGATATCAGATGGAAGTTTGGATCCACACAAGGAACAGAGTGCTAGAACTGGTAAGTGTAAGGTGCCTGTACAACATCTTCTTCCTAGTTTCTTTCTTTTCTTTTTAAAGACAACTGACTGTTTAAAACAAATAATGAAAATAATGTATTGTGGAGTTTACAACATAAAAAAAGCGTTTTTAAAAATGTAATAACAATAGTACAAAGTATTAAAGAGAGTAAAAGGAAGTATACTATTTCAAGTTTCTTAAATTATAAATGAAGAAATATAATATTAATTCAAGGTGGCCTGTGATAAGTTGAAGAGGAATGTTGTAATCCTTAGAGCAACCACTAAAAGTTTAAAATACAAAGGCATAGTTAAAAAGCCAATAGGAGAGATAAAAAAGAACTAAAAAAAAAACCCAACTCAATTAGTCCAAAAGAAGGCAGGAAAGGAAAAAAAAAAAAGCAACAAGGAAAACATGGGACAAATGGAAAACAAATAGAAGGATGTTTTACTTAAATCCACCATCTCAAGACTAACAGAATGTAAATGGACTAGACACTCCAATAAAAGGTAAGGCTTGTCGAACTGAATAAAAAAGCAAGACCTAACTATGCACTTTAAATATATACTCTTTAAATATAAACATATAGGTTTAAAGATATACCATGAAAGATGAACTGTTAAAAAGCTAGAGTGGCTAACATTAGACAAACTAAGTTTCAGGACAAGGACTATTACCAGAGATACAGAGAGACCTTTCATTGTGATAAAAGGTTCAATTTACCAGAAAGATATAATAATTATGAATGTGCATGCACTTAATAGGAGAACTTTTAACGTTCATGAAACAAAAACTGGGAGATCTAATGGAGAGTTAAATAAATCCACAATTATAGTCGGAAAGTTTTACATACTCCCTTAGTAATTGATAAAAACCAAAGTGGACAAAAAATCAGTAAGAATGAATGATTTTAATATTACTATCAACAAATTTAATCTGATATTTATAGACCACTCTACTAAACAACTTTAGAATACATACTCTTTTCAAGTGTACATGTAACATTCGTCAAGGCAGACCACATGCTGGTCCATAAAACAAATCTTACTAAATGCAAAATGACTGAAACCATACAGAACTTGTTCTCTGATGACAGTGGAACTAAATTAGAAATCAAAAACAAAAAAAAAATCTGGAAAATTCCTAAATATTTTAAATTGATCAGACCACTTCCAAATAATGAATGGGTCAAAGGAAAAATCATGTGGAAAATTAGAAGATATCTTAAACTGAATGCTAAAAAACCCCTGAACATATCAATATTTGTGGGATGCAGCTAAAGCAGAGCTTAGAGGGATATTTATAGCTATAAATGTTTATATTATACAATAATGAAGGTTTAAAATCAGCTTTATAAGTTTCCACCTGCAAAAGTTAGGAAGAAAAGGCAAGGTAAATTAGAAGGAAAAGGAGCCTGTGGCTGGCCCCAGAAACCAATAAAATAGCCAATATGTAAACAATAGAGAAAATCAACAAATCAAAAGACGGTCCTTTGACAAATGAGCCAGCTTGAAGGAGCTCCCAATGGCCAAAAGTGGGAACGTTTGAGCAACAAAATAAATAATGGGTTATAACTCGTATAATAAAATAAATATCCATGAATCTGATATAAATAAGCATTTAAGTACATAATTAAATGGAGAAGAAGGGAAAACTCTTTACTATAGTACAATTATAATTCATAAATGTAGAAGGAATGATGGAAATAGAAAATCACTACTTGGCAAGCACTACTGTAATAATCATTGCAGCAAGGAACCATTAATGGATGCTAAAAATTAATAATCTCCAAGTCTCCCCCCATAAGAGGTCTATTAATTACAAAGGAGAAAATAGTAAGTTTATAGTGGAGAAACCTGGCAGACACCACCTTAACGAAGTGATCAAGGTTAACACTAGCAGTCATGAGACATGTCAACATCACACACCTCCTGATAGGATGCACTGGGAACAAGTGAACAACCACTGATGCATGCTGCTTCTTGTCCCCCCACCACATGGAACTATGCATGGTTGCCAGAGACAACATCAAGGTGATGTTGTGTATCAGTGAGAATTTGATTAGAGAAGCAGAACTAGCAGGAGATTATAGGGATTTATTAGAGTGTTGGACCTTATGCAGTGTGGGAGCTGGTTAAACAATCTATGTGAAGGTGTTGCTTCTGTGCCTGATACTGGAGCCTGAAGTCAGCAGAGCAGGCAATCAGAAGAGAAGATGAATGTGAAGTGGGGGGAGAAAGGACAAGCTGGAACTGTTACCAAACCAAAGTGGGTCCAATTCCTGGTGAGTTGAAATCAGAGCTTTCGCCAGAAGTAGTTGTCACACAAAGTAAAATTTATTTGCAGCAAATAGGAAACCACGTGGAATCATTTCCAAAGTCATGGCTCTCCCTGAACAAAGGGAAGGAGGTCCTTTTATTTCAGGTGGGGAATGAATATTTAAAAGGGAAGTTTTGTCATCACATGTAGAAGTGGGTATTAGCTGGTGCAGGCGCAGTCTGAAAATATGCTCTCACATACATTGCATGTTGTGTTAATAAGGCCTAGGCTCCTCCTGGGGCAGAGGGCCACTTCAGGTCTTCTCCGGCGTCTGTGCAGGCGCTGCTCTTGCAGTGGGGCTTGGTCTGGTTCAGCCCAGGTCACAACGGTCTCTCTTCCTAACATAGCTCTGAGAAACCACCTTGAGCACTTTGAAAGCTTCCTTCGAGCTGCTCGGGGCACATGCCTGTGACGGAACCGGTGAGGATGGGTGGGAGCCTATGAGAACGAGAAAACCTGAAACCCACCTTGACCTCTCCCTGCCTTCAAGCCTCCAGCTTTATTGACAAAATGACCTCCTGGACGAGCTGGCACCTTTCGTCATGGAGCTAACCACGTACCTGGCCCAGGAGCCTGAGAAGCTGAAGGAGGAGCTGGCAGGAGCTAGAGGAGCCGCATGCTCAGGGCAGCCGCCCCACACCAACCAAGTGAGCCCGCAGATAAGCAGGCTGTGTGGGCTGCAATTGGGCATTGTGTCTAAAGAATACGGCTGCTGCTTCACTCCCACCTCCACGGTCTCATGCACAATGTCTCTGTGGCCCATGCCAAGCCAGAACTATGTGGGATAGCAATTCTGGGAAACAGTTTTAACTCAGCTAACTTGAAACAATGCAAATCCACTGCACTTCAACACAGAGAAGCCACTGCCTTGGTTTCCCTCCAGTCCTTTGGACCCCTGGCCTTCATGCCAATTCACAGCCCTCCCAGTCCAGGCCCAGTCACACGCTGGGGGATTCACAGCAAGCAGGGCCCATCACCAGTTCCCAGTAATGGCGTTCCACTAGTGCCTCGACTCTGTGCTTCAGAGGAAACTCTGCTCTGAGGAAGGCAACCTGAGGTCATTATCCCAGGCAGGCTTACTTCTGTGAAGAAAGGGTCCAGGCCTCCTCTTAACTTTTCTCATGAAAGTGTTCCCTCCTTTTATATTCTCTGGAAGAGTTAGTGAAATAGTTGTAATTCTTCCTTAAATGTTTGGGACAATTCACCAGCAAAGCCATCTAGGCCTAGATTGTTTTGTAAGAAGGTCTTGAACTATGGATTAAATCACTTTAATATTTAAACTCTTCAGATTTTCTATTTCTTCCTCTTTCTATTTTGCTAAGTTGTATTTTTTTTTTCCAGGAATTGATCTATTTTGTCTACATTTTCAATTTTATTCTCATAAACTTTAACATAACATCTTGTGATATTTTTAATGTCTAAGGAATAAGAGATCCTGCCATTTGTGACAACATGGATGAACCTGAAGGACATCATGCTAAGTGAAATAAGCCAGACACAGAAAGAAAAATACTGCATGATCTCACTTGTATGTGAAATCTAAAAAAGTCAAATACACGGAAGCAGAGAGTAGAGTGGTGGTTACCAGGGGTGGGAAAGCGGGAGAAACGGGGAGATGTTGGTCAGAGAGGACATTTGCAGTTATGTAGGATGAATAAGTCTAGAGATCTAATGTATAGCATGTTGCTTATAGTTAATGATACTGTATTGAATATAGGAAATTGGCTAAGAGAGCAGATTTCAGTCGCTCTCACCACACACACAAAATGGTAACCATGTGAGGAGATAGACATGTTAATTAGCTTGTAATAATCATTTTACTATGTATACGTATATCAAAACATCATATTGTATACCTTAAGTATATACAATTTTTATTTTTAAAAAAGAATATGTAGTGATATTCCCTTTTTCATTACTGGTTATTTGTGTCTTCTCTCCTTTTTTTCTTAATCAACCTCTTCAGGGGTTTATCAGTGTCATAATCTTCAAATAGCTATGTTTTGTGTTTTTTAATTCTCACTATGTGTATGTGGATGTCATATGGAGCCGAGGTCTAATGTGTGTATTCAATCTACCATCTTTAACTAAAAACCCAGAGTTATTTATAATATAAAAAATTGGAAAATACCTAATTATATAGCCTTAGGCCTAACTCAAGGTTACAAATATTTTCTCCTATGTTTTCTTCTAGAATTTTTATAGTTTTGCATTTTACATTTAGATCTCTGATCCATTTTTGTTAATTTATGTTAAGATAAGAGGTATGTTTTGAGGTTTTTGTTTTTTGCCTATGGATGTCCAATTTTTCCAGCACCATTTGTTGAAAAAATTATCCTTTTTTCTCTGAATTGCCTTCATATATTTGTCAAAAATTAGTTCTCCATATACATGTGGGTCTAATTTCTCAACTGTTTTGTTCCACTGCTCTATTCCTCTATTAGGCCAACACCACACAATTTTGATTATATAGTTTTAAAATGTGTTGAAATCAGGTAGTGTTAGTATTCCAGTTTTATTCCTCTTTTTCAAAGTTATTTTGGCTATTATAGGTGCTTTTAATCTTTATGTGAATTTTAGAAACAGCTTATCAATTTCTGAAAAAAAAACCCGATGGATTTTAATTGGGATTGCATTGAATCTATAGATCAATTTGAGGAGAATTAATACCTTAATTTGCAATCATTTATTGCTAATATATGGGAATAAATTGACTTTGTACTCTGATCTTGCATCATCTTGATATGATCGTTGTATCCTGCAAACTTGCTAAATTCATTATTAGTTCCAGTAGATTTTTTGTAGATTCCACCAGATTTTTACATAGACAATCACATGATCTGTGAATAAAGACAGTTTTACTTCTTTTCCAATCTGGATCAATTTTATTTCTTTTTCTTATCTTATTGAAATGGCTAAAACCTCCACAATAAGAAACCAAAATTAAAAACATAGCATTTTAATGGCAACAAAATATGAAATATAAATAAAGAAAACAAAATATGTGCAATACCTGTACAGTGAAAACAACAATACACTGCTGAGAGAAATTTTAAAGGACCTAAATACATGGAAAGATACACCTTGTTCATGGAAATAGATGATTCATTATTGTTAAGATGTCAATTTCCCTCAAGTTAGTCTGTTCAATCAGGCATTACACCAAAGAAAATATATGGATGTTAAATAAGCACATGAACAGATGCTCAACATCATTAGTCATTAGGAAAATGCAAATTAAAACCATGAAGTGATGCCACCACTCACATATTAGAATGGTATATTGTAAGGCCTGAAATTCCACGTGCTGCCTTGACATCTTTGACCCTCACAGAGCCCCAAAGACCTAACAGTGAGTTCCCTTGCTCTTGCCAGACATGTCCCCTTCCAAAGGCAAGGGCTCCCACCCAGCTAGCTCCCCTATCAGCTGGACCAGCTACACCCCACACAGTCCTCAACCTAACGGGCTTCACCTCTCTACCAGCCCACAAATTATTCAAACAAGCCAATCACATCCTCCCACAGAAACCAAGGGTCACTTCATCCTCTAGTCACTACAAAGTCTGCCTCCCACAGCCCCTGCAAGTTCATTCTGCTCCTTAGCATAACCCCCACGTGGCCCTGCATGACATATGGTGTCCTCTTCCCCTGGACTGTGAGTACATGTGACTAATAAACTGCCATCTATCTCATCTGTCCAGCATTAGGTGTGTGTTCAGCCATCTCATCCTACTTAAGGATCTCATCTCCCTCGCCCACAGGGTGGATAGGAGGCAATCAGAGCAAATGGCTAAAATTAAAGAAGTTGACCTTACCAAGTGTTGGTGAAGATATGACGACACTGGAACTCTCAATACTGTTGGTAGGAATGTAAAAAGGTACAACAATTGTGGAAAACAGTTTGGCAGTTTCTTAAAAAGTAAAATATGGGTGACATCACTGAAAATGGTGGAGTAGGGAACTCTGGGGACCCATCCCTCCCCAGAAACACTGAAAAAACTTGGTAAAAATTGTCAGAAACAGCCTTATCAGAACTCTAGAAAATAATCAAAGATCTACAGCAACTAGCAAAAGCTTAACCAAGAGAAAGGCCACTGAAACATGATAGGAGGACTTTGTGGCCATTTAACTGACCCTTGCCCTCCTTGGAATAGCAGTAGTTGAAAATGGCAGTCCACATTCCCAGTGAGGTGCCTGTGAGCAGAGTGGACTTCATTCTCAAGGATGTGTGTTTGTCTGTTTTGACCTGTCAGGAGTTTCCTGAAGGACTGATACAGGGGGCTTGCCTTGTTTTGTCAACTTGAAACTCTCTCAGGGTGGAGAAGTGGCTACACAGAGGATATTCCTCAAAAACATTGAAAGGCAAATGAACAAGCTGCCGCTGCCTGAGGAAAAAAATACTTGGGGGAAAAAATAGACATGCCAGAAGCCTGGGAAGGAAAGAACAGGGGGTGAGATACTCTGGAGAATAGGAGTTTTGAACAGCTCCCACATATAGTGAGGGATCTAGAAAGCCTTGTACATGGCCAGGGAAGGATGCATGCTCAGAAAAAAACCTGAGAATACCCTGAGCTCTTACCACTTGCTGACCTTCAGGCTCCATACAAGCAGGAAGTGAAGGCTAAGGCAGAGTCGTAAATGGCATGGCTAAGCATTGAAGGGGTGCCCCAACACAGAGAAAATCTGCAAAGACTTGAAGAATTTCTTTTCTTTTTCTTCTCTCTGTCTCCCTCTCTCTCAGCTCAAGGCATTTAAAGAAATCTCTATCAAACCACTAGGTGACCACTAAGTTAAAGGAACAGAGACTTCAGAGGCCACACATAACAAAGAATACAGTCTTTACAAAAGTAGTTTTAAAAAGTCACTAAACAAACAAGCAACTGAAACTCATAGCAACAACAACAAATCCTGACAAAGGGGCAGAATTTGATTTTCAGGTTACCACATCATAATATTAAGAAGTCCAGTGTTCAAGAACAACAACAAAAAATATATGAGGCATGCAAAGAAACAAGAAAGTATGGTCTTTTCACAAGAAAATAATCAACAGAAAGTGTCCTCAAGGAAGCACAGACATTGGAATTACTAGACAAAGACTTTAACTTAACTGTCTTAACTATACTCAAAGGAGAAAAAGGAAACCATGGACAAAGAATGAAAGGAACCAGGAGAAGGATGTCTCAACAAATAGAGAATATCAATAAAGAAATAGAAACTATCAAAGGAAACCAAGTAGAAATTTTGGAGATTGCTATAGACCAAATGTTTGTGTCCCCTCAAAACTCATATGTTGAAACCTAATCCCAATGGGATGCTATATGCCTTTGAGAGATGATTAGGTTATGAGGGCAGAGCCCTCATGAATGGGATTAGTGCCTTTATAAAAGGGACCTCAGAGAGCTCGCTTGCCCCTTCTGCCTTGTGAGGTTACAGGGAATAGATGGCCATCTATGAACAAGAAAGTAAGTTCTCACCAAAACATAGAATTTGCAAGTACCTTTATTTTGGACTTCCCAGCCTCCAGAACTGTGAGAATTAAATTTCTGCTGTTTATAAGCCACCCAGTCTATGGTATTATGTTATAGCAGCTTTAATTGATTAAGATAGGGCTGAAAAGTACAATAACTGAAATGAAAAAGTACAAAAACTGAAATGAAATGTAGCAGAGACCAAAGCAGATTTGTGCTGGTAGTGGAATAGCTGGAAAACGTAAAAATAGGTCAAATATAATTATCCAATCTCACAAGCAGAAAGAAAAAAGCATGAAGAAAAATTAACAGAGCCTAAGAGATCTGTGGGACACCACCAGGCATACCAACATATGCATCATAGAAGTCTCACAAGAAGAGAGAGGAAGGGGCAAAAAGAATATTTGAAGAAATAATGGTCAGAAACTTACTAAATTTGATAAAATACATGAATCTACACATCCAAGGAGCTTAACAAATTCCAAGTGGGTTAAACTCAGAGATCCACACCGACACACACTATAATCAAACTGCTGAAAGACAAACACGAAGAGAGAATCTTGAAAGCAGCAAGAGAGAAGTGACTTGTCACATACAAAGGATCCTCAATAAGATTAACAGCTGATTTCTCATGCAGGCCAGAAGGTTGACATATTTAAAGTGCTAAAAGAAAAAAAAATTGTCAACCAAGAATTCTATATCCAGCAAAAATATTCTTCAAAATTGAAGGAAAAATTAAAGCATTCCTAGATAAACAAAAGCTGAAGTAGCTTGTTGCTTAGATCTGCCCTACAAGAAATGCTAAAGGGAGTTTTTCAGGCTGAAATGAAAGACATATACAGTATCTCAAAGTCACAGAAGAAATAAAGAATACTGGTAAATTTTACCACATTGGGAAATAAGAAAGCTGGTATGTTTGTATGTTTGGTTTGCAACTTCTCTTTTTTTCCCTGTATAATTCAAAATACAAATGCATAAAACAATGGTTATAAACCTATGTTAATGGGCACACAATGTATAAAGATGCACTTTGCAATGATAAATAAATAATAAATGGGAGGGATGGAGATGTATAGGAGCAGTCTTTTTGTATTCTATTGAAGCTAGTTGGTATTAATTCAAACTAGATTGCTATAAGTTTAAAATGTTCATTGTAAGACCCAAGGTAGCCACTAAGAAAATAACTAAAAAGTGTACAGAAAAGGAAATGAGAAGGGAATCAGTGGTTTACTACAAAACATCAGTAAAATACAAGAGAGGACAGTATTGGAGGAATTGAGGAACAAAAATGATATGACATGTAGAAAACAAATAGAAAAATAGCAGAAGTAAGTCCTTCCTTATCGGTTTTTACTTTAAAAGTAAATGAATTAAACTCTCAAATTAAAAGGCAGAGATGTCAGAATGGATTTTAAAAAAACATGATCTATCTACATGCTATCAACAAGAGACTCACTTTAGATCAAAAGACACAAATAGGTTGAAAGCAGAAAGATGAAAACAGATATTCCATGCAACGAATAACCAAAGGAAAGCTGGAGTGGCTCTATTAATATCAGACAAAATAGATTTTAAGTCAATAATTGCTACAAGATAAAAAGAACATCATTATATACTGATAAAATGGTAAATCCACCAAGAAGTTATAACAATTATAAACACATATGCACCTAACACTAGATCCCCAAAACATTAAACAAAAATTGACAGAATTCAAGGGAAAATAGATAGTTCTACAACAATAGTTGGAAGCTGCAATACACCACTTTCAGTAATGGATAGAAACATGAACACTCCGCCTAATGACAGCAGAATATAGTTTTCTCAAGTGCAAATGGAACATTCTCTGGGACAGCCCATATATTAGCCCACAAAACAAGTCTAAAATAATTCTAAAAGATTGAAATCATACAAAGTATTTTATTTGACCACTATGAAATGAAACTAGAAGTCTACAACAGAAGGAAAATTCACAAGTATATGGAAATTAAGCAACACACTCTTAAACAATCAATTAAGTCAAAGAAAACATTGCTAGGGAGATTAGAAAATACTTGGACATGAATTAAAATGAAAACACAAAATACCAAAGCTTATAGGATGCAGCAAAAGCAGTATTTAGAGGGTAATTTATAGCTGCAAACTATACATTAAAAAAAGAAGAAAGATCTCAAACCACTTTAGGGAACTGGAAAAAGGAGCAAAGCAAAACTGACTCTAGCAGAAAGAAGGAAATAATAAAGATTAGGGTGAGGATAAATGAAACAGGGGTTACAAAAACAATATAGGGAATCAACAAAACCAAAAGTTGGTTCTTTGAAAAGGTTAACAAAAATCAAAAAACTTTTAGATAAATTGACTAAGAAAAGCAGAGAGAAGACTCAAATTACTAAACTCAGAAATGAAAGTGGGAATATTACTACTGACATTACAGAAATTTAAAAGATTATGAGAATACTATAAAATAAGAATACTATGTATGCCAACAAATTAGATAACTTAGATGAAATGGACAAATTCCTAGAAACACAAAAAACTGACTCAAGATGAAATAAAATATCTAAATAGACCTATAACAAGTAAAGAGATTAAATCAGTAATAAAAAATCTCCCAACAAAGAAAAGCCAGGACCAGGTGATTTCACTAGACAATTCTACCAATCCTTTAAAGAATGAACACCAATCCTTCTCAAACTCTTCCAAGAAACAGAAGAGGAGGGAACACTTCATAACTCATTATGTGAAGCCAGCATTACACTGATACCAAAGCCAGATAAAGACATTACAAGAAAAGAAAAGTACAGACCAATAACCCTTATGAAGATAGACGCAAAAATCCTCAACAAAATACTAGCAAACTGAATTCAGCACCATATTAAAAGACTTTTACATCATGACTAAGTGGGATTTGTCTCAGGAATGCAAGAGTGGCTTAACAAATGAAAACCAAAATAATACACCATATTAATAGGATGAAAGACAAAATGATAATCTCTACTGATACAGAAAAAGCATTTGACAAAATGTAACACCCTTTCATGATAAAAATACTGACCATACAAGGATAAAAAGACTAAGAAGAGAAGGGAACTTTCTTAACATGGATAAAAATCATATGGAAAACCCACAGCTAACAACACACTCAATGGTGAAATACTGAGTTTTCCCCCTGAGATCAAGAACAAGACAAAGATACTTGCTTTTATTGCTTCTAGTCAACATTATACTGGAAGTTCTAGCAAGAGAAATTAGACAAGAAAAAGAAATAAAAGAGACACAGGTAGGAAAAGAAGTAAAACTCTCTCTATTTGCAGATAACATGATCTTAAGTGTAGAAAATCCTAAATAATCAAGAAAAAAGCTGTTGGAACTCAAAAATGAATTCAGCAAATTTGCAGGACACAAAATCAATATAAAGATCAGTTGCATTTCTATATACTAGCCCGAACAATCTGAGAAGAAAATTAAGAAAGTAATTTCATTTACGATAGCATCAAAAAGAATAAAATATTTAGGAATAAATTTCACCAAGGAGGTTCAAGACTTGCACACTGAAAACTACTAAACATCGCTGAAATAAATTAAATAAATAAATAAATGGAAAGACAACTTGTGTTCATGGATTGGAAGACTTAATATTGTTAACACGGTAATACTACCAAAAGCAATCTACAGATTAAATGCAATTCCTATCAAAATCCCAATGGGTTTCTTTATAGAAATAGAAAAAGTTAATCCTAAAATTCATATGGAACCACAAAAGACCCTGAATAGTCAAAGAAATCTTGAGCAAGAAGAACACAGCTGGAGGCATTTCCTGATTTCCTTCCTGATTTCAAACTATATTACAAAGCTATAGTAATCAAAACAGTATGGTACTGGCATAAAAACAGATATATAGGTCAATTGAACAGAATAGTGAGCCAAGAAATAAATCCATGCACCTACAGTCACTTGATCTTCAGCAGGGGTACCTAGAACACAAAATGGGAAAAGGGTAGTCTCTTCAATAAATGGTGTTGGGAAAACTGGATATCCACATGCAGATGAACGAAATTGGACACTTACTTCACACCATATACAAAAATCAACCCAAAATGGATTAAAGACTTCAACATAAGACCTGAAACCATAAAATTACTAGAAGAAAACATATAGGATAATCTTCCTGACATTGGTCTGGGCAATGATTTTTTTGAATATGACACCAGAAGCACAGGCAACAAAATCAAAAATAGACAAATGAGATTGCATCAAACTAAAAAGCTTCTGCACAGCAAAGGAAACAATCAAAAGAGTGAAAAGGCAATTCATGATATGGGAGAAAATATTTGGAAACCATCTATCTGATAAGTGGTTAATATCCAAAACATTTAAGGAACTCAAACAACTCAATAGCAAAAAAAAAAACAAATAACTTGAATAAAAAATGGACAAAAGACCCGAATATTTCTCAAAAGAAGACATACAAATAACCAACAGTACATGAAAAGATGCTCAACTTCAGAATCCATGAGGAAAATGCAAATCAAAATCACAATGGATATCACTTCACATCTGTTAGAATGGCTATTATCAGAAAGACAAAAGATAACAAGTGTTGGCAAGGATGTGGAGAAAAGGGAACCCTTGTACACTGCCGGTGGGAATGTAGATTGGTGAAGCCACTATGGAAAACAGAGTGGAAGCTCCTCAAAAAATTAAAAATAGAACTACCTTATGATCTAGCAATCCCAATTCTGGGTCTATATTGAAATGAAGTGAAATCAGAATCTCAAAGAGACGTCTGTACTTCCATGTTCATTTCAGCACTCTTCTCAATAGGCAATATACGGAAACAACCTAAATTTTTGTCAATGGGTGAATGGATAAGAAAATGTGATTTAAATATACACAAAGGAATATTATTCAGTCTTAAAAAAGAAGGCTGTCCTGCCATTTGTGACGACATGGATGAACCTGGAGGATATTATGCTAAGTGAAATAAGCCAGACATAGAAACACAAATACTGCATGATCTCACTTATATGTGGAATCTAAAATAGTTGAACTCATGGAAATGGTAGTTACCAGGGCCTGGGGGTAGGGAGCAATGGGGAAATATTGGTCAAGGAGTACAATGTTTTGGTTATGTGAGATGAATAAATGCTGGCCATCTAAGGTATAACAGTGTCACTATAGTTAACAATACTTCATTGTATACTTGAAATTTGCTAAGAGGGTAGATCTTAAGTGTTCTCACCACACACACAGACAAAAAGTGATAACTATCTGAAGAGATGGATATGCTAATTAATTTGAATGTGGTGATTATTTCTCAATGTACATGCATCATCAAATTGTAAATCTTAAATATATAACATTTTTAATTGTCAGATATACCTCAATTAAAAATGAATTAATTTAAAAAAAGAGAGTGAAAAGAAAACCCACAGAATGGGAGAAAATATTTGCAAATCATATGTCTGATAAGAGTCTAGATAAATGAGTCCTGGGATGTGATGTACAGCATGGAGACTATAGTTAACAACACTGTAGTGCACATTTGAAAGTTTCTAAGAGAGTAGATCTTAAAAGTTCTCATCACAAGGAAAAAATTTGTAACAATGTATGGTGATGAATGTTAATTAAACTTGTGGTAATCATTTCACAAAATATATATGTATCAAATCATTATGTTGTACACCTAAGACTAATACAATGTTATATGTCAATTATATCTCAATTTAAAAAAAAAGAAAAGAATCTAGTATCCAGAATAAACAAAGTACTCTTACAACTCAACAACCAAGAAGACAAACAATCCAATTGAAAAATGGACAAAGGACTGGAATAGACATTTCTCCAAAGAAGACATACAGATGGCCAACAGGCATGTGAAAAGATGCCCAACATCACTAATCATTAGGGAAATGCAAATGAAAACCACAGTGAGATGCCACTTCACACCCACTAGGATGACAATAACAGGAAACAAGTGTTGGCAAGAATGTGGAGAAATTGGAACATTTTCACATTGCTGGTGGGAATGTGCAATGATGCAGTCACTGTGGAAACAGTTTGGTCATTCCTCAATAAGTTAAACAGAATTACCACATGACCCAACAATTCCACTCTTAGGTGTTTACTCATAAGAATTGAAAACAGGTGCTCAAATAAATCCTTGTGCATGAATGTTTTCTAGCAGCATTATTCATAATAGCCCAAAAGTGCAAACAACTCAAATGTCCATCAATGGGTGAACAGATAAACAATAGGTGGTATATAAATAAAATGGACTATTATTCAGCTATAAAAAAGGAATGAATTTATGATACATGCTACAACTTGGATGAACCTGGAAAACATTATGCTAAGTGAAAGAAGCCAGACATAAAGGCTACACATTGTACGATTTCATTTATATGAAATGTCCAGAATAGGCAAATCCATAGAGACAGAAAGCAGATTAGTGGTTGCTAGGGGTTGGGGCAGGGAGAAATGGGGAGTGACTGTTAACGGGTATGGAGTTGTCATTTGAGAGGATGAAAAAGTTCTGGCACTAGATGGTGGTGATGATTGAACAACATTGTAAATGTACTTAGTACCATTGAATTGTATGCTTTAAAATAGTTTAAATGGTAAATTTTAGTTAAGTGTATTTTACAATAAAAAAGAAAGTAAAATGCATATCTACCATAGGATGTGGCCATTCCCCGCTCAACCACGTGGGCTCAAGTCCTGGTTCCTCCTCTTCCTGACAGGAGACCCTGGGCGTGTGCCATCTCTCTGAGTCTCCTGTCTGAGACCCCTCAGAGGGGTCCAGTGGGATCTGCAGAAAGCTCTGGACTTAAGGCCATGCTTAACTGGGACCTGAGGGCCCAGTTACCTGAGGGGTGGAATTGAAGTCAGATCCTAGGGTAAGAATCCAGGAGGCTGGCAGCGTGGGGCCTCAGCTTGCTGTCCGAGAAGCCGTGGGAGGGTACCCTAGAAAGAGAGACAACCTAGTGAGGGCTGGTTCTTCACGTCTTATCTTCAGTGCCTGGGCCCGAGAGTCTGACCCCAGAGACACAGATCTGGGTTGGCATCTCGGCTTTCCACCTAAAGTCGAGGCATCTTAGTGAAATGACCAATCCCCGGAACCTCAGTTTCCTCATCTGTGGAATGGGGATAATGACATCTATTAATGACCGTGGTGAAGAAGCAGTGACGAGAGATTTTATACTGTGCCTCATTCAAAAGAGGGTTTGAGGCAGCGAGATAACGTGTGCGAGGACCCAGCACCAGGAAGTTTCCTTCCCTCTGTTCCCTCTCGCTCCACAGGCTCCCTCCTCCCCAGAAACTCGGCCTTTATGATCTCACCCCTTCCCCGTCCCAGGTTTCGGAAAAGGGTCTGACAATCCCACCCTGGCAGGAGAAGCCCATCTGTGTGTGAGCACAGAGTCCCAAGACTGGCAGAGAGGGACTCCTGGGAGAAATGGGGCAAGGACAAGGCCTTCCCAGGACCCCTGAAAGCCCAGCGTGGCCCTATGGAAAGCCAGCTGGGCTGTCACCAGGTGAACGATCACAGCTGCTCCAGGCTCACAGTCCATTCCTGAGGAAGTTGTACTTGCGGCGCACACAGAGTGGTGCCAGCTGGGTCCCTGCCTGCCAGCAGAGCCGCACCTTTCGCAGATGTGGCCACCTCTCCAGGCCCTCTGCTGGCCTGGGCCCCAGGCACACATGCCTTCGCTTGGCTGTAATCACCGTGTGCTTCCCAGCGCATTGCTCAGGCCTCCAAGTTGCACCATAGCTCTTAGCACTTTGCTTTCCAAAGCCATCAAACCAAAGTATGTAAATCAAAGGGCCACGCCCTTGCTGTGAGAGGTTCCCTCCTCTCTTGAGTTATTTCGTCAAAGTAAATTCCCAGCAGCATTTCTTGGGCTGGAGAATACGAACAAACATTTTATGGTTCTTGCTGATTGTTGCCAAATTATCTTCCGAAGCTTGTATACTCTCAATACCAATACATGAATATACTGGTTTCACGACAGTATCACTGGCCTTGATTCTTACCATTAACTTTTCAAAATTTTTGCAAATAGCTTTATTCTTCCATTTTTAGAAATAAAAATTGCTTGTCATAATATTCTTATACTACAGACAAAGAGAGAGGTGATCAGACATCTTACACAAAAAACAAAATTTTGGGTCTGCCATCATCACAGATTTTTCTGAAAAGCTTTTTCCTATTTTGCCCTTATGTACCTTGTAAGGACATTTTCCTACCTAACTGTAATGCCATTATGACACTAAACGGTCAAGAAGTCTTTGGTGTCATCTAATGTCCAGTCCGTACTCACATTTCCCCATTGCCTCAAAAGTAATATCTCTTTTCATTTATTTTGTTCAAATAGGGTCCATACAAAGGCCTCACATGCTATGTGGATGTTACATTTCTTAGTTCTCTTTTAATCTATAGTGCCCCGCCTTGCCTTCTTGCCCTTGACTTGCTGCACAAGCCACCCCAGTCGTCCTGGAGAGTGTCCCTCCTTCCCAGTTTGTCCGGCTGCCTCGTGATGTCCTTTAACTGGATCCTCTGTCTGCCCTTCCGCCTCCAAACTGCAAGTCAGTTCTAAAGCCATCACTGGATTCAGGCTCAACTTCTTTGGCAGAAAACCTCAGAGGCAGGGCCGGGGGCTTCCTATCGCGTCCTTTGGAGGCACAGGGCACCTGGATGCTCCTCTCAGTGATTCCGACACTGGTCCCTGCAAGGTAAACGCCGATCAACATTTCAGGTGTTGGTTGATGCCTACTGATCAGCAGTCGGCAAGGACCCTCCTCAGCTTGGTGCCGTGCGGGATGGCAATTTGATCATTCACTCATTAATTCATTAATTCTTTCTATGTGAAGATAAATTCGGAAAGAAATAAAGGAAGCCAGCATCCATTGAGCACCTGCTAACGTGCCGGCACAGTGCTTGGAGCCTCACCATTCTCTGCAGTGTTCAGTCTCCACAACCCCGTGGGAAGGCCGAGAGGGGAGTGACCCCAGCAGAAATGACTGTCGGTAACATTTGGCCTGCCTCATCCCACTCAGTCCTCCTGCTGCGAGGACTGTGTTATCAATCCCTGACTTACCGATACAGAGAAGATGCGGGCTCAGATTTGTCCTGACTGGCCCGAGGGCACAGGGCCAGGAAGAGGCAGGGCGGGAGGTGGCCCAGGTTTCCTGCCTTCTGCAAGGCTCCTCCGTGCAGTTCAGGCTGGCCCGTGGATCACAGCGGCCCTGGTGTTGGCTGCCTTCACGCAGTGGTGAGCGAGGGAAGGGCTGGTGTGTCAACATGTGCACCTAAGGCTGCCATTAGGAATTTCTTCTAGAAGGACAGAAGGTGACCAACAGCGTCTGGTTCAACAAATGTTGGCCACAGTCCCTGCTCTTGTGAAATGCAGAGGCCAGTCTGTTGGTGGCCATGCCCGTGGGCCGTCCAGTAGAGGTGGCCAGGTAAGGTTTCCACTGGAGATGGAGATGTGGGATCGCGGGCACAGAGACAAAAGCTGAGACGAGGCAGTGGAGGAGCGTGTGGAGAGTAAGCAGCCAGTGGGGCTTGGAGGCCCCACAATAACGGAGGAGAAATCATCGAACCCGAGGAAGGGAGCTGCAGAATCTTACCCAGACCCCAAATATCCACCAGTGGGAGAAAGACTATGCCAGCCAGTCTACTCGTCTTGGGGACACGGCAGCCATGAGAAGAATGGCAGAGGGCCACGCACTACCATCTGTTCCCCTCAACAAGGCAGTTAATGGTGAGAAAATCAAGCTGCAGAGCAACGTGGACAGATTATGCTATTTATAACACACACATAGGGACGCCTTATACACATGTCTCTAAATGCCAGGAGAGTCAGCAAACCCACACTTGCTACCTGGGCCTGGGATTTGGCGAGGCACAAGTGGTCAGGGAGTCCTCAGCTTTACTGAAATTATTTCATTTGTATAAGAAAAATGTATTCATGTGTTACCTGAGTATTTAAAATTAATTTAACAGTATAAACGGAAAGCTGCGTAGAGCCTCTGTGGCGGCTGCTATTATCTCAGCCTGGAGGCTGCCAAGGCTGGGGGCACTCCAGGTGCGGGGAAAGCCAGGATGGAGAGCTCCTTGGGGCCCACCCCGAGCCCTGGGGAGTGCAGGAGGGGACACGAGCAAGGCTCCCGGCACCGGGCACGGCCTGTGGCCTGCGGTCGGCCCTCATGCACAATGCCTGGGGCTGTCATTCTGGGCACTCTCTCCCTGGCTTTCCGCTTGAGGCCGGGGGAAGGACAAGCCGGGAACTTGGGGGTCCAGACTCTGGCTGAGTGTGTGCAGGGGGCTCACCTCAGGACAGGCAGCACCCCTCCAGCTCAGCCCCTTAGGTTTCAGGAGTCCCCACCCCCCTCAGCCCATCAAATCCCTTTGGCCATCATCATCATCGTCATCTTCATCATTGTCGTCATCACCACATCATCATCATCATCATTGTCATCATCATCAGGGCAGAGGTGATAGTGATGCTGACAACACTGCCAGGTGCGTTCTGCTCACTTGATCTCTTTTGATCCTCTGCACAGTGACTCTGCGAGTTGTGTACTGTTACTCTGTCTTACGGGTTGGGAAATAGAAGGTCATGTTGGGGATGGGGCCTTTTCCAAGGTCAAATGGCTCCACAGCAGAGGCTCTGACCCCACGGGTCTGTAGACCTTCATGTGTGGAATCTCCTTCTCTGCTGTGCCCTGGATGGCCACATGGTCTCAAGCCACTGCCTGTCACCTCAGACTGGCCCTAATGGTGTCCAACTGCTCATCTGCCGGCTTTCTAGGAGCACAAGACAGGAGTGGGTTTGGTGCAAGATAATGTGTTCAGATGCCCTAGCAGTCTGGAGCAGCCCTGACGACCTCTGCCAGCTGCAGAGGGAAAAGCCATGCTCTCCACCAGTGGTGGTGGTGGCAGCTAGGATTCTGGCCACACTTTCTGCTCCTGGGCTAGGACAGGGAACAGGTTTTTTCAGGCTCAGGCTCACTGCTCAGGGGAAACTGTTGATGGGCCCCACTTCCTTGGTGCTTGCTGACCATCTGAGACCGCTGCTGTGTGCTCCCCATTGGGGGACCACTATGACTGCCACCTGTGACAGTGCCACCCCTGTACTAAGTGTGTCACTCACATTATCCATGGCTCCTCACAGCAGCCTCTGGAGCCAGCCCTGCCTGCATTCCCAGTTCATGGCCGAGGGAACTGGGACTGAGGGTTAGGAAGATGCAGGGGTCACGTGGTTAGGAAGTAGGTAAGGTATTATTCAAACCCATTTCTGATTGATTGTCTCCAAAGCCACTTTGGCAGACTAACTGGGACTTTTTCTCTGTATTTCCTGCTCCCTGTCTATCTCTTGTCCAGGCAGTGCTGCGCTGTCTATCCTCACAGCCCTCTGAGGAGGATGGTTCCTGGAGAAATGCCATTGTAGGGCTTAGCCAGGTGCTTGCTGGAGAACTTTTCAAATCTATGGCTTGAATTATCCATGGGTCTTAGAGCAAGGCTCCAAAGCAGACAGTGTGAGCCCTTGGTTGGCATGATGCTCAGAGAGCCAGGTCCCCCCTAGGCAGATATGAAGCCTCCTGGGGCTGCAGGCAAGTACAGTTGAGAACAGCTGGTATGAACCTCTGAGAAGGGACTCTGCTTTCAACTTCCCCCATCTTCCAGGGAGCTACCCAGAGGACAGGGAGGGCCAGAACCCAGAGAGGTTCGAGGAGCCCAGAACAGAAGGCACTGGGAAACTGGCCTTGCTTCCCAGGTGAGCCTGGGGAGCTGGGAGTCCACCAAGAAGGCCAGGCCTGGCACTGCAGGCCCAAGGGCAGCAAGGGCTCTGGGCCTGAGTGCGGCCTCTGAGAGACATGGGGGCAGCCATCCAGAGTGCTTGGGTGCCAGGAGGGGATGAGGAGCAAGCAGCACTGACGTGGGACGTGGCTGGGTAGGGTGAGAGTGTGACCAACTCAGCAGCTGCAGGAGGCACCAAGGCTGAAGAACCACACCCAGTGGCCACTGCGACTAGTGTCTTGGGACCAAGTCTCCTGCCCATCATCTCTGCACCCCAGAACTTAGATGCTGCCCTGAGAAAAGGGTGGGAGAAGAACTAGAAGAACTCTGAATGGGCTGATTTTCAAACCTGAGGTGGTTGAGAAATCACAGAATTGGACAAGATTTACCTGAGAGTGGCTGGACGGGGATTCTGTAGCACAGGTCGCGGGTCAGAGGTCAACATGAGCAATAGAGAGTGGAGTAGTGGATTTTATGCGTCTGACTTGGGTCCTACAGAGTTTATGCCATGCTTTTCCACCTGCTCATGTCTGGTGCCCACAGGTGGCAGGGCCTATCTCTACCTTGTTCCCACTCTGCCCAGCCCAGAGTCCTGCACATTGTAAGGGCCAAATAAGGACATATTCAATGGCTGGGTAATTGGAGGAGGAAGTCTAGCTTCCGGCTTTGGGGAAGTCTGACCATGATCACAATTAGAATACAGAACAGGTTCATCACCCCCAAAATCTCCCTCATGTACCCCTTTGTAGCCAGCCCCTATACTCAACTCCTGGCCACCACCAATCTATTCTTTCTCCCTATGGTTTTGCCCTTTCCAGAATGTCATATAAATGGAATCGTTACAGTTTGTAACTTTTTGAGTCTGACTTCTTCATTTGGCATAGTGCCTTTGAGATTCATGTCTCCATAAATTTAAAAGGATTTAAGTCATACATACCATGTATATATGTATGTACATACCATGTTCTCTGACCATAATGGAATTAAATTAGGAATCAACAACGGAAAGATATCTGGGAAATCTCCAAATATTTGGAAACTCAGTAATACAATTTGAAATAACCCATGGGTGAAAGAATAAATCAAATATAAAATTAGAACGAAAATGAAAGGACAACATATCAGAAGTTGTGGGAAGCAGGTAAAGCAGTACTTAAGAGGAAACTAGAAAAAGGAGAGCAAATTAAACCTAAAACAAGCAGAAGAAAGGACATAATAAAGATCAAACGGGAAATCAATAAAGTGAAAAACCAAGAAAACAATAGAGAAGACAAATATAGTTGACAAATTTCTAGCCAAACTGATTAGAATGAGAGGTTACAAGCACCAAGGACAGAGATGAGAGAGGCTGCAGCACTACAGATATCTACAGATGTCTGAAGGAGCATAAAGGAATATTATGAGAAACTTTATAAATCTGAAAACCTAGATGAAATACATGAATTCCTTGAAAGCCGCAAACCATCAAAGCTGACTCAAGATTGCTGGGAAGATGGTGGCGTAGGCAGACTCTGACCTCACCTCCTTCCACAGACTCAACAAATTTACAGCTACTCTTGGATCAGTTACCCCTGAGAGAGAACCGGATGAAAAAAACCCCCACAACAAGGGACAGTGCTGACTGAGGTGGAAGAGACAGAAAACCCTTTCTGGAGAGGAAAAGCCACATTCTAGCCATGGCGCTTCAGCGAGGAGTGATCTTAAGGTACAAAGTTTTCCTGGAGGAGTGCAGGATCTGAGTGGGAGAGCTTTGCCACAATAAGCAGCTTTTGGACTCAGAACAAACAAGGTGAGTGTCATAAGATCTGGCTTTGCTGTCTACTAACAACAACAGGAAATACCCCCAGAAAAGATATCGACCATAAGAGAAAGAAAAATCTGCTCTTAAAGGGCTCATGCAAAAATTCACCCATTTCAGAAAGCAACCTAAAATCACCAGAAAGAAAGGTGCACAGTCCTTTGGTGAAAAAAGATTCACTTGATTGACAGGCTCTGGGCACATCTCAGCAAGAGGTGAGACCTCCCCATGCTGGGACCACCTCCCCGGGGATTGAGATATTGGCAGCAGCCATTATTGTGACCTAGTACAGACTTGCTGACACAGACGCTGACAGACACCATTGGAGTTCTTCCCCTGGCCTGTTAGCAGAGGGGTCTGCCCCACCCACTAGAGCACCGATTTAATACAGCTCAGCCAGGGCAGGCAGCCCACTCTATGGACTGACCTCACCCAACAGCAAGCCCTCGGGCAACTTGTGTGCCCACATAGGTGGGATGTGTAGAACATCTACAGTGGGGCGAGTGGGTCCACATCTGCAGGGCAGGGCATGCATGAGGGGTGGACCTGTATTGGTGGAGTGTGCAGGGCCTCTGCAGCAGGGCAAGCAGTGGGTCGAGGCATGTGCAAAGGGCAGGAGTGTGTTGACAGGGTGTGTGGCCCTGCAGGCAGTGGGGCTTATCAGCTGCAGCAGACTTCTGCTTCTCAAACAGCCACATAGGGGATCGGCCCCACTTTCCAACCCCTGAAACAATTGTGTGCTGCCACACAATTGTGGGCCTGGGGCTGGCCCCACCCAGCTGCAATCCTGAAAGAGCTGACAACAGCATTGAAGGCCAGAGGCCTAGAGCAATGTAAGCCCCTGAGCCTAGCAACCAGCCATGCTGGGGGCCTACCCACTTAATAGAAAGACTGCAGCAGGAATGTGCTACTAGACCTTGCAGCCAACTGTGCTGGGGTTCCCCATGTCCCATAAAGAGACTGAAGGGACCATAGCAGCCACATGCAGTTGAGCAGTACTATAGCCGGCCGGGGGGCAGCTTAGCACCAGCAGCAAGAGCAACCCTGACACAACAGATGGACACACATAGCCCACACAGGGGATACTCCTGGAACATTTGGAACTGGTGACTGGTATGAGGCCCACACTGCTGGGCCTCATAAGGCATCTCTTGCATAAGGTCACCTCTCCAAGATAGAGAGACATAGCAGATCTACATAATGCATAGATATAAGTACAGAGAAGTAGGAAACAAAGGAATATGTTCCAAATAAGGGAACAAGATAAATCCTCATAAAAAGAACTAAATGAAACAGAGATAAACAATCTACCAGATAAAGAGTATAAACTAATAGTCGTGAGGATGGTCACTGATCTTGGGAGAAGAATGGATGAATTCAGTGAGAACTTCAACAAAGAATTGGAAAATATAAAAAAGAACCAATCAGAAATGAGAATACAATAATGGAAATGAAAAATTCACTAGAAGGACTCAATAGCAGAGTAGATGATACAGAAAAACAGATCAGCAACCTGGATGAAAGACTAGAGGAAATCACCCAAGCTGAACAGATAAAAGGGAAAAGAATTAAAAAGAGTGAGGACAGTCTAAGGGACCTCTGGGACAACATCAAGCTCACTAACATCCGTGTTATAGGTGTCCCAGAAGGAGAAGAGAGAGACAAAGGGGCAGAGAAACTATTTGAAGAAATAATAGCTAAAAACTTCCCTAACCTAAGGAAGGAAACAGACATTCAGGTACAGGAAGCACAGAGAGCACCAAACAAGATAAACACAAAGAGGTCCACACCAAGACACATCATAATTAAAATGTCAAGAATTAAAGGTAAAGAGAGAATCATAAAAGCCACAAGAGAAAGGCAACAAGTTACATACAAAGGAAACCCCATAAGGCTATCAGCTGACTTCTCAGCAGAAACCTTACAGGCTAGAAGGGAGTGGCACGATGTATTTAAAGTGCTAGGGGGCCGGCCCAGTGGCACAAGCAGTTAAGTGCGCGCGCTCCACTGCTGGCAGCCTGGGGTTCTCCAGTTCAGATCCCCGGCGTTCACCGATGCGCCGCTTGGCAAGCCATGCTATGGCGGCATCCCATATAAAGTGGAGGAAGATGGGCATGGATGTTAGCCCAGGGCCAGTCTTCCTCAGCAAAAAGAGGAGGATTGGCAGATGTTAGCTCAGGGCCAATCTTCCTCACAAAAAATAAATAAACAAATAAAGTGCTGAAAGGAAAAAACCTACAGCCAAGAATACTCTACCCGGCAAGTTTATCATTCAGAATGGAAGGAGAGATAAAGAGTTCCCCAGATGAGCAAAAACTAAGAGAGTTTATCACCAAGAAATGCTACAAGAATGCTAAAGGGACTTATTTAAGTGGAACAAGAAAGGCCACAAACAGGAATAAAAAAATTATCAAAAAAAAAACCCACAATAAAATCACCAGTAAAGACAAATATACAGTAAAGGTAGCAGATCAACCACCTATGAAGCTAATATGAAAGTCAAAAGACAGAAGTACTAAAATTATCTATTTCCATGATAAGAGCATAATGGATATACATGCACAAAAAAAGAAGTTAAATATGATATCAAAAACATAAAATGTGAGAGGAAGGGAATAAAAGAGTAGAGCTTTTAGAAAGAGGTCAAACTAAAGAGACCATCAACTTAATATAGATTGCTGTATACACAGGTTATTATATATGAACCCCATGGTAATCACAAACCAGAAACCTATAATAAATACATGAAAAATTAAGAGAAAGGAACCCAAACATAATACTAAAGAAAGCCATCAAACCACAGGGGAAGAGAGCAAGGGAAGAAGAAAGGAAGAGAGAAGAACTACTGAAACACCCAGAAAAAAAGTAACAAAATGGCAATAAGTACATACTTATCAATAGCTACTTTAAATGTCAATGGACTAAATGCTCCAATCAAAAGGCATAGAGTGGAGAGTGATATCAGCATCATGGCAGAGTGAGCTTTCCCCCTTAGACTCTTCCCCCTAAGAGTCAACAAAAAGGACATTCAAATACCAACACAGGACACTCACACATCACAAAAGACGTCTGAGAGACACATGCAGACTTACATCTGAAGGTGGAGGTGCTGGAACCCCCAGAGGAAGCAAGAGGATGTAAGGAGATCTCCTCTCCCCTGCCCCCCGATAAGCAGTGACTCTGAGTCCCCAAAGCTCGCATAGAGATAAGGGAGAGAGGTGGCTTTCAGTGGGAAAACCGTCACTCTCCAAGTCCCCTCATAGCCAGTGGGAAAATCCCATAAGGAGAGGACTGATGGGGGTGTCCTCATCAAGCTGGCACCCCAGGAGAGCAGATAGCGAGGGAAGAACAAGAAGCCCCCAGGATCAGGCAGGTGAAAGAAAGAGCCCCTCCCCACCCCAGGACTGCGGCACAGCCACACTTCAGTTCAGCTGGTTGGCCAGAGCACCCACAGATTGTGGTGGGCTCAGAACACACAGCTCTTGACACCCACTCAGTGGTGGCAGATGGAAACTGGTACCAGATATTTTCAGAATGAGGAAAAATAAGCCCATGCCCTCAAGCACTATGCAAAAATACATTAAATCTCCAGACCAAAAGGAAAATGACAAGCACCCAGAAATCAATCCTGAAGGCACAGAAATTTATAGCCTAAAGACAGAGAATTCAAAATAGCTATCATAAAAAGGCTCAACATATTACAAGAAAATACAGATAGACAATTTAATGAAATCAGGAATTTCTTCACAAAAGAGATTGAAACTATAAAGAAAAACCAATCAGAAATATTGGAGATGAAAAACACAATGGAGGAGATAAAAAAACATATGGAATCCTTAAAGAATAGAGCTGACAATATGGAGGAAAGAATTAGCAATATTGAGGATAGGAATGCAGAAATACTCCAGATGGAGGAGGAGAGAGATCTAAGACTAAAAAGAAATGAAGAAATTCTCCAAGAAATAACCGACTCAATTAGGAAATGCAACATAAGGATTATAGGTATTCCAGAGGGAGAAGAGAGGCAAAAAGGAGCAGAGAGCTTGTTCAAAGAAGTAATAGCTGAGAACTTCCCAAACCTGGGGAAGGAACTGGAAATACCAGTGAATGAAGTCAATAGATCTCCTAGATTTTTTTATGCAAAGCTCATGGTAACCACTAAACAAGAAATCAGAACAGAGTCACATATAAATAAAGAGAAAACCAAGAAAATCCTCATACAGAACTACCAAGCTGAATTGGTAGTCCAAAACACACAGGAAGAGAAACAAAGGAAATGCAAAAGAATCAGAAAATGAGTGATAAAATAGCAACATTAAGCCCTCATATGTCAATAATAGCTCTAAATGTAAATGGGTTGAACTGTCCATCAAAAGACACAGAGTAGTGGGGTAGATTAAAACAAGACCCAACAATACACTGCCTCCAGGAAACACATCTCAGCTCCAAAGACAAACACAGGCTCAGAGTGAAAGGATGGAAGACAATACTCCAAGCTAATGGCAAACAAAAGAACGTAGGTGTTGCCATACTTATATCAGACAAAGTAGACTTCAAGATAAAACAGGTAATGAGAGACAAAGAGGGGAAATACATAATGATAAAAGGGACACTCCACCAAGAAGACATATCACTTATAAATATATATGCACCCAACACAGGAGCACCAAAGTACATAAAGCAACTATTAACTATTAACAAACTTAACAGGAGATATTAACAACAACACAATAATAGCAGGGGATCTTAACACCGCACTTACACCAATGGACAGATCATCCAGACAGAAAGTCAATAAGGAAACAGTGGACTTAAATGAAAAACTAGACCAGATGGACTTAATAGATATATATGATGCATTCCATCCCAAAACAGCAGATTACACATTCTTCTCAAGCACGCATGGAACATTCTCAAGGAAAAACCATATGTTGGGAAACCAGGCAAGCCTCTACAAAATTAAGATTGAAATCATAACAAGCATCTTTTACAACTATAATATTATGAAACTAGAAATCAGCTACAAGAAAAAATTGGGAAAGTGACAAAGATGTGGAGACTAACCAACATGCTATTGAACAACCAATGGATCATTGAAGAAATTAAAGGAGAAATCAAAAAATATCTAGAGACAAATGAAAATGAAAATCCACCATACCAACTCATATGGGATGCAGCAAAAGCGGTCCTGAGAGGGAAACTCATAGCAATACAGGCCCACCTTAACAAACAAGAAAAATCCAAAATAAGCAACCTCAAACTACACCTAACAGAATTAGAAAAAGAAGAACAAAGAAAGCCCAAAGTCAGCAGAAGGAGGGAAATAATAAAAATTAGAGCAGAAATAAATGAAACTGAAACCAAAAAAAAAAAAAAAAGCAGTAGAAAGGATCAATGAAACAAAAAGCTGGTTCTTTGAGAAGATAAAAAAAATTGACAAATCCTTAGCCAGACTCACTAAGAAAATACTATGAAAAACTATACACCAACAAATTGGACAATCTAGAAGAAATGGATAAATTCTTAGACTCATACAACCTTCCAAAACTGAACCATGAAGAAATAATGAATCTGAATAGACCAATCACAGTAATCAAAAACCTCCCAAAAAATAAAAGTCCAGGACCAGATGGCTTCTCTGGAGAATTTTACCAAACATTCAAAGAAGATTTAATACCTATCCTTCTCAAAATATTCCAAAAAATAGAGGAAGATGGAACACTTCCTAACACATTCTATGAGGCCAACATCACCCGGATACCAAACCACATAAGGACAATACAAAGAAGGAAAACTACAGGTCAATATCACTGATGAACATAGATGCAAAGATCCTCAACAAAATATTGGCAAACCGAATACAGCAATACATTAAAAAGATCATACACCATGATCAAATGGGATTTATACCAGGGACACAGGGATGGTTCAACATGCACAAATCAATCAATGTGATACACCACATTAACAAAATGAGGAATAAAAACCACATGATTGGGGCCAGCCTGGTCGCGCAAGCAGTTAAGTGTGAGCACTCTGCTGCGGAGGCCCGGGGTTTGCCAGTTTGGATCCCGGGCATGCACCGATGCACTGCTTGTCAAGCCATGCTGTGGTGGCATCCCATATAAAGTGGAGGAAGATGGGCACAGATGTTAGCTCAGGGCCAATCATCCTCAGCAAAAAGAGGAGGATTGGCATCAGATGTTAGCTCAGGGCTGATCTTCCTCACACACACACAAAAAAACCCCACATGATCTTCTCAATAGATGCAGAGAAAGCATTTGACAAGATCCAACATCCATTTACGATAAAAACTCTCAACAAAATGGGTATAGAAGGAAAGTATCTCAATGTAATAAAGGCCATATATGACAAACCCACAGCCAGCATCATACTCAATGGGGAAAAACTGAAAGCCATTCCTCTGAGAACAGGATCAAGACAAGGGTGCCCACTCTCACCACTCTTATTCAACATAGTACTGGAGGTTTTGGCCGGAGCAATTAGGCAAGAACAAGCAATAAAAGGAATCCAAATAGGCAATGAAGTGAAACTCTCGCTGTTTGCAGATGACATGATTTCATATGTAGAAAACACTAAAGAATCCATTGGAAAACTATTAGAAATAATCAAGAATTACAGCAAAGTTGCAGGGTACAAAATCAACTTACAAAAATCAGTTGCATTTCTATCCAACAATGAACTAACAGAAAGAGAACACAAGAAGACAATCCCATTTACAATCACAACAAAAAGAATAAAATATCTAGGAATAAATTTAATTAAGGAGGTGAAAGACCTATACAATGAAAACTACAAGACATTATTGAAAGAAATTGATGATGACATAAAGAAATGGAAAGACATCCCATGCACATGGATCAGAAGAATAAACATAGTCAAAATGTCCATACTACCTAAAGGAATCTACAGATTCAATGCAATCCCAATCAGAATCCCAATGACATTCTTCATGGATGTCATTGGATGTCTCCAAGAACAAAGAATCCTAAAATTCATATGGGGCAACAAAAGACCCCGAATAGCTAAAGCAATCCTGAGAAAAAAGAACAAAGCTGGAGGCATCAAATCCCTGACTTTAAAACATTCTACAAAGCAATAGTAATCAAAGTAGCGTGGTACTGGTACAAAAACAGACACACAGATCAATGGAACAGAATTAAAGCCCAGAAATAAAACCACACATCTATGGAGAGCTAATCTTCAATGAAGGTGATAAGAACATAGAATGGAGAAAGGAAATTCTCTTCAATAAATGGGGCTGGGAAAACTGGACAGCCACATGCAAAAGAATGAAAGTAGACCATTATCTTTCACCATACACAAAAATTAACTGAAAATGGATCAAAGACCTGAAACTATAAAACTCCTGGAAGACAACATAGGCAGTACACTCTTTGACATTGGTCTTAGAGGGATATTTTCAAATTCCATGTCTACTTGGATAAGGGAAACAAAAGTAAAAATAATCAAATAGGATTTCATCAGACTAAAGAGCTTCTACAAGGCAAATGAAGGATCAAAATGAAAAGACAACCCCCCAGGTGGGAGAAAATATTTGCAAATCATATATCTGACAAGGGATTAATCTCCATAATATATAAAGAACTCACACAACTGAACAACAAAAACCAAACAGCCTGATCAAAAAATGGGCAGAGGATATGAGCAGACACTTCCAAGGAAGATATACAGATGGCCAACATACACATGAAAACATGTTCAACATCACTAATTATTAGGGAAATGCAAGTTAAAACTACAATGAGATATCACCTCATGCCCGTCAGAATGGACATACTTAAGAAGACAGGAAATAACAAGTGTTGGAGAGGATGTGGAGAGAAGGGAACTCTCATACACTACAGGTGGGAGTGCAAACTGGTGCAGCCACTATGGAAAACAGTATGTGCAGATGGAGGTAGGCAGAGATTGGGGTTAAACCGCCACCACCCAAGGAATGCCTGGGGCCACCAGAAGCCAGAAGAGGCCAGGAAGAATTCTTCCCTAGAACCTGGAGGGGGAGCATGGCCTTGTTGACACCTTGATTTCAGACTTCTAGTCTCCATAACTGTGAGAGAATAAATTTCTGTGTTTTTAAGCCATAAAGTTTGTGGTAATTTGTTACAGAAACCCTAGGAAACTACTAGACCATATTAAAAAAATAAAACAAAACAAAATAAAACATATGATCATCTCAATAAATGAAGGAAAAGCATTTGACAAAATCCAACATATAGTCCTGTTACAAACTATCTCAGCAAACTAGGAATAGAGGAGAACTTCCTCAGCCCAATAAGGAGTGTAGATGGAAAAACCTGCAGCTAACATCATACTAATAGTGAAAGATGGAACACTTTCCCCCCTACAATCAGGGAGGTGACAAAGAGGTTCACTCTCACCACTTCCATGCAAGATCGTACTGGAAGTTCTAGCCAGTGCAATCAGGCATGAAAAAGAAATGAAAGCCATTCAGATTGGGACAGAAGAAGAAAAACTGACTTTATTCACAGGTGACATGATCCTCTATGGAGAAAATTGAACAAAATCTATAAAAACAACTACTAGAACTTGTGAGTTTAGCAAGGTTGCAAAATTCAAAATCAATATACAAAAATCAACTATATTTCTACATACTAGGATTGAAAAATCAGGTATTGAAATTAAAAACAAATATAATTTTACAATAGCATTAAAAATATGATGTCTGAAAAAAGATATGAAAGACCTGTATGTTGACACTGCAAAACATTCCTAGGAAATTAAAGACTATCTAAATAAAATAAATGGAGAGAGATACTTTGCTCATGGGTTGGAAGACTCCATATTATTAAGATGTCAGTTCTTCCAAAGTTGGTCTAAAGATTCAGTGCAATTTCTTTTTTGTACGTGTGTGAAGAAGATTAACTCTGAGCTAACATGCGATTCCAATACTCCTCTTTTTGCTGAGGAATATTGGCCCTGGGCTAACATCCGTGCCCATATTCCTCTACTTTATATGGGACACTGCCACAGCATGGCTTGACATGTGGTGCGTCGGTCCGCGCCCAGGATCCGAAGCTGTGAACCCCAGGCTGCCAAAGTAGAGAGTGTGAACTTAACCACTGTGCTACAGGGCTGGCCCCCAGATTCAGTGCAATTTCAGTCACAATTCCAGGAGGGTTTTTTGTGGAATTCGACAAGATGATTCTAAAATTCATATGAAAATGCAAATGACCTAGAATAGCCAAAACAGCTTTGGAAAAGAACAAAGTCAAAGGGCTAACTGTACCTGATTTCAGGATTTATTCTAAAGCTACAGGAATCAGGATAGTGTGGCATTGGTCTAAAGCTGCTATCTTTTGGATTATTTGAAAAATTTTTTAGTATTCTATTTTAATTTACAGACGTACCTCAGAGATATTGCGGGTTCAGTTCCAGATCACAGCAATAAAGCAAATACTGCAATAAAGGGAGTCAGACGAATTTTTTGGTTTCCCAGTGCATATACCAGCTATGTTTACACTGTACTGTAGTCTATTAAACGTGCAATAGCATGACATCTAAAATAACAATGTACACATCTTAATTAAAAATATTTTATTGGTAAAAAAATGCTAACCATTGTCTGAGGCTTCAGTGAGTCATAATCTTTTTGGTGGTGGAGGGTCTTGTAAAAAATGCAATATCTGCAAATTGCAATAAAGTGAAGCACAATAAAATGAGATATGCCTGTATTTATTTAATTTATCTATATATGTCTTTGCATAGATTTTTTACTGGTCATGCTAAGGATTATGATATGAATAGTTAACTTTTTACAGTCTACTCAGAATCAATATTTTAACTTCAAGTAAAATATAAAAATCTTCACCATACCCTCTCCCTTTACACTGTAGTTGTCTATGTATTATACCTACATACATTAGAAACCCCATCAGACCATACTATAATTTTTACTTTTAACATCAAACATGTTTTAAGGAACCTAAGAGGAGAAAAGCCTATTATATTTACCACTTCTGTTGTCCTTCCTTTGTTCCTGATTTTCCAATTTTCTTTTCATATCATTTCCCTTCTGTCTGAAGAAATTCCTCTATCAATCCTTTTAGTGCTGGCCACAGATTATCTTAGTTTCCCTTCCTCTGAGAATGTCTTTATTTCAACTCATTCCTGAAGGATATTTTTGCTGGATCTGAAATTCTGTGTTGACAGTTCTTTCAACAATTTTAAAATATTCTTCCATAGCCTTCTGGGTTCCATGGTTTCTGATGTAAAAATCTGCAGTCATTTGAATTGCTATTTCCCTACATGTAGTGTGTCATTTTTCTCTGGCTGCTTTTAAGATACATTTTTTAATGTTTAGTTTTCAGCAGTTTGATTGTAATGTGTCTGGGCATGGATTTTTTTGAGTTTATCCTGTTTGGGGTTTGCTTAGCTTCTTGAATCCGTAAGTTTGGTTTTTTGACAAACTTGGGGAGTTTTCAGCCATTATTTTTAAAATATTTTTTCTACATTCTTTCCCCACTCCTTTGGGGACTCTGATGACATGAAAGTTAGAGCTATTGGTATTGTCCCACAAGGTCTGGAGGCTCTGTTCATTTTTTTATACTTTTTTTTCTCTTTATTGTTCATTTTGGATAAATTCTATTGATTTAGCTTTAGATTCAGTGACTCCTTTTCTAGTCAGGAAATTTCTTTATTTGGTTATTGTATTTTCCAAATTTAAAATTTCCACTTAGTTCTTTTCCATATCTTCCATTTATCTGCTGAGACTTTCATTCCATCCATTTCAAGAGTTGTTTGCCCTTACTTCCTGAAGCATGAATATGATAGTTGCTTTAAAGTCGTCTTAGAATAACATCTGTGTCATGTCTCGATTGGCATCCCTTGATTGTCTTTTCCCTTGTGAGTTGATGTCAATATTTCCCTAGTTCTTCATATGTTGAGCAACTTTGTTTTGCCGCCTAGACATTTTGGATATTACGTTACAGAACTCTAAAGTCTTGTTTAAACCCTACAGAGAATGTTGACTTGTTTTGTTTGTATGCTTTAGCAGGCCACTCACTTTCTGAGGATTGTGGTTCCAATCTTAATTTAGTTTTCAAAGCCTTTGCAGTGGTATTCATATCTATCTGTTCTGTGTGTGCATCACTCAGTGGCTAATCTGGGACCCAGATGGTGGTCTACCCTGTAGTTCAGATCTCAAAGCCATCGATTTGCTGCTCAGGGTCAAATCTGTGCATGCACAAGCACAGCTCAGAGATGAGTCTGGGACTTCATAAGCAGTTCTATGGAATCAGATGGACTTTTTTAGCTCCTATTTCTAAGCCTTCTCCTGAACACCTTCCTGCTTCCAGTCCCCCCAGCGATCCCTGGGTCTCTAACTAGAACACCAGGACTTTGGCTTTCCTGCTCTGTTATGCACTTCCTGCAACTGTATCTGCCTCTGGGAGCAAGCAGTGAAAAGGACAGAGAGAATAAAAGCCATGGGGATCCCCCACACTCTTGGGACCACAATTACTTTTGTCAGAAAGGTTTTTCCTCCTCAGAGTTTTAGGTACCTTCCCAGCTTCCACCTCTGTGGGGATTGCCTGGGGGGTGAGGTGGGAGAGAAAGAAAAAAATAGATTTCTTCCACTCTCTATTACACATAGGATCCCTCTTTCCCACTCTTTGAATCAAGAGTTTCCCTTATAGCTCTTTTTTTCACATCCAGTGTGTACATCTGGGTTTCAGGCTGACTTTGAGTCTAGGCCAGGTAATATCAAAGGAAAAAAATGAGAAGTTCATGGTGATTCATGAATTTCATGATTCAGTGGTAATTAGAGATCTATTTCCCTTCCCAATCCATCTGATATCATTTAAAAAAAAAGGGTTTTTTTTTTTTTTAGAGCAGTTTTAGGTTCACAGCAAAATCAAGGGGAAAGTACAGCGAGTTCCGATATGCTTCCTCCCCCTTCCCCCAGCATGCATAGCCTCCCCATTATCAGCAGCAGGGAGGAGAGTGGTACATTTGTTACAATCAATGAACCTACACTGACACGTCATTATCACCCAAAGTCCATAGTTTACATTAGGATTCACTCTTGGTGTTGTACAGTTAAGGGTTTTGACAGATGTAATGACATGTATCTACATGTCATTACAATTCCACAATTTAGTGGATATGTATGTAAACATGTATCCATTCTTTTGGCAAATAATAACATGTATCCATCATTATAGTATCATAAAGAATAGTTTCACTACTCTGAAAATCTTCTATGATCCGGTTATTCATCCCTCCTCATTCCCACTCCCCAAACTCCTGGCAACTACTGACCTTTTTATTATCTCCACAGTTTTGCCTTTTCCAGAATGTCATATAGTTGTATTCATACAGTATGTAGCTTTTTCAGATTGACTTTTTTCACTTAGTAATACACATTCCATGTCTTTTCATGGCTTGATAGCTCATTTGTTTTTAGTGCTGAATAATATTCCGCGGTCTGGATGGACCACAGTTTATTTACCCATTCACTTACTGAAGGACATCTTGGTTGCTTCCGAATTAGTAAATTATGAATGAAGCTGCTATAAATGTCCTCGTGCAGGTTTTTTTGTGGACGTGAGTTTTCAGTTCATTTGGGTAGATACCAAGGAGTACAATTGCTGGATCAAATGGTAAGACTATGTTTAGCTTTGTAAGAAACTGCCAAATGGCTGTACCATTTTGGATCCACACCAGCAATAAATGAGCATTGCTGTTGCTCCACATCTCACCAGCTTTTGGTGTTGGCAGTGTTCTGGATTTTGGCCATTCTAATGGATATGGCCAAAATTGTTGTTTTAATTTGCAATTCCCTGGTGACATGTGATGAGAGCATCTTTTCATATGCTTGTTTGCCATCTGTATATCTTCTTTGGTTAGGTGTCTGTTCAGATCTTTTGACCATTTTTAAAATTGGGTTGTTCATTTTCTTATTGTTGAGTTTTAAGAGTTTTTTGGATAACAGTTTTTTATCAGATATTTCTTTTGCAAATATTTTCTCCTAGCCTGTGGCTTGTCTTCTCGTTCTCTTGACAGTGTCTTTCACAGGACAAAAGTTTTTAATTTTAATGAAGTCCAGCTGATCAATTATTTCTTTCATGGATCGTGTCTCTGCTGTTATATCTAAAAAGTCATCACCATACTCAAGATCATCTAGATTTTCTCCTATGTTATCTTCTAGGAGTATTATAGTTTTGCATTTTATATTTAGATCTGTGACTCATTTTGAGTTAATTTTTATGAAGGGTGTAAGGTCTGTGTTGGATTTTTTCTTTTCTTTTTTTTTTCCGCATGTGGATGGCCAGTTGCTCTGAAACCATTTGTCAAAAGACTATCTTTTCTCCATTGTGTTGTCTTTGCTCCTTTGTCAAAGATCAGTTGACTATATTTGTGTAGGTCTATTTCAGGGCTCTCTGTTCTGTTCCAGTGATCTATTTGTCTAGTCATTCACCAATACCACACTGTCATGATTACCACAGCTCTATGATAAGTCTTGAAAGTGGATACTGCCAATACTCAAACTTTGTTCTTTCTCCTCCAATGTGATATTGGCTGTACTGCTTCTTCTTGCTTCTGATATAAAGTTTAGAATCGGTTTGCTGATATTCACAAAATAACTTGCTGGGATTTTGATTGGGATTACATTGAATCTATAGCTCAAGTTGGGAAGAATTCTTAATTGTTTTCAAATATTGAACCAGCCTTTTTTATATCTAGGATCAATCCCACTTGATGGCAGTGTATAACTCTTTTTATACACTGTGGGATTCGATTTGCTAGTATTTTGTTGAGGATTTTTTGCATCTATGTTCATAAGAGATATTGCTCTGTAGTTTTCCTTTCTTGTAATGTCTTTGTCTTGTTCTGGTATTAGGATAATGCTGGTCTCATAGAATGAGTTTGGAAGTAGTCCCTCTGCTTCTATCTTCTGGAAGAGATTGAAGAGAATTGATATGATTTCTTCCTTAAAATTTTGGTAGAATTTATTAGTGAACTAATCTGGGCCTGGTCATCTCTGTTTCGGAAGATTATTAATTATTGGTTCAATTTCGCTAATAGATATAGGAGTTTTCAGATTGTCTGTTTCTTCTTGTGTGAGTTTTGCAGACTGTGTCTTTCAAAAAATTGGTTCACTTCATCTGGGTTATCAAATTTGTGGGCATAGAGTTGTTCATAGCGTTCTTTTACTATCCTTTTAATGTCCTTGTGACCTGTAGTCATGTGATGTCCCTTCTTTTATTTCTGATATGTGTCTTCTCTCTTTTTTCTTAGTTAGCATGGCTAGAAGCTTATTGATCTCATTAATATTGCCAAAGACCCAGTTTTTTGTTTCATTGATTTTTCTCTATTGATTTCCTGTTTTCAGCTTCATTGACTTTTTGTTTGTTTGTTTGTTTATTGCCGTAACATTGGTTTATAACATTGTATAAATTTCAGGTGTACATCATTATACTTCTATTTCTGCATGGATTACATCACGTTCTCATGTTCACCACCCAAATACTAATTACAGTCCATCACCACACACATGTGCCTAATTATCCATTTTGCCATCCTCCATCCCCCCTTCCCCTCTGGTAACCACCAATCCAATCTCTGTCTCTATGTGTTTGTTTGTTGTTGTTATTATCTACTACTTTATGAGTAAGATCATATGGTATTTGACCTCCTCCCTCTGACTTATTTCACTTTGCATAATACCCTCAATGTCCATCCATGTTGTCACAAATGGCTGGATTTCATTGTTTCTTATGGCTGAGTAGTATTCCACTGTGTGTATATACCACATCTTCTTTATCCATTCGTCCCTTGATGGGCACTTAGGTTGCTTCCAAGTCTTGGCTATTGTGAATAACGCTGCAATGAACACAGGGGTGCATGTATCTTTACGCATTGGTGTTTTCAAGGTCTTTGGATAAATACCCAGCAGTGGAATAGCTGGATCATATGGTAGTTCTATCCTTAATTTTTTGAGGAATCTCCATACTGTTTTGCATAGCGACTGCACCAGTTTGCACTCCCACCAGCAGTGTATGAGAGTTCCCTTCTCTCCACATCCTCTCCAACACTTGTTGTTTCCTGTCTTGTTAATTATAGCCATTCCGACGGGCATGAGGTGATATCTCATTGTAGTTTTGATTTGCATTTCCCTGATAGTTAATGATTTTGAACATCTTTTCATGTGTCTGTTGGCCATCTGTATATCTTCTTTGGAGAAATGTCTGTTCAGGTCTTTTGCCCATTTTTTAATTGGGTTGGTAGTTGTTTTGTTGTTGAGATGCATGAGTTCTTTATATATTTTGGAGATTAAGCCCTTATCAGATGTACGGTTTGCAAATATCTTCTCCCAATTGTTAGGTTGTCTTTCTGTTTTGTTGATGGTTTCCTTTGCTGTGCAGAAGCTTTTTAGTTTGATGTAGTCCCGTTTGTTTATTTTTTCTATTGTTTCTCTTGCCCTGTCAGACATGGTACTTGAAAATATGTTGCTAAGACTGATGTCGAAGAGCGTACTTCCTATGTTTTCTTCTAGAAGTTTCATAGTTTCAGGTCTTACATTCAAGTCTTTAATCCATTTGGAGTTAATTTTTGTGTATGGTGTGAGGTAATGGCCTACTTTCATTTTTTTGCATGTGGCTGTCCAGTTTTCCGGACACCATTTGTTGAAGAGACTTTCTTTTCCCCATTGTATGTTCTTGGCACCTTTGTCAAAGATTAGCTGTCCATAGATGTGTGGGTTTATTTCTGGGCTTTCGATTCTATTTCGTTGATCTGTGTGTCTGTTTTTGTGCCAGTACCATGCTGTTTTGGTTACTATAGCTTTGTAGTATATTTTGAAATCAGGGAGTGTGATACCTCCAGCTTTGTTCTTTTTTCTCAGGATTCCTTTAGCTATTCGGGGTCTTTTGTTGTTCTATATAAATTTTAGGATTCTTTGTTCTATTTCTGTGAAAAACGTTGTTGGAACTTTGATAGGGATTGCATTTTTTTATTAATTTTTTTTAATTTTATTTATTTATTTATTTTTTCCCCCAAAGCCCCAGTAGATAGTTGTATGTCATAGCTGCACATCCTGCTCGTTGCTTTCCGTGGGACGCGGCCTCAGCATGGCTGGAGAAGTGGTGCATCAGTGAGCACCCGGGATCCGAACCTGGGCCGCCAGCAGCAGAGCGTGCGCACTTAACCACTAAGCCACAGGGCTGGCCCAATAGGGATTGCATTGAATCTGTAGATTGCTTTAGGAAGTATGGACATCTTAACTATGTTAATTTTTCTAATCCAAGAGCACGGAATATCTTTCCATTTCGTTGTGTCTTCTTCAATTTCTTTCAGCAATGTTTTATAGTTTTCGGTGTACAGATCTTTCACCTCTTTGGTTAAGTTTATTCCTAGGTATTTTATTCTTTTTGTTGCAATTGTAAATGGGATTGTATTCTTAATTTCTCTTTCTGCTACTTTGTTGTTAGTGTATAGAAATTCAACTGATTTTTGTATGTTGATTTTGTATCCTGCAACTTTACTGTATTCGTTTATTACTTCTAAAAGTTTTTTGGTGGATTCTTTAGGCTTTTCTATGTATAAAATCATGTCATCTGCAAACAGTGACAGTTTAACTTCTTCCTTTCCAATTTGGATCCGTTTTATTTCTTTTTCTTGCCTGATTGCTCTGGCTAGGACTTCCAATACTATGTTGAATAGGCGTGGTGAGAGTGGGCATCCTTGTCTGGTTCCTGTTCTTAGAGAGATGGCTTTCATCATTGAGGGTGATATTAGCTGTCGGTTTGTCATATATGGCCTTTATTATGTTGAGGTACTTTCCTTCTATACCCATTTTGTTCAGAGTTTTTTATCATAAATGGATGCTTTATCTTGTCAAATGCTTTCTCTGCATCGATTGAGATGATCATGTGATTTTTATTCTTCATTTTATTAATGTGGTGTATCACGTTGATTGATTTGTGAATGTTGAACCATCCCTGCGTACCTGGAATAAATCCCACTTGATCATGGTGTATAATCTTTCTAATGTATTGTTGTATGTGATTTGCTAATATTTTGTTGACGATTTTTGCATCGATGTTCATCAGTGATATTGGCCTGTCATTTTCTTTTTTTGTGTTGTCCTTGTCTGGTTTTGGTATCAGGGTAATGTTGGCTTCATAGCATGAGTTAGGGAGCTTCCCGCCTTCCTCAATTTTTTGGAAGAATTTGAGAAGGATAGGTATTAAGTCTTCTTTGAATGTTTGGTAGAATTCACCAGGGAAGCCATCTAGTCCTGGACTTTTATTTTTTGGGAGGTTTTTGATTACTGTTTCGATCTCCTTACTGGTGATTGGTCTATTCAAATTCTCTATTTCTTCTTGATCGAGTTTTGGAAGGTTGTATGATTCTAAGAATTTATCCATTTCTTCCAGATTGTCGAATTGGTTGGCATATAGCTTTTCATAGTATTCTCTTATAATCTTTTGTATATCTGAGGTGTCCGTTGTAATTTCTCCTCTTTCATTTCTGATTTTACTTATTTGAACCTTCTCTCTTTTTTTCATGGTGAGTCTAGCTAAAGGTTGGTGAATTTTGTTTTTCTTTCAAAGAACCAGCTCTTGGTTTTATTAATCTTTTCTATTGTTTTTTTAGTCTCTATTTCATTTATTTCTGCTCTGATTTTTATGATGTCCCTTCTTCTATTGATTTTGGGCTTTGTTTGTTCTTCTTTTTCCAGTTCCTTTAGGTGCATTGTTAGATTGTTTATTTGAGATTTTTCTTGTTTGTTGAGATAGGCCTGTATTGCTATAAACTTCCCTCTTGGAACCGCTTCTCCTGTATCCCATAAATTCTGGCATGTCATATTTTCATTTTCATTTGTCTCCAGGTATTTTTTGATTTCTCCTTTGATTTCTTCATTGACCCAATCGTTGTTCAGCAGCATTTTGTTTAATCTCCACATATTTGTGGCTTTTCTGAATTTCTTCCTATATTTGATTTCTAGTTTCATACCATGTGGTCAGAAAAGATGCTTGGTATTACTTCAATCTTCTTAAATTTATGGAGACTTGTTTTGTGGCCTAATATGTGATCAATCCTCGAGAATGTTCCACGCGCATTTGAAAAGAACGTGTATTCTTTGGTTTTGGGATGGAATGTTCTGTATATATCTACTAGGTCCATCTGTTCTAGTGTGTCATTTAAGGCCAATGTTTCCTTATTGATCTTCTGTTTGGATGATCTATCCATTGGTGTAAGTGGAGTGTTAAAGTCCCCTACTATTATTGTGTTACTGTCTATTTCTCTTTTTATGTCTGTTAATAATTGCTTTATATATTTAGGTGCACCTACATTGGGTGCGTAGATATTTACAAGTGTCATATCCTCTTGTTGGATTGTTCCCTTGATCATTATGTAATGCCCTTCTTTGTCTCTTTTTACAGTTTTTGTTTTAAAGTCTATTTCGTCTGATATGAGTATTGCTACCCCAGCTTTCTTTTCATTGCCATTTGCATGGAGTATCTTTTTCCATCCCTTCACTTTCAGTTTGTGAGTGTCTTTAGGTCTGAAGTATGTCTCTTGTATGCAGCATATATATCGGTCTTGTTTTTTTATCCATTCAGCCACCCTATGCCTTTTAATTGGAGCATTTAGTCCATTGACGTTTAAAGTGGCTATTGCTAAGTATGTACTTACTGCCATTTTGTAACTTTCTTTTTTCTCGGTGTTTTAGTAGTCCTTCTCTGTTCCTTTCTTCTTCTCTTGCTCTCTTCCCTTGTGGTTTGATGGCCTTCTTTAGTATTATGTTGGGGTTCCTTTCTCTTAGTTTTTTGTGTATTTATTATAGGTTTCTGGTTTGTGATTACCATGGGGTCCATACACAGAATTCATTGTCTCTTTAGTTTGACCTCTGTCTGAAAGCTCTACTCTTTAACTCCCCTCCTCCCACATTTCATGTTTCTGATATCATATCTAACCTCTTTTTTGTGCATTTGTATCCATTACCCTCTTATCATGGAAATAGATAAGTTTTCCTATTTGTGGTCTTCTCTTTTCCCCTTAAATAAGGCCCTTTTGCATTTCTTGTAGTAATGGTTTCTTGGCGACAAAGTCATCAAGAGGTTTGCTTGTCTGGGAAACTTTTTATCTCTCCTTCCATTTTGAATGACAATCTTGCCCGGTAGAGTATTCTTGGCTGTAAGTTTTTGCCTTTTAGCACTTTAAATATATCATGCCACTCTCTTCTAGCCTGTAAGGTTTCTGCTGAGAAGTCAGCTGATAGCCTTATGGGGTTTCCTTTGTATGTAACTTGTCTTTTTCTTGCACCTTTAGAATTCTCTCTTCATCTTTAATTTTGGACATTTTAATTATGATGTGTCTTGGTGTGGGCCTCTTTGGGTTTATCTTGTTTGGTGCTCTCTGTGATTCCTGTACCTGGATGTCTGTTTCCTTCCTTAGGTTAGGGAAGTTTTCATCTATTATTTCTTCAAATAGATTCTCTGCCCCTTTGTCTTGCTCTTCTCCTTCTGGGACACCTATAACACAGATGTTAGTGTGCTTGATGTTGTCCCAGAGGTCCCTTAGACTGTCTTCACTCTTTTTAATTCTTTTACCTCTTCAGCTTGGGTGATTTCTTCTATTCCTTCCTCCAGTTCTCAGATCCGTTCTTCTGTATCCTCTACTCTGCTTTTGAGTCCCTCTAGTGAATTTTTCATTTCCAGTACTGTATTCTTCATTTCTGATTGGTTCTTTTTTATAGCTTCCATTTCTTTGTTGACATTCTCACTGAGTTAATCCATTCTTCTCCCAAGATCAGTGAGCATCCTTAACACTCTTTGTTTGAACTCTCTGTCAGGTAGGTTGCTCATTTCTGTTTCACTTAGTTCCTTTTCTGGGGTTTTGTCCTGTTCCCTTACTTGGATCGTGTTCCTCTGACTCCTCATTTTGCCTCTTTCCTGGTGCTCATGTCTATGTATTAGGTAGGTCAGCTATGTCTCCTGCTCTTGGATAGGTGACCTTATATAAGTGATGTCTTAGCAGTCCTGCAGTGTGCTTCCCTCAGTTCTCAATATTCCAGGAGTGACCCCTATGTTTTCTCTCCCTGTAGGCGCCCAGGGAGGCTGAGTTATGCTCCTGGCCAGCTGTTGTAATGCTCAGCTGCTTGTAGTTGTTGTGGGCCCTTCAGTCTCTTTATCGGGTGTGGGGAGCCCCAGCACAGTTGGCTGCAAGTTCTCATGGCACATTTGTGTTACAGTATTTCTTTTAAGTGAGTAGGCCCCCAGCGTGGCTGGTTGTTGGGCTCAGGGGCTTATAATTGCTATAAGCCTCCAGACTTTAGGTCTCTTGTCAGTTCTCTGAGGATTGCCACTGGGTGGGGCTGGCCTCAGGCACGGGAGCACCCCATTGTTTCAGGCTTTGGAAGGTGGGGCAAACCCGCTATATAGGTCTTTGAGAAGCACAAGTCTTCTGCTGCTGACAAGCCCCACTGCCCACAGGTCCACACACACAGTCAACACAGTGCTGTCCCATGTGCGTGCCGTGACCTCCTGAAGTGGACCCAGTCTCTCCATGGCGGGAGCCCCACACACTCCACCACCGCCCCACACTCTCCACCCCCTCTTTGTGCACACTTTGCCCCACTGAAGTGGGCCCAGTCGCCAGGCTACAGAGAATCCAGTCACCAATCGATGCAGGCCCACAAGTTGCCTGAGGGCTTGCTATTGGGTGGTGCCAGTGCCTAGAGTGGGCTGCCTACCCTGGCTGAGCTGGATTAAATCAGTGCTCTAGTGGGTGGGGAAGACCCTGGGCTAGCAGGCCCCAGGGAGAACTCCAATGGTGTCCACCAGCATCTGTGTCAGCACGCCCACACCAGGCCACAGCAATGGCCGCTGCCAGTGTCCCAGTCCCTGGAGAGGTCTCACCTCTCACTGAGATGCACTCAGAGCCTATTAGGTGAGTCTCTTTTCACCAAAGCACTGTGCACCTTTCTTTCAGGTGATTTTAGGTTGCACTCTGAAACGGGTGAGTTTGCATGTGGGCCCTTTAAGAGCCGCTTTTAATTTCTTTGTGAACCAGCTTTTCTGGGGGTACTCCCCAGTGTTTTAGTAGCAGGCAAAGTCAGATATTAGGCCACTCGTCTCGATTGTGCTGGGTCCACAAAATGCCTACAGCGGGAGCGCTCCCCGGCTCATGGCCCCACTCCTCCAGGGAGGGCTGCGTACCTTTGTGCTGCACCCGGGTGGCCGTGAAGCTGGTGGCTTGTAAGGTGGCATTTTTTTCTCTCCAGAAGGGAATTTCTGCCTCTTCCACCTCAATTAGGATTGTCATTTGTTGCAGGAGTTCCTCTTGTCTAGTTTTCAGTTCTCTCTCGGGGTAATTTTTCCATGAGTAGTTGTAAATTGGCTGTGTCCGCAGGAGGAGGTGAGTTCAGAGTCTGCTTATGCCGCCATCTAGACTTCTCTCTTCATTGATTTCTGCTCTAATTTTTATTATTTCTTTTCTTCTCCTTACTTTGGATTTAATTTGCTCTTCTTTTTCTAGTTTCCTAAGTTGGAAGTTTACTTTATTGATTTTAGAGCTTTCTTCTTTTCTAATATATGCCTTCAATGCTATAAATTTCCTTCTAAAAACTGCTTTCACTACATCCCACAAATTTTGATAAGTTGTGTTTTCATTTTCATTTAGTTCAAAATAGTTTTAAATTTCTCTTGAGGTTTCTTCTTTGACTGATGTGTTATTTAAAAGTGTGTTGTTTGAAGTAGCAGAAAGAGAAATTAAGAATACAATCCCATTTACAATTGCAACAAAAAGAATAAAATACCTAGGAATAAACTTAACCAAAGAGGTGAAAGATCTGTACACCAAAAACTATAAAACATTGCTGAAAGAAATTGAAGAAGACACAAAGAAATGGAAAGATATTCTGTGCTCTTGGATTGGAAGAATTAACATAGTTAAGATGTCCATACTTCCTAAAGTCATCTATAGATTCAATGCAATCCCTATCAAAGTTCCAACAACATTTGTCACAGAAATAGAACAAAGAATCCTAGAATTTATATGGAACAACAAAAGACCCCGAATAGCTAAAGGAATCCAGAGAAAAAAGAACAAAGCTGGAGGTATCACACTCCCTGATTTCAAAATATAATACAAAGCTATAGTAACCACAACAGCATGGTACTGGCACAAAAACAGACACACAGATCAATGGAATAGAATCGAAAGCCCAGAAATAAACCCACACATCTATGGACAGCTAATCTTTGACAAAGGAGCCAAGAACATACAATGGGGAAAAGAAAGTCTCTTCAACAAATGGTCTTGGGAAAACTGGATAGCCATATGCAAAAAAATGAAAGTGGACCCTTACCTTATACCATACACAAAAATTAACTCCAAATGGATTAAAGACTTGAATGTAAGACCTGAAACTATGAAACTTCTAGAAGAAAACATAGGAAGTACGCTCTTCGACATCGGTCTTAGCAACATATTTTCAAGCACCCTGTCTGACAGGGCAAGAGAAACAATAGAAAAAATAAACAAATGGGACTGCATCAAACTAAAAAGCTTCTGCACAGCAAAGGAAACCATCAACAAAACAGAAAGACAACCTAACAATTGGGAGAAGATATTTGCAAACCGTACATCTGATAAGGGGTTAATCTCCAAAATATATAAAGAACTCATGCATCTCAACAACAAAACAACTACCAACCCAATTAAAAAATGGGCAAAAGACCTGAACAGACATTTCTCCAAAGAAGATATACAGATGGCCAACAGACACATGAAAAGATGTTCAAAATCATTAACTATCAGGGAAATGCAAATCAAAACTACAATGAGATATCACCTCACGCCCATCAGAATGACTATAATTAACAAGACAGGAAACAACAAGTGTTGGAGAGGATGTGGAGAGAAGGGAACTCTCATACACTGCTGGTGGGAGTGCAAACTGGTGCAGTCGCTATGCAAAACAGTATGGAGATTCCTCAAAAAATTAAGGATAGAACTACCATATGATCCAGCTATTCCACTGCTGGGTATTTATCCAAAGACCTTGAAAACACCAATGCGTAAAGATACATGCACCCCTGTGTTCATTGCAGCGTTATTCACAATAGCCAAGACTTGGAAGCAACCTAAGTGCCCATCAAGGGACGAATGGATAAAGAAGATGTGGTATATACACACAGTGGAATACTACTCAACCATAAGAAACAATGAAATCCAGCCATTTGTGACAACATGGATGGACATTGAGGGCATTATGCAAAGTGAAATAAATCAGAGGGAGAAGGTCAAATACCGTATGATTTCCTTCATTAAGTAGTAGATAATAACAACAATAAACAAACACATAGAGACAAAGATTGGATTGGTGGTTACCAGAGGGGAAGGGGGGAGGGAGGAGGGCGAAAGGGATAATTCGACACATGTGTGTGGTGATGGGTTGTAATTAGTATTTGGGTGGTGAACATGATGTAATCTATGCAGAAATAGAAGTATAATGATGTACACCTGAAATTTATACAACGTTATAAACCAATGTTGCTGCAATAAACAAACAAACAAAAAAGAAGTGTGTTGTGTAATTTACTAATATTTGATTATTTTCTTGCTATCTTTCTGTTATTGATTTCTAGTTTAATTCCATTGTGGTCTGAGAGCATACATTGTATGACTTTTATTCTTTTAAATGTATTAAATTGTGTTTTATGGCCTAGAATGTGGTCTATCTTGGTGAATGCTCCACGTTAACTTGAGAAGAATGTGTGTTCTGCTGTTCTCGGATGAAGTAGGCTATAGGCGTCCATTGTTTCCAGTTGTGTGAACGTGCTGTTCAGTTCAACGATGTCCTTACTGACTTTCTGACTGCTGGGTCTGTCCATTTCTGATAGAGGGTGTTGAATGGCTCTAACTATGAAAGTGGATGAGCCTACTTCTCGTTGCAGTTTGATCCATTTTTCCTTCACATGTTTTGACATGCTGTTGTTCAGCACATGCACGTTAAGGATTGTTGTATCTATCTTCTTGGACAATTGACTCCTTTATCATCATGTAATGTCCCTCCTTATCTCTGATAATTTTCCATGCTCTGAAGTCTTCTCTGTCTGAAATTAATATAGCTACTCCAGCTCTCTTTTTATTAGTGTTAGCATGTATTAGTATTATTAGCAGTAGTATTAGCAGGTATATCTTTCTCCACTCCTCTACTTTTAATCCGCATGTGTGTTTATATTTAAAGTATGTTTCTTGTGGACAGCATATACTTGAGTCTTACTTTTTGATCCACTCTATCTCTGTCCTTTAATTGGTGCATTTATACCACTGACACTTAAAGTGACTGTGTAGATGGATTAATATCTACCATATCTATTATTGTTTTTTATTCATTGCCCTTGTATTTTCCTCTATTTTCCTCTTCCACTCTTTTCCTGCCATTTGTGGTTTTAGCATTATTGTATTAGATTCTCTTTTCATATCATTTTATATGATGCCATTTTCTCTCCATTCTTAGCACATTAACTATACTCCTTTTTAAACTTCTTTTAGTGGTTGCCCTAGAGTTTGCATTATATATTTACAACTAGTCCAAGTTCACTTTCAAATAACACTATACCTCTTCATAGGTAGTGCAAGTATCTTATAAAAATAAAATATTCTAATTCCTTCCTCCCATCCCTTGTATCTTTGCTGTCATTCATTTAACTTATACATAACGTATAATGATTGAATACATTGTTGTATTATTATTTTGAACAAACTGTTGTCTGTTAGATCAATTTAGAATAAGAAAAATAAAATTTTTTATTTTACCTTCACTTATTTCTTCTCTAATGCTCTTCCTTTCTTTATGTAGATCTGAATTTCTGACCTATATCACTTTCCTTCTCTCTGGAGTACTTCTTTTAATATTTCTTGCAAGGCAGGCCTATGGCAACAAATTCTCTCAATTTCTGTTTGTCTGAGAAAATCTTTACTTCTTCATTTTTTAATGATTATCTTGCAGAATATAGAATTCTAGGTTGATGGGGGTTTTCTCTCAACATTTAAAATGTTTTGCTCCAATCTTCTTGCTTGCATGGTTTCTAAGGAGAAGTCAGATGTGATTCTTATCTTTGCTCCTCTATAGGTAAGGTGTTTTTCTTCCCCTGGTTTCTTTCAAGATTTTTTCGTTGTCTTTGCTTTTCTGCAGTCTGAATGTCATATGCCCAGTTGTAGGTTTTGTTTGACATTTATCCTGCTTGGTGTTCTCTGAACTTCCTGGATCTGTTGTTGGTTCTGACATTAGTTGGAATTAGTTAGTTCTGGCATGGTTCTGACATCATTATTGCTTCAAATATTTCTTCTGTTCCTTTCTCTCTTTCTTCTCCTTCTGGTATTTCCATTACCCATATATTACACTTTTTGTAGTTGTCTCATAGTTCTTGTATTTTATGTTCCATTTTCTCAGTCTTTTTTCTCTTTGCTTTTCAGTTTGGGAAGTTTTTATTCACATATCCTCAGCTCAGAGATTCTTTCCTCCACCCTGTCCAGTCTACTAATAAGCCCATCAAAAGCAGTCTTCATTTTTGTTACAGAGATTTTCATCTCTCACATTTCCTTTTTTATTCTTTCTTAGAAATTCTATCTCTCTGCATACATTGCCCATCTCTTCTTGCATGTTGTCTTCTTTTCCCGCTAGAGCCCTTAACATCTTAATCATAATTGTTTTAAATTATCAGTCTGATAATTTCAACCTCCCTGCCATATCTGGGTCTGGGTCTGATGCTTGCTCTGTCTCTTCAATCTGTGTTTTTGCCTTTTAGTACGCCTTATAATTTTTTGTTGAAAGACATATTGGATGGACTGAGTAAAAGAAACTGCAGTAAATAGGTCTTTAGTGATGTGGTAGTAAGGTGTAAGGGGAGGAGAAGCATCCACAGTCCTGTGAATGAGGTCTCAGTCTTAGTGAGCCTGCGCCCTGGGCTGTGGACTTCACATGTGCTTCTCAGTTACTCACCACTCAGGTGGGACAGGACGGATAGAGGGAACTGATGGCAGGTATTTTCCGTCCCCAGGTGAGTTAGATTGCTAAAACTGCAATAGGTTAGGCTCTAGTAAAATAGTTTCTCTGGAGGTCAGGCCTTGTTAACAAGAACAGAGTGCTCTGGTATATTTTTAAATGTTCCTTTTCCCTCTCCATGCAGGAAGCGCAGAGGGATTTTTCCTGATGTTCACTGGGAGAACCTGGTAGACCACCTGGAGGAAAAATTCACAAAAGTATAGGCACCCCCTTCCCAAGACTGGGCCCCTCTCAACGTGTTAACTCTCAGACTTGTTCGCACTGAGCTTCCAATTCGTTGACTGCGGTTCAGGTTTTCCCGCCCAGCACCGGTTCCCACAGAGGTTTCCGCTCCTGGATTTCTACGCTGGTAAATTGCAACTCTCCGTGTCCGCCTGTCTATCTCGCCCATTTTGGGAGCCGCGGTTTGCCCTATGCCCTCACTTCTCTGACAGATCTAAGAAGAGTCATTGATTTTTCAGTTTATCTAGCTTTTTACTTGTCATTAGGATGGAGTGATGGCTTCCAAGCTCCTTACATGCCAGATTGGAAACTGGATGTCTCATTTATTTTTCAGAGTCCTCAGATAGCTGCCCCATGCATTCTGTCCAGGAGTTTCCATTGCATTTAGTGAGAGAGATGGGCTGGTGTGTTTATTCCATTTTCACCAGAACTTATGTCCCCAATTTATTTTTTGCAACAAAATGCAATAAATATATGCTTGGAGAAAATACCAAGAGGATGTTTAACAAACTCTTACCAGTTATTTCTGGGTAATAGGATTTGATAAGGTTACTTATTCACTTTTTGGTCATGTCCAACTTTTCTCTAATGAGCACTATTACTTGTATAATTAGGAAAAAAGCATTAAGCACTCTTAAAATAACCGAGACATGGTGAACGCACATTCAGTGGTCGGAATCATTTCTAAGGCATACCTTTTGGACTATCTGGACAGATGGAGAGTCCACGTGAAGTGCTGTTGCAGGGAAAGGCAGCACTCGGACGATGTGGACATTCTCATTCCTGCCCAAGACACCACGTCTGCTCGGGTGGAAGGAAGAGAAGCAGCACAGGCTCTTTCAAGCAATGGGGCCCTGGGGCTTTGTGTATTTTACTTTTCATCGTCCATTTTTATATTGCCTAAACATTCCATTAAAATAAAAATGTAAAAGCCAAACAAAAGAGTCTGCCATGGGCTCGGACAAGGAGTCCCACCCCCTCACCCACCCTTTTGTTCTGGGGACACACGTAGTGCTTGATTGGTGGCCCCCAAAAAGATGTCCTAATTCCCGGAACCTGTGAATGTGACCTTATTTGGAAAAAGGGTTTTTGCAGATATAATTAAGTTAAGGATCATGAGATGAGTAGATCATTCTGGATTATTTGGGTGGACCCTAAATCCAATGACAAACGACCTTATAAGAGACACACAGAAGAGGAGACACACAAAGGAGAAGGTGATGTGAACATGGAGGCAGATATTGGAGTGACGTGGCCACAAGCCAAGGAAGGTGGCAACCACCGAAGTTAGAGGAGACAAAGAATGGAATCTCCTCTGGAACCTGAGGAGGGAGTGGGGCCCTGCCGACACCTTGATTTTGGATTTCTGGCCTCCAGAACTGTGAGAGAGTTTCTGTTGTTTTAAGCCACCATGTTTGTGGCAATTTGTTACAGCAGCCCTAGGAAACTAATACAGCTTCAGAGAGGCCAGCCTGTCGATAAGTTGTCCTGTCCAGGCCAGCTCAGTCCCAAAGTCGGACCAGGCAGACTGATGAAAAGCCAGCTGCAGTCTCATGTGGGAAGGGCAGGGTGAGCAGGTAGAGGCCTCGCAGAGCCAAGACATAACCAGGGAGGAGCCCAGTGTCCTCCGAGGACAGAATCTTGGGACACCTGTGGAGCTGCCCTGTGGAAGCATCTCTGTGTGGATGTTACTCAACTTCTGTTAGCTCCTTTGGCAGACGTGCATCAGGCAGGAGAAGGGAGGCCATGCTGCAGTAATCAAGAACCCACACTCTTGGTGAGTTACAACCACAAGGTTCGTTTCTTCCTTGTGTTACATGTTTACAATGGGTTGTGTAGGCGTTCTGCTCCATGCTTGCTGTCTCCAGACCCAGGCTGAAGAAGCAGCCACCATTTGAAACACTACTAGGCGCCATGGCAGAGGGAAAGGGAGCCTGGGCAGATTCCGCATAAGCAATTAAATACTCCAACTGATTTGTCTGACTCATTAGTCATTCAAACCCACCCAAATAAAGAGGCTAGGAAGTGACCCTATCACCCACCCAGAAGGTGGAGAGCTAAAAATATTTAGTAATCAGCAGTAACAACCAGCACACTGTCTGTGAATCCAGAGCCCCTGTGTCCCATTGATCTTTCAGTGACCACTGCCCTGCACAGGGCCTAGCTGAATGATGTTCAGTTACTGTGGAGTAAAGGGAAGGAAGGAAGGAGGGAAGGAAGGAGAGAAGGAAGGAAGGAAGGAGGGAGGGAGGATAAAGTTCCTGGCATGTAGGAAGTGCTCAAGACAGTTTTTCCAAACCAGCACCAAGAACAGAACACAGTGAGAACATTATAAACATGGGCTGAATGCAATTGAATTGACTTTCATTTTTGTCCCTTCTAAGTTTTGACTTGTAGCCTTTTGCCAAATTCAAGCCCGCAGCCGGGCATGGCCCAGGACAAGGCAGCCTGCAAACCGGGAGTCAGGAGTGAGGTTGGTGCTAGGGGAGCTGACCTGAGGCAGTCAGAACACAGGCTGGGTGTCAGAGTAAACCTCAGTGCTAGGTTTGGTGCCAGGGCCGCTCTTCCCTTCCCCGTCCTTGGGGCTGTGTCCCAATGACTGAGGACATGCCCAGTCCTGTACTCTATCATTTGTGCCCACTTGCTGTGTTCTGGCAAACTCTGTCTGGGCCGGAATCTGTACTCTCCTCTAATCAGCCCACCCGGATGACAATACAGACCTGTGACCTTGCTTTCGTTCAGTCTTACCCTTGAATGAGTTATGACTTGTTGCATGTAAGTGTCAGAAACCCCACTCAAATGGTTCATAAAAAAGAGTGCAAGTGGTTTCAGGTATGGTTGGATCCAGCAGTCTAAACCAATGCTCTGTTTCTCAGCTTGGCTTTCCTCAGTTAGCCTCATTCTCAGACTAGCTGTGAGACTAGGCCAGTGCCAGGATTATTGTAGAGGTTCAATAAATACTTGTGAAATGAATGAATGAATGAATGAACAATGGGTTTAGCACTCCAGGTTTACATCCTATCAGTTTAACAATTCCAGGAGAAAGAGATTAAGTAACTCTTGCCAAACCAAAGTCCTCAGGGCTGACTCTAGTCTGGCCTGGGTTTGGGTTATATATTTGTCAGAGTAGGCTAGACTTTGCCTGTGGTAACACATACATCCTGAAATCTCTTACTGCTTACTCACCACACAGTCCAAGTTGTTATGGGGTGGAAGCCTTGCTCCAAGTAGTCACTGAGGTGTCCAGGCTCCTCCCGTTTGTGCCCATCTTCAATGTGAGATTTCAAGGCTATCAGAGGAAGGCAAAAGAGAGGCTATCCCACGTGAGAGAGGTGTCCAGGTGCAGGCCTGGAGGTGGCATCCATCACTGCTGCCTGTATTCCATTGGCCAGAGTTGGTACAGGAGGAGAATAAAGCTGTTTGTGAACACGTGGTATTGTAGCTTGCTGAGGTCCCAATGACCCCGGAGCCAGGTGGGCTCACTGCTTTGAGAACCAGGCCTAGGTTCCATGTTCATCCCTGTAGTCGGGAGAGTGGGTGAGCCCACCAGCCCTCCTGGGCTGGCTGTGCAGGAGGGTTGCTTCCCTGTGGGAGACTCAGGTGCCATGACAGAAGGGGACGGGTGCTGGGCAAGCAGAAATAATGTGGCCTCTAATCCCTGAGTGTCACTTCCTGACCCTCGTCAGCCCCACCCAGGGCCAGCAGACTCCTTCCGAGCATCATCAGAGGGTCAGGCTGGCGAAAGGATCCAGAACAAATTTTATTTTATTTAAATTATTCTCAAATAACTTTCAGACTCCTGTGGTCCATCAAAATCTAATTTAGTGAGAATATTCAAGGCTTGTTTTAACAACAGAGACTCTAGACAGATAAAAAGATTTAAAGTAACATGTTAAATACCTAGAGAGTAATAGGTATTTTAATAACCTTTAGAAACTGATTATAAAACTCATGCATATTACTCATAGAAAACTTGGAAAATAAAGAAAAGTTTTGGTCAGCTTTCGCTGAGATGTGCTGCAGTAACAAGTGACCCCTCAGATAACAGTGGCTTACAGCCACGAAGGTTTATTTCTCACTCGTGTGTTATATCGGCTGTGGGCCAGCTGAGCTCTGCATCTCTATTCCAGGATGCAGGCTGAAGAATCAGTCCCCTTCGGACACGCTGTTCTCATAGCAGAGAAAACAGAACTGGCCAAGCCACACAATGGCTTTTAAAGCTTCGGCTCCCACATCTTACATGTCGCTTCTGCCTGTGTTCCGTTGGCTGAGCGTCAATGGCCAAGTCCAATGTCTTTTGTTATAATACGTGGTTTCTCCTCCTTGGTTCCTGAAAACGCTTCAGAGCCATAAAGGTGAAATGGGGGTCTTGTTATTCATAACTGGGATTCCACCACAGCTGGGTTTATGTTAATGAAGTGACTTTTGGAAATCACCTAAGGAGGGGGGCCGGTTGTGAAGGGAACCAACCGTTAATATAGGGTGGGAAATTTCAGTCCCCACCCCAATTTCGAGGAAGGGGGAGGAGCTAAGGTTGGATCAATCACCAATAGCTGATGATTTAATCAATCACGCCTATGTAATGAAGCCTCCATAAAAACCCAAAAGGAAGGAGTTTGGAGAGTTCAGCCCAAACTCCATGGGGACAGAGCTCCCTTGTTGGGGACCTGGCCCCTTGTATCTCTTCATTTGGTCATTGATTCGTATCCTTGGTAATCAACTGGTAACCTAGTGAGTAAACATGTTTCTTGAGTTCTGTGAGTCCCTCTAGCAAATTAATCAAACCCAAGGAGGGGGTCGTGGGAACCTCTGATTTACAGCCAGCCAATCAGAAGTACAGGCAGCAACTTGGAGTTGGGACTGGCATCTGAAGTGGGGCAGTCGCGTAGGACTGAGCTGTTAACCTGCGGAATCTGATGCAACCCCCGAGAAGTGTCAGAAATGAGTTGAATTTAGGACACCCTGGTGGTGTTGGAGAATTGCTTGGTGATGCGAGGAGACCCCCACCCTCCACATGTTGGTCTTGGAGCTGAATCTTATTAATATCAGAAGTGTACATTTTTTCTAAATGATATCTAATGTTTATTTTAAACTTATTTTAGAAGAGTTTTTCTGTGTTGCTAACAACTTTACAAGCATAATTTTAATGACCACATAAGAGTTTATTATGCAGCTACCTCGTAATTACTTAACGCAAGTCCTGAACATTTCAAATGTTCTGATTTGTGGTTTTTTAATAATAACTGCTGCAATCTCTGTATGTGTTTGTAACACAGTTTCCTAATACAAAAGTAACTCATTTTCATCATAGAATATGCAGACAAGGAAAAAAAATTAAATTTGCCTATAATTCTACCTCCTAAAGATAATCATATGGATATACATAAATATATACATTTATTTATAAACAAAAGTGGAATCGTTTAAAAATGTATATCATTGTGTGATTTTCTGGTTTGACTTCATGCTTGAGACTTATAGAAGGGGAATTAACAGGACAAAGAGTATGACCAGGTTTAAGTCTTTTGATACATTTTACCGCCCCTAAATGTCATGTTAACATGCACTTCCTCCAGCAGTGCCTGAGTGTGCCCCCCAACCTCCCACAGTCATTGTGCTGTGATTGTCACTTGCTTCCGTCTTGCCAGAACACAACGTGGCTTGGATCCCAGTGACATCCGCAGTAGACACTGTGCCAGGTGGCAGGCCAGCCCAGGAGGCAGGGTGCTGTGGAGCTGCAGCAGTGTCTACCCCACTGTGCCACTGAAGGAGCCAGCTCTGGCCCAGCCTCCCTTCCTGGACATGCAGTGGCTGCCGCCACCTTTGATTCTTGTCTCCGCCTTGTGAACTTGGGCTTGAGCACAGTCCTGCAGCTCACTTCATGGGTGGGCTGCACATAGGGATTTGCTCCTGAAAATAGAACACAGAAAAAGTGATGGACGTCACTTCTGAGTCAAGGTAGAATACGCTGACTCCATCTTGCTCACATACTCTCTCTCTATGCTGGCACTCTCTCGCTTACTCACTTTGGGGAAGCCAACTGCCATGTTGTGAGCTGCCCTACGAAGTGGCCGCTGTGGTAAGGAATTGAGGGTGGCCTCGAGCCAACAGCCAGCGAGGAACTGAGGCCCTCAGTCTAACAGTCCACAAGTTCTGCCAACAACCACATGCATGAGCTTGGAAGTGGATCCTTCCCCAGTCGAGCCTGCAGACCCCTTGATTGCAACTCTGTTAGTGATGCTGAGCCAGCAACACCCAGTTAAGCCACACCTGATTCCTGACCCACAATGTCTGTGAGATAATAAATGCGTGTTGTGTTAAGCCACTAAGCTGTGGGCTCCTTTGTTACACAACATCAGATAACCAAGAAGAACTCCTACTACTCAGGGAGTATGAAATGCTTGATTTTTTTTTTAATGAAAATACTTTCTAATAGTAAAATTGTTGAGAAGCATTGCTCTAGTTGAGAGGTTACAAAATGATAAACCACAAGCAAAAATCAGCCTGCAGGTGGGTTTGCCTTTTTTTCTTTGGAGAGTGGTATCTACACATTTTGAGTTGGCATTTGAAACTTGGGAGATTTCGCGTGCACACTGAGATTGCTGACCTCTCTTGACAAATTGGTAGCTGGGCAGCCACGGTCCTCATTCCTGCCTGGCAACTGACAGCTGAGGCCAAGCAGCGCTGTGCTTAGTTGGGGCCTGTACTCTCCTGTTTGTCATAGAATGCACTACTCGTTACCATTCCCATTTCTGAGGTCAAGTGGCAGCTGCAATTTATCACTGCATTTCCACCATTTCTTATGGTAAAGTAAGAGAGAGCTAGGGTAATGTTACAATACAGCAAAATATTATGCCCAAATCTTCATCAAAGGAAAATAAAGGCCACGAGGGTCCAGACTTCAGACAGAGCCTGGTGGACGGCGCACGTCTGCTCCATCTAATGGCAGCCGAGGCCAGACGTCCAGGAGGGCCTCTGTACCCTCTGTGGTGCTTCAGTTAGGATGGCTCCCACTGCAGCACTCACGCATCTGGAGCCTCCATCTCACTCTCGGCTCGGTTCCTTGGTTCTTCTCCTTGTCGTCCGAGGGCCTCTCATCTCCATGTGGTCTTTCCAAGCAGTCTTTCCAGCAGCTTCTTACCTGACAGCTCTCAAGAACGCAAAAGTGGAAACTGCCAGACCTTCTTAAGGCTCAGGACTGTAACTGGCCCAGCATGGCTTCTGACTCATTCTGTTGGTTAAAATAAGTCACAGGCTCAGCTCACACTGAGGGAAGGGCCTGCACAAGGGTGTGCGTGCTGGGAGGCATGATTCACGGGGGGCCGCTGTTTTCCAAGATGAGTCCATACTTCCCAAGAATTCTCAGAAATATGCCAGCAGGGCCCATCCTAGGTTATTTCACTTAGAAATTAAAGGAGGTAGGAAAGGGGCCCCAGAGAACCGGAAAACATGGAGCCACTTGGGTTACGCATTGAGAACATGAAAAATGGCCTGGCAGCTGGGAGCTGCCACAGAAGCTATGATGTTCCCAACCGAATATAAACAATTTTCACAGAATATAACAATTATCAGGCAAGGCCACCCCATGAACATGATGGAACTTCACAGAGAAGCACACAACACACAACCAGACAAATACCACACAGCCTCGCTCCTGGCTCCCCTGAGTGACTCCTGCTTCCTCACAATGACGACTCTAACCCTCTCTGTTCCTCATATCTCCCAGGTAAACGTTATTAAGAACCACCAAATGGGGGCTGACCCAGTGGCATAGCGGTTAAGTTCCTGCGCTCCACTGCAGTGGCCTGGGGTTTGCAGGTTCAGATCCCAGGCGTGGATCTACACACCACTCGTCAAGCCATGCTGAGGCAGAGTCCCACATAGAATACCCATGAAAGACGTACAACTATGATACACAACTATGCACTGGGGCTTTGGGGAGAGAAAAAAGAACCACCAAATGGCTTCTGCTTCCTGATAGCACCCAGTCCAGAAGTGCCCTGTGCTCCACAAAACACTCTTTAATCACCCAGCACAAGCCCACGTCCTACAAATCCCTGCCAACCCCATGGTCCTGGAACGTGTGCTCTCCCTGGCTGCAGACCAGCTTTGATGGTATGTCGCTGGTGGGCTTTAGCTGGTGGGCTTTGACACCACTCATTCATTCATTCATTCAACAATATTTGCTGTCTTCCCCCTCACTTCTTCCTTTCTTCCCAAGGTCTCAGGTCTGCCCCGCCCTCCCAGGGCCTGATTCTGTTTCCAGCACTCTGGCCTTGCAGCACTAGGGCAGTTACGTGACCCTTTGGGGATGGGGAAGCACCATCTCTGCGCTGGCCAGAGAAGACCATTTGAAGACACGGCCTCGGCCTGTGCGAAGGGAGGAGCCTCACTTGCACTCACAGCCTTTGGGTCCCTTCTCTTCGCTTGCAGGTCTACTCTCCTGCCTGAGGAGCACACCTCTCTCCTCTCAGGGGTGGGCTGGACTGTGGAATTGACTGACCTCACCCATCAGGTCATGGGCCAGCCACTTCACTTTGTGTCCCCAGCCAGGGGCAGGGCCCAGCTTGATCTGGGATGCTCTGGTGGGAGCATCTGAAGAAGCCGGGGACAGTGAATGCTAAATTGAGTTAGGGTGGCAAAGAGCAGAACCGGCGGTCAACGTCAAACCCCCCACTGGTCAGAGGAGAGGGTGAGGCCCACAGGGAAAGCCAGGAACGGGCTGAAGCTCCAGAGGTGGCAATTCTGGCAGCCATTGCTGAGGCCACTCCTTGTGCCAGCCATGGGCAGATGCTATATATAACCTCTCTCTAAGCTTCTGTTTGGGGGTCTCAATACCACCCATGAGTTTGATGATTCACTAGAACTCACAAGACTCAATACCAAGTTTTATTCATGGCTAAGGTTTATTATAGAAAAGGACACTGAGTAAAAGCAACAGAAGAAGATGTCATCTGGTGAGGTCCAGAAAGGTCAGGCACAGGCTTCCAAGTCCTTCTCCCACTGAGGTCACACAGAACTCACTTTTCTCTGTAACAGAGTACTACAAGGACACGTATGAAAGGTCTCTGCCCAGGGAAGCCCTCTAGTCTCAGGACCCCTGGCTCCTAGAGAGGGCTGGGCACAAAGGCACATCCTGCTATGGCAGCTAAAACTCAGGGCCCCAAAGTGGAAACCAGAACCATCAGTAACCTTGATGTTTACACAGAACAATCCTGGCAAGTCCTAAGAAGCTGGTACCTCTCAGCAATGCCCCATTGATCTGGGCATACACAACCAAGGCAAAAAGAAGCTTCTGACGGCCCCATTCCCAGGGATTGTCCAAGGGTCAATCTTGGTTCCAGGCTCCCCTGGAGACATACAAGGATTGAGCAACCGCACCTACTGTGTTAATTCTCTCTTCACAGCCTCATAACCAGCTTGCACATGGGCATTACTGGCCTATTTTCAGAGGAGGAAACCGAGGCTCATAGATACAATGTGACAGGTGGGGCAGGGACTTGAACCCAGGACTGTGGGCGAGGGAAGGCACATAATAACTAAGAGCAAGGACTCTGTAGGTCTGGGTCCCAGTGTTGATTCTGCCACTAAATTCCAGTATTGCCACAAGCAATTCCAGCCCACCTGTATAACAAAAGTAAAAGTAATAGCTCTCTCAGAAGACTGTCGCTCAGAATGCTTGTAGTAGTGCCCGGTCAGAGTGCGGCGCGCGTGATGCAGAAACACCGGCTCTCGGGATCTCGGTGACGACGACACGGTGAGGAGGTGGGCTGGCTCGCCTGATTCCAGCCAGAAGCACAAAAATCACTCTAGGGGAAGTAGCAAGAAGCGCACCTTCCCTCCAAGGGGGCTGTCATCGCTCAGACTGGGGCACCCTGGCCTTCGAGCCCCCAGGACCTCTCCGCGCTGAGTCGGGAGCAGCAGATGGGAAAGGTCTGGAAAGGTGATCCTGGCATCCTCCTGAGATGGGTCCAGACTGTGAGGCCCGTCCCTGGCATGCCAGCCTCTGTCAGGATTTGTGGGGCAGGCCAGGGGCTGTGGGGAGAGTAGCCTGATGGGGCTCAGCCTGTGTGTGTGTGGTGTCTGGCCCGGGGGAACCCAGCTCCCAGGCAGTGTGTTCTCCTCTGTCCAGGAGAGGAGTCAGTTCCCTGGGCCTGCACACTGTTCTGAGGCCCGGCCAGGCTTTGGGAATCCCTTCGCAGGCGTCTACTGGGGACAGGACTCCCACGAGGTCATGCTTGGTGTGTCATGCCCCCAGCAGGTTGTCAGCCACCATCAAACCTTCAGCGAGGCAGCCAGCCTGGGGCGGGGGTGGGGGATGCACAGACCTGGTTCCCCTTGTGGTGCTCCCGCCTGGCTTTGCCCTGTGGTCCGTCATGCATGTCTCTGGGCCTCGGTAGGCTCATTTGTAAACGGGGCACAACGTTTTAGTGCAAGTCTGCTCCATTCAGCGAGTGTAACAGCCACTGGAGGCCAAGCCAGCCCACAGGTTTGCATTCTCTGGGCCTCGCAGAGCATCTCAACATTCTGAACTGGTTACCAGCATTATAACACCAGAAGATGTTTGCCTAAAATCTGAATTTCCAGCTTCTTTTTAAAGATGGGACAGGGCTGCTGTCTGGCCACATGTGACCTGCAGCCGCACCAGGCCACAGGTGACTGGAGCGGGGCCTCCGCCACCCTTCAGACGAGGGCCTCCCTCCCCTCCCAGGCAGCCACAGGCCCAGCTACTTGCCCCTCCAGCAGGCAGCTACGTCTGGACCTGCCAACACCATGGCACAGGCTGCCCGGGGACACTGCCCAAGAGTGCCAGGCAGGCTGGGCCAGACCAAGGCTTCTCCAGGCCGGGTTTGGATCTTCAGCCTCAGCTCCACCGTGTCCCAGCCGTGGCGCGAGCAGGTGTTGTCCCAGCCCTGCATGGGGAAGTCATTCTCCCTGCCAGCCAGCTGTGGACTTGAGCAGGATGCCTGGGGGTGGGAGAGGGGTGACGGCAGAGGCCCAGAGTGGGGGCCACACTGCCAGGTGCTCACCCTCTTCCCTCACGTCCAGGCGGGGAACCTGAAGCCACGCCAGGGCCTGACCCCAGGAAATCCGAGAGATGCTGGCTGCCTACCCGCGGGCTGGGGGAGAGTAGCCAGGATGGGAGCACATGGAAGGTGCAAACACCGGGGCTGGTGGCTGCAGGAGCTCTGCAGGTCTGGCTGTTCTGGGTGGCCGGCCAGAGCTCACACAGAGCTGGGGCACCACCACAGGCTTTTCTGACTGTCAGGACCGTCGGGCCTCAGGGGCCTGCCTGGGCGGGAGGGGGTCCCGACCACAGGAAGCCACACCTGTCATCCCCATGTGTTCTCCTTGCTCTGGGGTGAGGGTGCAGGAAAGCAGGGGTGCTCAGCTGCACTGCATTCAGGTGGCTCCTAGGGTCCCTCTGGGAGGTGCAACACAGGAAGCCAGAGGCAGATGGGTCAGCAGTCCTCTGGCCCCAGCACTTGCCCTTCCTCCTCCAGGCAGCCCTCCATGGTCTCCCCGCCTGGGGCCCTTGTCCTTATCTTTCTTTGGTGAGCTCCTTCAAGACACAATTAAGAAGTTTCCTCCTCCCAGAAGCTTTCTCTGCCCCACTGCAGGAGAAATCCCTCTTTCTGCTGGATGTCCTCAGGGCCTTGGACGTTGCCCTGTGACCCTGCTGGCCGGCCACTCTATACAGTGATGGGGTAGACGCATGGCCGTGTTCCCCGCCTGTCCCTGAGACCCCAGGTACAAGGGCCACCGCCTGTGTCCTCTGTACCCAGGCCAAGGCCTGGCACAGAGAGGTGCCATGGCTCCTGGGGCAGGGCCAGTGTGTCCTCTCTGATCAGCCTACGTGCCTGTGGTTCTTGTGCAAGCTGCAGGCCCACCCCCAGAAGTGCGTGGCCCCGCAGCGTCAGGACCTGTGTGCGCCGGGCCCAGGGGACGGGAGGGGTCTGCATGACCTCAGAGGGGTGTGTGTGGACAAGCATGAAGTCATGCTTGTTTATGAGGCTCTGACACAGCGCCCGTCATTTCCTCCCTGCTGGACCACACAGCGCTTCCCTGCTCGGCCAGCCTCTGACTTATTCTCTGGCACCACACGCTGTCACTCTTGCAGCCCATTTCAGCAGGGATGATGGGGTCAGGGCTGTTTGTCTGCAGCTGGATAATGAGCGTCAGGGAAGCACTCCGGCCTGGGCTGAGACCCTCCCAGCAGCTGTCTCCTTGGGCCTGGCATGCGGGGGCTGTGAGGAGCCCCAGCTACAGCTCAGCATCTCTAGGGGAGCTTGGGGCAGGCAGAGCCAGGGCCCCAGCCAGAAGCTCCTTGGAAAGGAATGATCACAGGGACAGAGAGGGAAATGGCCAGCACTGGTGCCCCTACCCTGCCTCCCTGCCCATGGGCCTCCCAGAGACGGGGTCCCAAGTAAGGGGTACCAGGGAGAAGCCAGAAGGGTTTCAGGGAGAGAGTGAAGGAGTGAGGGCCATGAGCCCACACAGCTTGGTGGGGAGGGAGGAATGGGCTTGCGGGGTCAGCACCAGGGGAAGGTGGAGCAAGCGGGCCCCGGAGTCCCCTGTGGAGAATAGGACGGAGCCCCAATTCCACTCCATCCCCCAAGTGTGGCTCCTGAAGTCACGTGTCCTCGGGGCCGGACAATGGAGAGAAACACAGACTTCACAGACTAGAGTGTGCCTGCCCCACCTAAAGGCACTGATGGCCACAGACGCTACAGCACTTTGCTGGCCAAAGTGGGAACATGCATAAACACACAATGTGCACACACACACATGCCTACACATGCTCTGCCCCATTTGGCACAGACAGTTACTTTGTGGTCCCTGGCAAGAAGCCTGACAGGTCCTCACAACTTCAGAGCAAGTTCTTTTGTCTGCGAGAGTTGGAGACGAGGTCAGGCCACACTGAAAAATTAGGAATTTATTGTGAAGATAGCATGGGGGCCGGCCCTCCTCTAGCTCTTGCTTTCTTATTATTGTCTTATTGAGCTAGTTTCCATACGTAAAATGCACGAATCTTAAAGACACAGGTGGTGAGTTTTTACCGATGTCCCCACCCATGTAACCTCCACCCAGATCAATATAAGAACATTTCCATCACCCCAGAAAGTTCCTTCATGCCCCATCCCCACCAATTCATACCGGCCCCACCCTCCAGAGGCAACCACTGTTCTGATTTCTACCATCATACATTGTTTTTGACTGTTCTTGAACTTCATGTAAACTGAATCATACTGTACAGACATTCTTGGACAAGTCTGGGTGGACTTAGGGTTTCGTTTCTCTTAGGTAAATGCCCAGCGTGAGACTGCTGGGCTGCAGAGTGGCAGTATGCTCATTTTTATCAGAAACTGCCAAGCAGGTTCCCAAAGCAGTTGTACCATTTCACACTCCACCAGCAATGCGTGTGAATCCCCCTTGCTCTGTATCCTTTTCAACACTTGGTATTTTCAGTCTTCTAAATTTAGCCACGCAAGAGGGTGAGTAGTAGTATTGCCCTGTAATTTTAATTTGTATTTTCCTGATGACTAACGAAGCTATGCACCTTTCCATATGCTCATTGGTCATTTGGATATCCTCTTTTGTGAAGTGCCTATTCAATTTTTTTTTCACTTTTTATTGGGCTTTATCATTTTATTTTTTGATGAGAAGGAGCTCTTTATATGTTCTAGATATTTACATATTCCAGTCCTTTGTCAGATGTATGTACTATGAATATTTTCTCCCAGTCTGTGGCTCACCTTTTCACTTTCTTAGTGGTGTTTGTGGGTAAGTAAGTTTTCAATTCTATTGAAGTCAAATCTATTTTTTCTCTTATGATTAGTGCTTTTTACATCCAGGTTAAGAAATCTTTGTCTATTCTGAGATCATGAAGATATTCTCCTATTTTCTTCTAGAAGCATTGTGGTTTTATCCTTCACATTTAGGTCTATAATTCATTTCAAAATAATGATTTTCAATCATTCAATGAATTGAATGATTCATTGAATGATTTCAATTCAAATGAATTCAATTCATTTCTGTATGGTGTAGGGTAAGGGATCAAGGTTCATTGTTTCATATGGATTTCCAGTTGACCCAGCTCTGTTTATTGAAAAAATATTCCTGTCCTCGTTCAATTGCACTGGAGTCTTTGTTGAAAATCATATAACTATTTATGTGTGAGTCTATTTCTGGACTCACAGACAATTTCCATTGGTCTGTGTGTCTGTCCTTACACCAACACCACAGGGTCTTGATTATTGTAGCTTTATAATAATCTTGATATCACATACTGTAAATCCTCTGGCTTTGTCCTTCTTCAAGTTTGTCTTGGCTCTTCATATTTCCATATACATTTTAGAATCAGCTTGTCTGATTTCTGGAATTTTCATATGAATAGCATTGAACCTATAGATCAATTTAAGGAAAATTGACACCTTAACCATATTGAGTCTTACAATCCATGAACGTAGTATACCTCTCCATTATTTAGATCTTTATTAATTTCCTTCAGCAATGTTTTGTAGTTTTTAGTGTAGAGATCTTGTACACCTCTCATTGAAATTTTGATGCTATCGTACATAGTATTTTTTATACCACTTTGGTCTCTTTCTAACGGCAACTCTTATCTGTTCTTCTCTCTCTCTCTCAAGCATCATATACATATTCTCAATCCAAATTCTGAAAGGAGCCAGTCTGATTGACCTAGTCAACACCACAATCTCCCTAAGCACAATCTCTCTTGAATCTGGGGACTAACCTGATCTCATTACCGAACACAACAGTCCTCGTTCCCTGAGCAGGAGACTTCAGGTACAATATTTTTTCACAGGATGGAGGTATTGTGTGTGGCAGCCACTGTGACTGATGTGGCTGCTACAGTTCTAGTTGAGGGATATCCTTCCACTGGCAGCCTCAGAATGTGACCTTAATTGAAATGAAAACCTTTGCATATGTAATTAAGCTAAAGCTCTTGAGATGAAATCACCTTGGATTCGGATGGGCCCTAAATCCAATGACAGGTGTCCTTATAAAGGAGAAGACACACAGAGAGACACAGGGGGAGAAAGCCACGTGAAGCTGGAAGCAGAGATTGGGGTGATGCATCTACAAGCCAAGGGCACCAAGGATTGCCCACAGCCACCAGAAGCTGGAAGAGGCATGGATTTTCCCTCAGTCACCAGAAGGAACCAACCCTGCTGACACCACAATTTCAGATTTCTGTCCTCCAGACCTGTGAGAGAATAAATTTCTGTTGTTTTCAGTCGTCCAGGTTGTGGTACTTTTTTACGGCAGCCCTAGGAAACTAATGCTATGTAGACTAATACCTGATACATACAGACACCTGAACTGATGGATGATTACAACCAGTGTACCTGCCTGAGTGAGAGAGCTGCATCCCAGAGGGTGCAGGCAGAAGCACCTCCCTCTTTTACACCACATGTTTTCCCCCCATGAACTGGAGACCTCTCTGAACCTCATTGGCGCCAGCCTCATGCTGGGACCCCTGTAGTGGAAAAGAGGGGCCTGGACCCTTCCCTCATTGTTCTAGGCCACGTTCTCCTGGCTCCTCCAGCGTGGGAGAGAGGGAAAGGAGGAAGGAGAGGCACTGTTTTTACTTGGTGTGGATGCCCTGTGGCTGTGGCAGACATCCAGATGCTAATTCTTTCCCTGGCTGAGTGCTTCTGGGCTCACTCAGCACCCTGATAGGGGCCTCCGGCTGCAGCCTCTTACACTGTCAGTGCTTCCTTGGTTGGCTGGCTTCCTCCCTCTGCCGCTGATCTGGAAGTTCACCCTGCAGACACCCTCTTTAGGTCTGGACAGCTTAAGGCCAGCTACCTTCCAGAGGTCCAGTGGCCACGGGAAGCTCACTCATCTTGCTGTGCCAGACTGTAAATACAGGCCATTCCCGAAATGCTGTTTTAATTAAGGGACTTTAAAACCAGATTTAACATCTGGTAGGTCAATTCCCCCTAGCCATTTTATTCTAATAATTTTCTTTTATACTTACTCTTTGCCCTAAACTTTTAAGCCATTTGTCCAGCTCCCTTCACATCTATTTCCACCCACCCCCCCAAAAGCCAAAACACATTAAATTTGTATTCTAATTTGGGGAAAATGACATTTTTATGGTATTACATTTTCTCATTCAAGAATTTAAATTTTCTCTATTTGTTAAACTTTTATTTTGAGTTTTTCCATTCAATTTCACAGTTTTTCTCACATAGGTTATGTATCTTTTTCTTTAAAATTATTTTTAAGATTTTATAGTTATTACAAACGCATTTTTTCCGTTTTCATTTCTAGCTGTTTCAGAGAAAAACGTAGATTTTTTTATATATCATATTTTCAGCCACCTTAAATTCTCTTATCAATCTTAGTTGTCTGTTTCCAAAAATGTTTTGGCTTTTCTGTGTGTACAATAATTTTGTTTGCAAATAAAGATAATTTAGTCTTTTTCCCCCCAAATACAACCAATTAACCAATTATTTTCTTTTCTTGCACTATTTATTTAGCTAGCACATCTAAAATTGTCTTGAATTTAATGGTGATGGCAGATACATACTTTTTGCTGGTAATTTTAATGAAAATGATTTCAACCTATCAGTAATTAGTATGATATTTGCTGTTGGTTTTGATAACTATGTTTGCCTTAGTTAACATTTTTTCCCTCTATTCTTATTTTATTTGGAATCTTTATTAGGAATGATTGCTAAATTGTATTAAATGCCTTGTTATATGTCTTGATATAGCCACATGATTTTTCTCCTTTATGTAAATGTTCTCTGGTCTTGAATAATTTTTCATTTTGGTGACTATGTGACCAAAGAGGGCTTATTCCAAAAATGAAAAGTTATTCACGATCAGAGAATATTTACACAAAGGAGAACAAGCATGTGTGTATATTATACGTATATATATACATACACACACGCATAGTCATGCACCGCATAATGATGTTTCAGTCAATGACTGACCACATGCACAATGGTGGTCCCATTAGATTAGTATCATGTAGCCCAGGTGTGTAGTAGGCTGTACCATCTAGGTGTGTGTAAGTGCTGTAGAGAAGGAAGAAATTCTCCTCTACCAGTCTAGGTTCTTCTTGCTGATATGAATTAAATTGATATGAGACAGAGTAACAGGAGAAAAACAAACCAAAGTTTAATAACATGTATACATCGGAGAAACCCAGGAGAACTGAGTGACTCACCAGAATGCAGAAGCCACCACCTTAAATACCATCCTCAGCTAAAGACAAAAGATGTTGGGGGTGGCGAGGGTCAGGGACTCCAAAGGGAAGGAAGACAATTCACAGGGAGATGAAAGGAGCAAACGTTTGGAAAACCAGGTTTGTTTGGCCGCACAGAAACAGAATAACACAGAGGGGAGCCCAACAAACAGGCTTTTCCTCCCTGTCTACACCTAGTTCATGTGATGCCAAGGTGATAGCTCGCTTCCTGAGACAGGCATTGTATCTGAATTCTTTTAGACATTAAGCAGGGGTAACAAGAAAAACTGAGTCATTTGTTTCTTAAAAATAATCACCCTAAAATAATCCTCATGTTAAAGAGACACATTTTAGGGTGGTAAATTTTGTTCCCCTTCAGTACACTCTATGATGTTTGCACAATGACGAAATCGTCAAATGACACATTTCTCAGAATGTATCCCGTCATTAAGTGACTCATGACTACATATGTACATATTTTTAAAAAACTGGTTTCAATTTTCTATCAACTTGCCATAAAAGAAGTAAGCATAAAAATAAAGTAAAAACAGAATGAAAGTATTAAATTCTTATATACCATTGCATTTGGAAGGCTATACAGCATAGTGGTTAGAGCATAGACTCAGGAGCCAGCCTTGCTGAGTTTAAATACCAGCTGCACCATGTAATGTGCCCAGGTGAGAAGGTACATTTCCCAGCCTCATTTGCAGATGGAAGTGGCCAATAAGTTGTAGGAGGAAGTCTGTGTGGGCCTTTTGAGAAAGCTTGCCATTTCGTATTTCTGTTCCTTACCTTTCCTCCTCTTTCTTTCTAGCTAGACACTGGGCATGATGGCTGGAGGCCCAGTAGCCACCTTGTGACCTTGAGGATGAATGCTACATGCTGAGAATGGTGGAGCAGGAAAGTGGAAGGAACCTGGGTCCTGGTGATGCCATGGAACCACCACTCCAACAGTAGCCTGCGTAGGCCCAGACTGCATTTAAGTGAGACAGAAATGCATTTCTGTCTTGTTTAAGCCACTGTCATGTCCTGAATATAATTCCTAGCTGACAGAAGAAACAAAGAAGCCAGCTCAGGCCACTGCAAGGACAGTAGTGGCTCTGTGGAGCCTTGCATACAACAAGCCGCCAGGCCCAGCCCTTCCTGCCTGCTGTAGGCCAACCCTGAAGAAAGCAGAAGGCCGCAAGGGAGTCCTGGGCCTGTGCTATCCAGCCATGCAGCCCACATGAGAATGCATGATACATCAGCCATGCTGTCCTGGGAGACTGCAGGCTGTCCAAGACACCTAGTCATCTTTAGGGGGTTGACCTGGATACCTAAAACCTAGCCTACTTGAGACCTGAAAGCCACAGATGTCCAAATCCATCAAGGCCCAACTCCCCTGTTCTCACATCCCTGCCGGCCAGTCCGCTAGCCAAGACCAGTGCCTCCAGCTGCAAAGTGGGCACCTCCCTCCCCTGAAGCCTGGCTATATTTCAAAGAGGCCGGCGTCTCCACCAGGGGAACAGTTACCCACAGTCAGAGGCCCTGTCCTGAGGCCCCAGGACAGCATGCTCGGCCGTCTGCAGCCAAAGGTGCTGGGCCCAGGAGGCTGGGCACATGTCAAAGCCAGGGGCTGCCTTGTGTGAGCTCATCAGGTTTCCCGTGTCTCGTGTTCGGTGTTCAAAACCACCAGGCAGCCCTTTTTTCCAAAGCCTGAGGGTCCGGGGGCTTCTCTATCCTTTCCCAATCCCAGATGCCCCATAGACACTGTTGGCTGGAAGTCTGTCCCAGTCTGCTCTCACAGAGACACTGCCTCCCTCCTGTGAGAACACTGATCCTCACCAAGAAGGTGTGCTCTCCCCTGCCTGGTGTCCCCCAGCAGCACTGACCCTGCCCTCCACTTCTCAGTAAGAGTTTCTGCTTCATCCAGCTTCCTGCACTTCCCGCTTCCCACCACAGTCTACGTTTGTCTCCCAGTTTAGGAGGGCAAGATTCTCTCAGTTAGGAACCTTTGGGATGCAAGTAGCATAAAATCGTATCAAACTGACTTAAATAGCAAAGGGAATGTATTGGATCATGTATCTAAGAAGTCCAGGGATGGACTTCAGGTGAGGTTTTCTCCAGCCGCTCAGACAATCTCACCAAGAACCCATATTTTTGCTCTCTTCTTCCTTCCATGGTGACAGCATCCTCCTGGCGGCCCCAGTTCCTCCAGGCTCTTCTATCATGTTAACAAAACAGCTGAGACAGTTCTACACTTATATCTTTCCCCAAAGAGGCTTCTTCTAGATTTACCATAATAAAGAGAGAAAGGATTGCTTTCTAAGAAATCTCAGCAAACAGCTCACATCATGTTGGCCCTGGTGACTCAAAGAAATAGTCTTACCAGCACCTTCCTTGGGGTGAAAGTCAGCCTGGCTTTCCTTTGGGGAACAATTCTTCCTCCTGTGGTTCTGGGGGCTGACCTCACAAACAGAGATGAGCAAGTGATCCGGGGACCCAGGGTACTCAGCCGCTGCTCCCATTCCAGGCCCCAGCTGCTCACTCCTGCTCCCTGGCCTCACTGGGGCCAGGAGCCCCACGGCCCAGGTGGGGAGACCAGCACAGGAGGGGTGAGAGTCCCGCTCACAAGCCCCCCCAAAGGCTGCAGCCTGGGGCCAAACTGGCCCTCAGGAGCCCTGGGCCAGGAGAGGAGGCCCCCGGAGGTGCTGTGAGGGCAGGACCTGAAGGTCCAGTGGCCGAGGACACGGAGGGCTTCCCAGAGTAGGCCTTGAAGGAGAGATGAGGGGAAGTGTTTCCCACAGAGGGCACAGCATGCAAAGCCGGGACGCAGGGACAAGCAGCAGAGACCAGGCTGCTGGCTGGGCCAGGGCGGGCCCGTCCCAGCACCACATGGAACAGCAGGCAGTGTCAGCAGGGGAGGGGCGCGGGGGGCCTGGGACACAGCCCCAGCCTCAGCAGACAGAGCGGCTCTTGCCAGGAGGCTGTGTCCTGACATGTGGCCCTTCCCGTAGCTTCTCCTCCCTGTCTGTGGCCTGCTCTCCCAGACCCCACCCCTGCCACCCCAGGCTCCCACCACCCTGCCAGGTCCGGCTGCTCAGCTGTGCGCCAGGCCATGTCTGGAAGTCATTAGTGGACAGTGGGGCCCTCCTGCTGTCTGCGCCCAGCTGGGAAAGCAAACAGAGCTGGGGGGTGCACGACAGCGTCCCTAGTCTCAGGCCCGGAAAGAGCGGGAGGGGGTTATGGGAAGACATGAAGATTTGGGGGACATGGGCATCTTTACAAAGGAGAAAGAGGCCTGAGCCAGGCCCTGCAGGGGTGGGCAGCAGGGGTGGCAATGACGAGGACGCCCACAGGTCACTGTGGCCACAGCTCTGTGAAGTGGGCACACCCATCCTCCCCTCACCTGGGAGGACTGTGGGGCCAGAGAGGTTAAGGGGCGTCCCCAGGGGGGCCTGGCTGCTGACAGATCACGGCTCTGTGGGCCTTCCTGAGACCCTCCTCTGGCCCTTTTGATACTGAGGCATTGGGGGAGGTGACCCCCCCAGAGGATGGAATGGAGAGGTGGCTGCAGCCGTAGGACCCAGAGGGCCGGGCTGAGAAGGGCCCTAGGGAGGAAGGTCGAGGCCTGGCCCACAGTGGTGGGGGGTGGAGGGGCGCAGCACTGCTCAGATTCTCCTGCTACCCCGAGGAGCAGCACTGCCTGACCTTTCTCATTGCACAAGTCCAAAGGTTCTGGTTGCCAACCTGAGCTCGTGTTGGAGGCCAGCTTGGGGCAGTGCTTTTGTATCCACCTGGGTGCTATTAGCCCATTTTACAGGTGGGAAGCTGTGGCTCAGAAATGAGGTCACCTGTGCAAGATCACAAGCCAGGACTCCAGGGGCAAGGGCCTTCAGCCTTAGGGTCCCCAGTCCTGGGCAGGCAGGAGCCGGCAGCAGTCCAGGTGTGTTCCTGCAGAGCCTCCTCTGAGAACCCAGGAGGGTGCGGACCAGGCCAGCCTGCGGGCTGCAGAGTGGACGCCTTTATGGGGATAGGAAGTCCCACTCCTGCCACTCCCCCGCCTCCCAGGGTGCCGCTGGTTCTCCAGCACGTTCCTGGCAGACCTTTCACGGGCCTTCCTATTCAAGGTCACAGGCCCGGGATGCAGACTCACAGTTGAAAGGACCAGGTGGGCGACCTTGGCTGGACAAAGTTTCTTTTCTTCCTCCCCAAGAAGAGTGAAGGCCAGCCCCTGGGCTTCTCATTAGGGAGATGTGGGGTCCGGCCCAGCCCACGGCTCCGCTGGAAAAAGAGCAGCATGTCCCAGACATGGCCGCCTGCAATCAGGGACTCGGAGTCCCGAGTTTCCAACTAGTCTGTGTGTTCATCTTTGACTTTTTGGCAAGGTCTGGCGTCGGGTTTCCAGGACGGGAGGCCTTACACGTGTCACCAAGATGGCTCCAGGGTTCTCTGAGCTGCTTCTTGCTCACAGATAGTGCTCTGAGGACAGAAACACAGGAAGCGGAAAAGCTCACTGGTTCCCTCTGAAAAAGACCTGTTAAAAGTACCTGGTGAACTTCTTCATTGTTTTCGTATTGCTTTAATTGATTGCAGTATTGCATAAAAAATAAACACTAAACAAACAAGTTGCTTTAAAAGATAGATCCCTGATTGGGTTATTTGGAGTTTTGCCTAAAATGGAGCACAGGAAACTATTCGGAATATCATAATACATAAATAGACAGAATCTCTCCTTGCTTTCATTCTCAGAAACATAAAAGAGGCAAGACTAGATTCTTGAGAAAAAGGTGGACGGAGAGCCTAGTACAGACCAACAGGGGGACAGGAGCAGTTGGACTCGGCAGCCAACTAGACCACCGTGCAGGTCCTGGTTTCGAGTCTCCACCCCTATTGGTCGTGCTGGGTGGGCCCTGTGATCCCCAACCTCGTTCCAGCCTCTGTCCCACCCCCACGCACTGTTTAGTCAACACGTTTACTGAGCAGTTACTATGCATCGGGCACCATTCTAGAATCTGGGGCTACAGCAGCGGACAAAACAGACAAACATGCCTCCCCTCATGGAGGCGATGTGTTCCTGAGGGAGACAGACAACGGACTCATACCTAGTGTGTTGCCTGCGGACGGGAGCTCTGCCCCAGCTAGGACCAGAGCCAGAGGCAAGGAGGGAAATGTCAGGACACAGGGTCGGGGCAGGGGCTCTGCGTTGTTAAGCCCAACATTCCTGGAAAGTTTCATTGAGAAGGTGACGGGGGAGCAAAGACCCAAAGAAGTGAGAGAGCAGCCCTCAGGATTCTGGGCGCGGAGATCTCCCGGCAGAGGGAACAGCGTGTGCAGAAATGAGCCCAGCATGTTCCGGAAACATCCAGGGGGCCAGCCATTCCGTGTGGCTGGAGTGAAGTGATGAGGCGGGAGAGCAGCAAGAAGTGGAGGGAGGGGGCTGAGATGGTGGCTCTGAGCAGAGGAGGCACAGAACCCATTTGCAGTGGGTTCCCACCAAAAAAGATGTGTCCACGCCCCAGAACCTGTGACTGTGACCTTCTCTGGAAGAAGAGTCTTTGGTGATGTGATTAATTAAGGATCTCAAGATGAGATCATCCCGGATTATCCAGGTGGGCGCTAAATCCAATGACAAGTGACCTTATAAGAGACACACAGAGGAGAGACGCAGGGAGAAGAGAAGCCATGTGAAGGTGGAGGTAGAGATGGGAGTGACGCAGCCACAAGCCAAGGAACGTCTGGAGCCCCCAGGAGATGGAGGAGGCGAGGAGGATGCTCCCCAAGAGCCTTGGAGGGAGTGTGGCCCTGCCCACACCTGGATCCCCGCCCAGGGAACATCGCAGACTTCTGTCCCCAGAACTGTGTGAGACTAAATGTGTGTTAAGTCACCCATTTTCAGTGATTTGTCTCAGGTGCCACAGGAAACAAATACACCACTGCAAGGGGCGGGGGTGAAAGTGAGGAGACCAGAGTGAGGGTCCCTGTGAGACACAGCCACCCAGGCAACTCCCACGGCCAGAGGCCTGCCTGTATCGGAGATTTGCTATGTTTACCCGCCACCTGGGTTTTTTTTTTAATGTCTCTCCTTGCTTTAATTTAAATAAACATTTTAAAATACAATACTAGATCACTAAGTTAAATATAAAACTAGATTCATTTTCCATAGACAGAAGGTAACTAGGAACATAAATTCAAGGAAAGTCAAACTGTTACTACACTCTAACAACCTGCCCCACCGCCCACTGAGCTCTGTGTCTGCGGCCTCCTCTCTCTGTTTAAAAACGCACAATAGTGCTGGTGTCAGAGAGGCAGCAAGGGCATTGAGCGTGAAAGAGAGCTCCTTCCACAGCACCACACCGTGTCCCTGGGCCCTCGAGGTCAGCATGGCTCTGCTTTGCACGGCCCACACCTGTGCAAGCAGGGCCCTCACTACCCGTGTCTGTCCCCAAGCCCTGGTGGCCCAGCCAGTTTGGGTGGTGTCTGTCTCTGAATCAGACGCAGTGGGTGGGGGAAGGGTTTCCGTGATGAGACAGGGTAGGGACAGGGACTTGCTGCCCTAGGGAGGTTGCAAGAAGAAGGCCATCTCGTGGGAGTCACAGGGAGGGGGAGCAGGAGCCAGGGGGGTACCCGGGCCTGCCCACAGAGTGGCCCCCTGGAAATGAATGGTTTACACTGGTATGAGTTTCTCCCTTGGAATGTGGACAGTCCAGGGCTGAACCCAGTTGTATTGGTATCTTAAATGTTGAGGTATCGAGTGAAGTGCACAAATACTTAGTTACAGATTGGTTTTGCTTGGCAAGGTTTTTAAATCATGTGCACACATGACTCTGACTTAAGTTTTTCAAGACACGGGGAGCACGCAAAGGAATGACACCGCAGGCACGATTTAAATACTTGCCCCGTTCAGAGAAACGTTGTAGGAGACCCAAATGTCTAGCCACAAACTCAGAAATGCAAGAAATGAGTGCCAGTGACTTCGATTTGCCCTCTCTGCAGGAGCCACTCCGCGCCGTGTTTTGTGCCCCAGGTGCCTGACCTCTGAGTATGTCACAAACCCACAGGCCTTTCCCAGCGGGGAGCAAGGGTTAGAGGTATTTCTTCCCTAGGTCCCCTCCCTGCAGAGTCCTCTCGGCTGACGGTGTGCCTTTGCCAGAGGTCGGGATTCCTGGCCAGTGGCCCCCCACACAGGCCCCCCCTGGGGTTCTGACACAGCGCCCACTGCTCCTGCCCCTGCAGCTGAGGCTGGCAGCAGCACCTCACTGTTACTAGCCTGGGTACTGCACGCTCCCTCACGGCTTTCCTACGCCCTCTCCACATCGTGATCGAGTCTGCTCACTAAATTCTCCTCAACTTACCCTATATACAGGTGCCTCAGGGAACACATCCTCAAGTGGATTGCTCACACATTTGAGGAGCATACAGATCACACATCCATGTCAAGAGGAAAGGGGATGTGGGATGTCTGGGGTGCAGCGGTGTCACGATTCCCCAAAGGATGGCCAGTGGTGGCATGAGACAGGTGCAGATGGACGGCAAGACGTGGGAGCATCGAGCGGCTGTGACTCTCAGTTGCTGTATCAACCATGGCCCAGGGAATACTAATGACCCTAAAGCCTCATTTGTCAAACGTGGCCCCTGTCCGCAGACCAGTGCCATCCGCTGACTGCTTGCTGCTGGTCAGAGCTGAGATAAGTTCAGAAATTGAACGTGGGGGAAAACTCTGTAGCATTTTGGTGCAGCTGCAACATACAAGCGCATCCAGGAGCATGACCACTGTTCTTATTGCACAGGGCACAGACCTGCTCGGGCATTGTCAGTCACGTGTGACTCACACATGGTGCCAGCGTGTCCTTGATGTGTGCAGCAGGTCCGTGTCACCATGTGTGGGGTTTTAAGGGTAGTCTTTATTACAACCCAAAAGTATTTAAAGTATGGAATCATTTCTTTCTTTGAAAGATAATTTAACTATAACATATAATAAATTGTTGGGACTGCTATTAATGAAGAAGTGGAGATGAATTTTTAAAGTACAACATCACTTGCTCCATTTTAGACAAAAGTTTAAAATGAATATCCTGAGCTTGCTGAAGTTACTTTAAAATCTCCGCGTTCATTTCTGTCAACATATCTCTGTCTGTGACTGGTTTCTCTACTATTAAAATTACTAACGCAAAGACTGGAAAAAGCTTAGGTATATATCATTCATTGTGAGTAGCACTGTGTCAATTCAATCTAGACTATACAAATTAATGAGCAAGAAGAAAATCCATTAAAACCTATAAAAATGGGAATCATTATTGGATTCCTTTTTGTATATTTACAGTCGCAGAATGACAAAGTTATTAATGTAATTACGATTCTTTATATTAATCACCTATACGTACACTTTTGGTGAAATGTACAATTCTTGGGATTTTAATAATCTTTTCCTACGCTTTGTTGTCCTAATTATACTTGTTGAAAAGTAATTTTATGTATGTCAAATCTAATGTTGTGTAGGTCTTGTATTTTATATGCCTTGTTTTTTTTGTTTGTTTTTGTTTATTGCAGTAACATTGGTTTATAACATTGTATAAATTTCAGGTGTACATCATTATACTTCTATTTCTGCATAGATTACATCATGTTCACCACCCAAATACTAATTACAACCCATCACCATACACACGTGCCGAATTATCCCTTTCGCCCTCCTCCCTCCCTCCCCCCTTCCCCTCTGTAACCACCAATCCAATCTCTGTCTCTATGTGTTTGTTTGTTGTTGTTATTATCTACTACTTAATGAGTGAGATCATACAGTATTTGACCTTCTCCCTCTGACTTATTTCACTTTGCGTAATACCCTACGTCCATCTATGTTGTCACAAATGGCTGGATTTCATCGTTTCTTATGGCTGAGTAGTATTCCATTGTGTATATATACCACATCTTCTTTATCCATTCGTCCCTTGATGGGCACTTAGGTTGCTTCCAAGTCTTGGCTATTGTGAATAATGCTGCAATGAACACAGGGTGCGTGTATCTTTACGCGTTGGTGTTCTCAAGTTCTTTGGATAAATACCCAGCAGTGGAATAGCTGGATCATATGGTAGTTCTATCCTTAATTTTTTGAGGAATCTCCATACTGTTTTCCATAGTGGCTGCACCAGTTTGCCTCCCACCGGCAGTGTATGAGAGTTCCCTCCTCTCTACATCCTCTCCAACACTTGTTGTTTCCTGTCTTAATTATAGCCATTCTGACGGGCGTGAGGTGATATCTCTTTGTAGTTTTGATTTGCATTTCCCTGATAGTTACTGATGTCGAACATCTTTTCATTTGCCTGTTGGCCATCTGTATATCTTCTTTGGAGAAATGTCTGTTCAGGTTTTTTGCCCATTTTTTAATTGGGCTTTTCGTTTTTTTGTTGTTGAGATGCATGAGTTCTTTATATATTTTGGAGATTAACCCCTTATCAGATGTACGGTTTGCAAATATCTTCTCCCAATTGTTAGGTTGTCTTTTCGTTTTGTTGATGGCTTCCTTTGCTGTGCAGAAGCTTTTTAGTTTGATGTAGTCCCATTTGTTTATTTTTTCTATTGTTTCTCTTACCCGGTGAGACACAGTGCTTGAAAATATGTTGCTAAGACTAACGTCAAAGAGCGCACTGCCTATGTTTTCTTCTAGAAGTTTCATAGTTTCAGGTCTTACATTCAAGTCTTTAATCCATTTTGAGTTAATTTTTGTGTATGGTGTAAGGTAAGGGTCTACTTTCATTTTTTTACATGTGGCTGTCCAGTTTTCCCAACACCATTTGTTGAAGAGACTTTCTATTCTCCATTGTGTGTTCTTGGCTCCTCTGTCGAAGATTAGCTGTCCATGGATGTGTAGATTTATTTCTGGGATCTCGATTCTATTCCATTGATCTGTGTGTCTGTTTTTGTGCCAGTACCATGCTGTTTTGGTTACTATAGCTTGGTAGTATATTTTGAAGCCAGGGAGTGTGATACCTCCAGCTGTGTTCTCTTTTCTCAGGATTCCTTTAGCTATTCAGGGTCTTTTGTTGTTCCATATAAATTTTAGGATTCTTTGTTCTATTTCTGTGAAAAATGTTGTTGGAACTTGGATAGGGATTGGATTGAATCTGCAGATTGCTTTAGGAAGTATGGACATCTTAACTATGTTAATTCTTCCAATCCAAGGGCATGGAATATCTTTCCATTTCTTTGTGTCTTCTTCAATTTCTTTCAGCAATGTTTTATAGTTTTTGGTGTACAGATATTTCACCTCTTTGGTTAAGTTTATTCCTAGGTATTTTATTCTTTTTGTTGCAATTGTAAATGGGATTGAATTCTTAATTTCTCTTTCTGCTACTTCGTTGTTAGTGTATAGAAATGCAACTGATTTTTGCATGTTGATTTTGTATCCTGCAACTTTACTGTATTCATTTATTACTTCTGAAAGTTTTTTGGTGGATTCTTTAGGGTTTTCTATATATAAAACCATGTCATCTGCAAATAGTGAGAGTTTCACTTCTTCCTTCCCAGTTTGGATCCATTTTATTTCTTTTTCTTGCCTGATTGCTCTGGCTAGGAATTCCAGTACTATGTTAAATAGGAGTGGTGAGAGTGGGCATCCTTGTCTGTTTCCTGTTCTTAGAGGGATAACTTTCAGTTTTTCACCATTGAGGATGATATTAGCTGTGGGTTTGTCATATATGGCCTTTATTATGTTGAGCTACTTTCCTTCTATACACATTTTATTCAGAGTTTTTATCATAAATGGATGCTATATCTTGTCAAATGCTTTCTCTGCATCTATTGAGATGATCATGTGATTTTTATTCTTCATTTTATTAATGTGGTGTATTATGTTGATTGATTTGCGAATGTTGAACCATCCCTGCATACCTGGAATAAATCTCACTTGATCATGGTGTATAATCTTTTTAATGTATTGTTGTATGTGATTTGCTAGTATTTTGTTGAGGATTTTTGCATCGATGTTCATCACTGATATTGGTCTGTCATTTTCTTTTTTTGTGTTGTCCTTGTCTGGTTTTGGTATCAGGGTAATGTCGGCCTCGTAGAATGAGTTAGGGAGCTTCCCTCCCTCCTCAATTTTTTGGAAGAGTTTGAGAAGGATAGGTATTAAGTCTTCTTTGAATGTTTGGTAGAATTCACCAGAGAAGCCGTCTGGTCCTGGACTTTTATTTTTGGGGAGGTTTTTGATTACTGTTTCAATCTCCTTACTGGTGATTGGTCTATTCAAATTCTCTATTTCTTCTTGATCCAGTTTTGGAAGGTTGTATGATTCTAAGAATTTATCCATTTCTTCCAGATTGTCGAATTGGTTGGCATATAGCTTTTCATAGTATTCTCTTATAATCTTTTGTATTTCTGAGGTGTCTGTTATAATTTCTCCTCTTTCATTTCTGATTTTACTTATTTGAGCCTTCTCTCTTTTTTTCGTGGTGAGTCTAGCTAAAGGTTTGTCAATTTTGTTTATCTTTTCAAAGAACCAGCTCTTGGTTTTATTAATTTTTTTCTATTGTTTTTGTAGTCTCTATTTCATTTATTTCTGCTCTGATTTTTATGATGTCCCTTCTTCTACTGATTTTGGGCTTGGTTTGTTCTTCTTTTTCCAGTTCCTTTAGGTGCATTGTTAGATTGTTTATTTGAGATTTTTCTTGTTTGTTGAGATAGATTTGTATTGCTGTAAACTTCCCTCTTAGAACTGCTTTTCCTGTATCCCATAAATTCTGGCATGTCGTATTTTCATTTTCATTTATCTCCAGGTATTTTTTTATTTCTCCTTTGATTTCTTCATTGACCCAATTGTTGCGCAGTAACATTTTGTTTAATCTCCACATATTTGTGGCTTTTCTGATTTTCCTCCTATATTTGATTTCTAGTTTCATACCGTTGTGGTCAGAAAAGATACTTGGTATTATTTCAGTCTTCTTAAATTTATGTAGACTTGTTTTGTGGCCTAATATGTGATCAGTCCTGGAGAATGTTCCATGTGCATTTTAAAGAACATGTATTCTTTGGTTTTTGGATGGAATGCTCTGTATATATCTACTAGGTCCATCTGTTCTAGTGTGTCATTTAAGGCCAATGTTTCCTTATTGATCTTCTGTTTGGATGATCTATCCATTGGTGTAAGTGGAGTGTAAAAGTCACCTACTATTATTGTGTTACTGTCTATTTCTCTTTTTGTGTCTATCAATAATTGCTTTGTATATTTAGGTGCACCTACATTGGGTGCGTAGATATTTACAAGTGTTATATCCTCTTGTTGGATTGTTCCCTTCATCATTATGTAATGCCCTTCTTTGTCTCTTTTTACAGTTTTTGTTTTAAAGTCTATTTTGTCTGATATGAGTATTGCTACACCAGCTTTCTTTTCATTGCCATTTGCATGGAGTATCTTTTTCCATCCCTTCACTTTCAGTTTGTGAGTGTCTTTAGGTCTGAAGTGTGTCTCTTGTATGCAGCATATATAGGGGTTTTGTTGTTTTATCCATTCAGCCACCCTATACCTTTTAATTGGAGCATTTTGTCCATTGACATTTAAAGTAGCTATTGCTAAGTATGTACTTACTGCCATTTTTTAACTTTTGTTTTCTCAGTGTTTTAGTAGTCCTCTATACAGAATTGATGGTCTCTTTAGTTTGACCTCTCTCTGAAAGCTCTGCACTTACTCCTGTCCTCCCTCATTTTATGTTTTTGATAGCATATCTAACCTCTTTTTTGTGCAATTGTATCCATTACCCTCTTATGGAAATAGATAATTTTTCCTATTTGTGGTCTTCTCTTTTCCTCTTAAATCAGTTCCTTTAACATTTCTTATAGCACTGGTTTCTTGGTGACAAATTCACCAAGAGTTTTTGCTTGTGTGGGAAACTTTTTGTCTCTCCTTCCATTTTGAATGATAACCTTGCCAGGTAGAGTATTCTTGGCTGTAAGTTTTTTCCTTTTAGCACTTTAAATATATCATGCCACTCTCTTCTAGCCTGTAAGGTTTCTGCTGAGAAGTCAGCTGATAGCCTTATGGGGTTTCCTTTGTATATAACTTGTCTCTCTCTTGCGGCTTTTAGGATTCTCTATCTTTAATTCTGGACATTTTAATTATGATGTGTCTTGGTGTGGGCCTCTTTGGGTTTATCTTGTTTGGTGCTCTCTGTGCTTCCTGTACCTGGATGTCTGTTTCCTTCCTTAGGTTAGGGAAGTTTTCATCTATTATTTCTTCAAATAGATTCTCTGCCCCTTTGTCTCACTCTTCTCCTTCTGGGACACCTATAACACGGATGTTAGTGCGCTTGATGTTGTCTCAGAGGTCCCTTAGACTGTCTTCACTCTTTTTAATTCTTTTTTCTTTTACCTGTTCAGCTTAGGTGATTTCTTCTAGTCTTTCATCCAGCTCGCAGTTCTGTTCTTATGTATTCTCTACTCTGCTTTTGAGTCCCTCTAGTGAATTTTTCATTTCCAGTATTGTATTCTTCATTTCTGATTGGTTCTTTTTTTTTCCTTCCATTTCTTTGTTGACATTCTCACTGAGTTAATCCATTCTTCTCCCAAGATCAGTGAGCATCCTTAACACTCTTTGTTTGAACTCTCTGTCAGGTAGGTTGCTCATTTCTCTTTCACTTAGTTCCTTTTCTGGGGTTTTGTCCTGTTCCCTTACTTGGATCATATTCCTCTGCCTCCTCATTTTGCCTCTTTCCTGGCACTCATGTCTATGTACTAGGTAGGTCAGCTATGTCTCCTGCTCTTGGATAGGTGACCTTATATAAGTGATGCCTTAGCAGTCCTGCAGTGTGCTTCCATCAGTTCTCAATGTTCCAAGAGTGACCCCTATGTGGGCTACGTGTGTCCGTCTGTTGTGGCGTGTTTTCTCTCCCTGTAGGCGCCCAGGGAGGCTGAGTTATGCTCCTGGCCAGCTGTTGTAATGCTCAGCTGCTTGTAGTTGTTGTGGGCCCTTCAGTCTCTTTATCAGGTGTGGGAAGCCCCAGCACAGTTGGCTGCAAGTTCTAATAGCACATCTGTGTTTCAGTATTTCTTTTAAGTGAGTAGGCCCCCAGCATGGCAGGTTGTTGGGCTCAGGTGCTTACAATTGCTATAAGCCTCCAGACTTTAGGTCTCTTGTCAGCTCTCTGAGGATTGCAGCTGGGTGGGGCTGGCCTCAGGCACGGGAGCACCCAATTGTTTCAGGCTTTGGAAGGTGGGGCAAACCCCCTATGTGGGTCTTTGAGAAGCACAAGTCTTCTGTAGCTGACAAGCCCCACCACCCACAGGTCCTCACACACAGTCAACACAGTCCTGCCCCATGCGCACGCCCCGACCTCCCGAAGTGGACCCAGTCTCTCCACGGCAGGAGCTCCACACACTCCACCACTGCCCCACGCTGTCCACCCACTCCTTGTGCCCCCCCTGCCCCACTGAAGTGGGCTCAGTTGCCAGGCTGCAGAGAATCCAGTCACCAATCTATTCAGGCCCACAAGTTGCCTGAGGGCTTGCTGTTGGGTGGGGCCAGTCTCTAGGGTGGGCCGCCCGCCCTGGCTGAGCTGGATTAAATCAGTGCTCTAGTGGGTGGGGAAGACCCTGGACTAGCAGGCCTCAGGGAGAACTCCAATGGCCTCTGTGTCAGCACACCCACACCAGGCCACAACAATGGCCTCTGCCAATGTCCCAGTCCCTGGAGAGGTCTCACCTCTCACTGCGATGCACTCAGAGCCTATCAGGTGAGTCTCTTTTCCCCAAAGCGCTGTGCACCTTTCTTTCTGGTGATTTTAGGTTGCTTTCTGAAAGGGGTGAGTTTGCACATGGGCCATTCAAGAGCCAGTTTTAATTTCTTTGTGAACCTGCTTTTCTGGGGGTACTCCCCAATGTTTCAGTAGCAGGCAAAGTCAGATATTAGGCCACTCGTCTCAACTGTGCTGGGTCCACAAAATGCTCACAGCGGGAGCGCTCCCGGCTCAGGGCCCCGCTCCTCCAGGGAGGGCTGCTCCCGGGCGGCCGTGAGGCACTGCGGCTTGTGAAGGCGGCGTTTTTCCTCTCCACAAGGGAGTTTCTGCCTCTTCCACCTCGATTAGGATTGTCATTTGTTGCAGGAGTTCCTCTTATCCAGTTTTCAGTTCTGTCTCAGGGGTAATTTTTCCACGAGTAGTTGTAAATTGGCTGTGTCCACGGGAGGAGGTGAGTTCAGAGTCTGCTTATGCCGCCATCTTGACTTCTCTCCTATATGCCTTGTTTTAAAATTTCTTATTTCAGTAAATTATGTTTATTGTATTTTACATACCTATTAGTCTGCAATGGATTGGAAATTTTTTTAAATGACCCTTCCCCACAGACAGCCTGAGAAGCGCTGTGCTAGAGAGCGTGTCCGGGGATGAGGAAGAGTCCAGAGCTGAGCGTGTCCCTCTGAGAATGCAGGGGGGCGCTCAGGAGGCTCCGCTGCGGCCTCGAAGGCATTCTTACCAGAGCGGCAGAGCAGACATGGCGGAAGACTGCGCCCAAGGCCTGACTGTGGGGGTTGCAAGTCGCAGCGACAATTAAATGCTCAACCCTGCTGGGATCAGTTACACGTGGTAAGGGCATAGGAATGAGGGGGACTCTGAGACATGGGATGAGGCCAGTCAGACAGACACAAAGAAACTGAACTATGAATCCCCAGATGCCTCCGAGCCACCCGTGACAGCAAAGGCACCCTCCCACCCCAGCAAGTAGCCGCCCCTTCATGAAGCCCTCGCAGTGGCCATGCCTGGGCATTCCTGCACCCCTCAGGACCTCCGGGCCCACAGTGAGTCACAGTCCACCATAGCCAGACAGAGAGGTCCCGGGCCTGATCCCGGAGGGGGAGCCTGAGTTACATGGCCCGGCCAATCAATCCAGCTGGCCAGGAGCCCAGGGATGATCTGTGTGGGGGCATGGATTCTAATGCATTCAACCAAGGGGATGAAGGTAAGACTCAACCAGCCCCCATTCACTCATGGATGCACCATATAGTCCTGCAGGATGTGATGTGCTAGCTTAGGACAAGGGAGGGACGCTGTCAGTCGGCCAATGGAAAGCTTGAAGGAACATGGCTGGAATGTTGGAACCTCCTGGCACACTGAGCAAGGTGTCTGGAGGCCTAGGAAGATGGGCATTTGGAGTCACATAATAGGTGCAACCTGCTCCACCACTCCCCAACCACCACTCTGGAAAGGCCTGGAGTCAAGCCCTTCACCAAGGCGCCAAGAGAGGCTTTGGTGAGTGACCATCCACATCCCTGGAAAGCTCGGTGGTGGCTGTCGCTGTGGGCTGGAAATACAGTGGGGGACATTGCAGCCGGACTGGGTTTCCCAATCTCAATGGGAATAATGGGGTCCTGGAGGCCAGATGGCAGCACACAATCGGCAATAACAATATCCAGGTGGCACGAGTACCACATACACAGAGAGGGCTGCCCACGGGGACCTGCAGTGGTGGCTCAATCACCACAGAGCCCTGGGATGAAATTAAAGGGCAGAAATGTAACTCGAGTTGGCACAGTGGGGATTCAGGCCCCTTATCAAGTTCCTAGACTAAGAGCGCCTGGACGGAAGGGGAGGCCATGCTCTTTCAGGAAGAACCTGAAACACCAGCGTTATGCCGTGAATCATCCCTGTGCCTTCCCCAGTGGGACTCACTGTCATTTACCAGAGTGACTGTGTGCTGGGGGGGACATACTCAGACCTTCCAGGAATTAGATGCCAGCTCTGGACTGATGCTGATCCTCAGAGACCTGAAATGGCCCACTGGTCAGAGAGGGCTTGTGGACGTGAGGTGAGGGTGGAGCCCCAGTGAGACCCATCTCATGGTGGGTCCAGTCATTATTTCCTCAGTCTGGACATGCAGAGTGAGAGCCACACACTTAGTACGCAGACAAACCCAGCCATGGATTCCCTGACTGGAGGCTATCATGGTAAGCAGCTTGGAGCCTTGGCATGCCCAGGTCCCACCAGGAGCGTAAACCGAAAGCAATGCTGTGTCACTGGGGCTGTGCAGCAATTGGCCCACCCTCCGAGACTTGAGAAACGCAGAGTAGTGACCCCGCCACATCCTCACCTGACTCACCTGCGTGTGCAGTGTAAACCTTGGGAGTGGTGGAGAAAGACAACAGATTATTGCAGACTCCATCAAGCAATGACACCGAAGAATCTGCAGCTCCACTTCTGGGATCTTTAGCAGAGCAAATAAACTCAGTTCCTGGCACCTATTATCTAGCTACTGGCTTAGGAATATGCTCTTCCTATTCCCGCCAGTAAAGAAAATCCGAAGCAGTTTGTCCTCAGGTGCCTTGAGGCCATGTCACTTTCGTCTTGAAATCCCACAAAACAAAATGCTGGTCCATTGCACTGATTACATTATACTACAAGGGTCTGAAGGGCAGGAAATAGCAAGCCTCCTAGATGCCCTAGTAAGACACGTCCCACCAGATGGTGGGAGGGAAACCACGGGAAACTTCAGGGGCCTCCACATCAGCAAAGTTTCTCAGGGTCCAATCTCCCCTCTAAAGTGAGAGAAAAGTTGCTCTACCACCAGGAAAAAGAGAGGCAAAAATCTTTGGATGTTGGAGGCAACATATGCTACCTTTGAATATGTGTTCCAACCTATTTCCTGGGTAAACTGTGGCTGTGAATGGAGCCTGGAGCAGGAAAGAGCCTTCCCAGCTCTTTCTTGCTGCCTGGGACCTGGAGTAAAGCTACGCCCTCTTCTGCCAATGTGATTCTCCACTTGAAATCAGTTTTAACTGATTTAACACTGGGCCCTGGGAGAGCGTGCACGCCTGACCAGGGGGCGGCAGGCCTTCCGGATGACCCAAAATGTCCATCAGGAACTGGGTGTTATCTGCACCAACGAATCACAAGATTGTACGTGCAAAACAGCCTTCCTGCTTAAAATGGAAACAGTAAGCGCAAGCAGGTCTGGAAGGCACAGTGTGCCCTAGGAGGGAGCTGCCCCGTGACCAGTGAGCAAGTAGTGAAAGGCCCTGTCTCATGCACAGGCCCCATAGGAAGCCAGCGGGAGAATGAAGTGAATGGCAGCCCCCCTGCAGCCCCCGCCCCTGACTGGCCCAGAAAGAACATGGTGAAGGGAAATCCTCCCCACAGAGGCCATGTATAACGTGCTCATGGCAACAGGGACGGAGGTCATGCACAGGCTCCACAGCACAGACTGGGCTGCACCAAGGCTGATCTGACTACTGCCTCTGCTGAGTACCAAGTTGCCAATAGCAGGGGCTGTGCCACAGCCTCAGGGTAGCACCATTCCCTGGGGGATCAGCTGGCCATTTGTTGGCAGGTTCATTACGTTGGACCGCAGCCATCATGGAAGGAGAATTGCTTTGTCCTACCAGAATGATGCATATTCCAAATGCATCTTTGCCTCCCCTGCCTGTAGAGCCTCTGCAGCACCACTGCTCACAGACTCAGAGACCACCTTAGCCATGGCATGGTGTCCCACACAACATTGCCTCTGATGAAGGGATGCATTTTATGACAAAGGAGTGTGTGGTGGGCTTGCACATATCCTGTCACCGAGAAGCAGCTGGCTTTTGGGAGTGGTGGGAAGGCCTACTGAGGGCTCCATTAGGACACCATCTGGGGGACAGTAGCTTTTGAGGCTGGAGTGCTGGCCTGCAAAGTGTTGTATATGCCTCAGCCTGGTGACCAAATATGGTGCCATCTCCCCCTTACACAGAATCCCCAGTCCTGGGAACCAGTGGTGGAAGTGGGAGTGGCCCCTCGCACTGCTTCACTGACACCCACTTAAAGATGTTTTGCTTCCCCTCCTGATCACCTTAGGCTCTGTGGGAGCTACAGGTCCTGGTGCCCAGGGAAAGAATGTTTCACAGTTATGGTTCCAACCACTGGAAGCTGCGAGTGTCTCCTGGCCATCTGGGCTCTCCATTCACCAAACCAACAAGTGGATGGAAGGGGACACTGCGCTGGGCAGGGAAATAACCCAATTACCAGGAAGAAATTGGGCTGTTGCTATACAGTGGGAGCAAGCAGTCTCCGTGTGAACCCAGGGGGTTCACTGGGGTGCTTCCTAGTACCCGTGGTCTGGCAGTACTGGTCAATGGAAAGTCAGCACCCAGAGAAGAAAGGCTCACTGAGAATGCGTTCAGACGCTGCAGGAGGAAAGGCTCAGAAAAGAACCACCAGGTGAAGAACCCACCTGGGCGGGGTTCTGGCAGAGGGCGAAGGGAAGAAGGAGCCTGATGGTCAGCTCAGGCCTCCCGGCCTGCAACAGTGCAAGGACCTGGGCAGCTCTGTTTTAATCAGTTGTTTCCCCACTGCCCCACCGCCCACTTTTTTCCTACTACCACACATTAAAACCTCTGGTAGGGGTAAGCATTTTAGGTTTCTGGTGGGGCCAAACTGAGGAACCAAACCCACCCCATAATAAGACTATAGCTGAAGGGTTGGCAAACTATGACCCATGGACCCAATCCTCACCACCTCCTGTTTTTGTAAATGAAGTTGCACTGGGACATGGCCACACTCACTATTTATGTATCGTCTACGGCTGCTGCAGCAGAGTCAAGTTGCAACAAAGATGGTATGGCCCACAACGCTTAAATATTTACTATCTGGTCCTCGATAGAAAAAGTTGTGTTGGCAAGGATGTGGAGAAAAGGGAACGCTCATACACTGTTGGTGGGAATGTAAACTGGTGTGGCCATGGAAAACAGTATGGAGGTTCCTCGAAAAATTAAAAATAGAAATATCACATGATCCAGCAATTCCACGTCTGGGTACTTATTAGAGGGAAACAAAAACACTGACTCAAAAAGATATCTGCACCCCCATGTTCATTGCAGCATTATTTACAATAGCCAAGACATGGAGGCAACTCAAGTGTCCATTGATGGGTGAATGGATAAAGAAGATATGGTATATATATATACAATGGAATATTACTCAGCCATAAAAAAGAATGACATTTTGCCATTTGTGACAGTATGGATGGACCTTGAGGACATTATGCTAAGTGAAATAAGTCAGACAGAGAAAGACAAATACTGTATGAGTTCACTTATATATGGAATCTAAAAAACAAAACAGAACAACTGAAAGATACAGAGAACAAATTGATGGTTGCCAGAGGTGGGGGTGGGGGGTGGGCAAAATGGGTGAAGGCGGTCAAAAGGTACAAACTTCCAGTTACAAGGTAAATAAGTCCTGGGATGTAATGTACAGCATGGTGACTATAGTTAATACTGTATTGTATATTTGAAAGTTGCTGAGAGAGTAGATCTTAACAGTTCTCATCACAAGAAAAAAAATTGTAACTGTGTGGTGATGGACGTTAACTAGACTTATTGTGGTGGTCATTTCACAATACATATAAATATCTAATCATTGTGTTGTACATCTGAAACTAATATCATGTTATATGTCAGTTATACCTCAATTGAAAAAGAGAAGTCGGCCAGTCCCTGCTGTCACTGCTGGGAATTATTGGGCCCCTTGCAGGACACAAAGTTTTCCCTGAGTGAATGGATGCTGAGGGCAAAAGGGGTGGACTGTTTGGGATATGTTCCATGTGCCCCTCCAGAGCCCCTCTCCATACTTCCCCATCCTGTTCTCTATCCCAGGAGGCCAACCTGTATGGACCACATCAAAGGGCTCTCTTTTCCTCTGACCTCCATGTAGGTTCAGCAATGGGAGGCATTTAGCAGGAGATTGGAGGGAGAGAGGAGAGTGTGATCCTTCCTGCAGGGTCACTTGCCTTCAAGGCCACAGCTTCTATTGGATGACGTTCTCCACGGGGCCCTTCCAGTCCCAGAGTTCCAGAAGCTTTTCCCTCCCCTTGCCCCTTCAGGCCCAGGAACAGTAATGGTTCCCTGCTTTTACTAGTACCAGAAGACTACCTGCGTTTTCCCTCCACCCTGTCTACATATTCACAAAGGGTCCTTTTACAAAAATCTCCTGGGGGGCTGGCCCAGTGGCGTAGTGGTTAAGTTCGTATGCTCTGCTTGGGTAGCCGAGGGTTCGCAGGTTCAAATCCCAGGTGCAGACTGACACACCACTCATCAAGCCATGCTATGGCAGTGTCCCATAAACAAAAAGAGGAAGATGGGCACAGATGTTAGCCCAGGGCCAATCTTCCTCAGCAAAAAGAAGATTGGCAATGGGTGTTAGCTCAGAGCTAGTCTTCCTCAAAAAAAAAAAAAAATCTCCTCAAACTACCCAATTTGAGGGTGCCATCTTATCCTGCAGGAATCCTGACTGATACAAAGTATAGCTTTGCTTATTTTTTCTATAACAAAACTTAATTTGAATCTACCAGGATTAGGTTCAATTTTGGTAGATTTCTGGTAATCTCTGTTGATTCAGGGTTTCACACACACATGTATCACACGCCCCGGCCCTGCATCCTCAGGGTTGTGTGTGAGTGGGGTGGTCCTATGACTATTTGCAGGGAATAGTCCCAGTTGGCCTGTCTTGGCATCATTATTAATAGTGCCCCCTTCATTCTCACAGTCCCAGTTTTGACAGGAAATGATGTGGTGACCGTACATAGAAGGTTCTGGGTGGCTCTAGGGGACATTCTTACTCTTTGTCCAGACTATCTAGTTGGCATTAGCCACATCCCCCCTTGTCTAGCCCAGCCCCTAGCTTTCAATCCCTGCAGTTTCCCATGGCATCGTCTTCTCTCCTGACCACACAGCCTTCCCTACTCTGTCTTTCTCTCAGCTTCTGCTTCCTGTTCTAGGCATTTAGGATTTATCAGTGAACAAAACAGGGGGGAAAAGCCCTGCTTGCACAGATTTTTCTTCTTTCTGATTTTCTAAGAGATGTTTTTAAGGCTATGAACTTTCCTCTGAATACCACTTTGTATGCATTCCCCAGGTTTTAATATGGATGTTCTTACACAATTTCAGTTCTAATTTCTCTTCTGATCTAGGGTTATTTAGAAGGATTTTGGTTTTTATTTTCAAGATTTTTTTTTACTATGCTTTTATTGTATTCATTGTATTCTGTGAACGTTCCTGTCACCTTCTCTTATTTAACCCTCACAGCAACTCATCTAGCTAGAGCACCATTCCCATTTCACATATGAGGAGATGGAGGTCCAGAAAGGGCCAGCAGTTAAGGGTCTGGGGCAGAGCAGGACCAACCCTAACCCAGAAGGCTGGAAGTGGCCCTGCTTCCCCGCCATGGGGGAGGTCCACTAGAGGGAACAGGGCCCTCCGCAGGAAGAGCCTGCTGGGTGGCTGTTCTTAGCCCTGGCCTGAGCTTTGCATCTTATCAGTGAGTGACAGCGGAGGAACGAGGTTGTGCAGTCAGGGATGTGCAGTTGCTCTCTCAGGCCTGAGAAGCCACCCCCCAGATCCCAGCAACAGACCAGACTCTGCTTGGCCCTCCCTCCAGTGCAGAAGAGGGAGCAGGGTGCCAGCAGGGGAGCTACCTATGGCCTTGCTCACTCAGCCCTATCCTCCCAGAGGCAGTGGGTGACCAAAACTGGGGCTGGTCCACAGGGACACTCCCAGGAGCACTGGACAGGTGGTGGGTGTCAGGCAGGTGGCCAGGACAATTACACGGCCGCTTTCAATAGGGCCAGTTGCCAGAGGGCTTCTCTGAGGGGTGACATGAGCCAGCCCCGCGTGGTGATTTAGGCGGGGAGCTACCAGGCTGAGGGAACAGCAAGGGTCAGGGCTTGAAGAGGGAACAAGTGACTTCTTGTGCCATCTACTCCTTGTCACCAATCAAGCTCGTGTGTCTCAGCATGGCCCTTGGGGTCTTTCATGCTGTCTCCTGGCCTCCAACTTGCTCTTCGTTCACACACACACATGCCCACATATACACATACACACATATACACACACACACACAACTGCCCAGAACACGCTGGGCACCTCTGATAACATCCTGAACCAACATGGGCCATGGGTAGGTTTGGGGGTGATGGAACATGTGACAAACCTGGGAGCGCCCCCCACCCCCATCTGAAGGGCCAGTCCAGCACCACCAGTGGTCATCTACGGGTCCCTGACCCACCAATGATTGCACGATGTGCCCAGCCTCTCCGGCCCCTCTCCCCGTCTGTCCAGTGGGTGGATTGGCCCAGAAGGCCTCAGAGTCCCTGTACCCCCACAGTCTGACTCACTTGACTACAGACTCTGCAAACAAGCAACACACAGCTCATTTTCTTCATCTGCTGATGACAAGACGATCTCCAAAAATCCCGTGGAGCTGGGAGGGGTGACAGAAAGGCCATCTGGCCAACACCCGTCCCTATGGCCAATGATCGTTCATCTCCCAGCTGTGTTTTTAGGAGAAAATAATTAAGGGTCCAAATGCCGCCAACGGGGTGGCTTTGCGGCTGTCCTTGGCAGTGACCCTGAAGCAGAGCCCCCACCGATTAAGCTCACTTGTCCTGGCTGGAGCCCCACCCGTTGGTCCTTGCCACAGCGACCTCAGTCTAGCTAACAGGGCACCAGCCACAGCCCCCTCCATGGACAGCCCCAGCCCCTCCCTGGGCTGCGGCTCTCAGACTCTCTCTGGCCTCACCCTGCCCTGCCACTTCCCTGCTGTCCTCTGGGCACCTACCCTGTGCTGCATGGTGTGCAGAGCCTGTCCTCATGTGTCCTCACCACTGCCTGGGAGCTAGGCCCTCTCAGTCCCATTTTACAGATGAGAGAGCCGAGGCCCAGGGAAATGAAGGGGCCTGCAGGGTCATGGGCCAGCAAGGGAGTGGGGGGCAGAACTATAATCGAGCCTCCGGACTTGAATTCCTCAGCATTCCTGTTCCCCCACACCCTCCACCTCTTCACATCCAGGTTCTTAGACTTTGAATTGTGTCACAGCACAGTCCCCTCTCTGAGCTCCAGACTTATATACAACGGCCTGCAGGACCTTTCACTGGGGGACAGGTGTCCACAGAAGCCTCAAATTCAACAGGACCCAAACAGTCGTCTCCACCCCCTCAACCTTATATTCCCAAGACCACTAGCCCAGCCTGCTACTGCCCCAGAGATCCTTCTAAAGTGCAGTGCCCACCAGGTCACTTCCGCTTAAGGACATCCACTGACCCTCCTGCCCTGCCCCTGCCCTCGCCCTGCCCCTGCCCTCGCCCCTGTGCTTCACCTACTAGCGCAATCTGAGGTCTGGTTCCAGCTCGGGGGGTCCCCACACTGCTCTCTTTTGCCTGCCCCTACCTGTCCAGATGTCCCCCCTGCCCGGCATACTCCTACCCATTTGTGATGGGCAGAAGGTTTTTATAGCCCACTAGCCATGCTCTTAGTCTGGTAACAGCACCTCACATTTTACCGCCATGGTGGGTCTGTAACCCAGACCTGTGATGACTGGCTCAGGGATGCAAGACTCTCTGGACAATCTGTAGAAATCCCAGGACTTCTGCTGGAATCTTTGAGAAGGATGTTCCTGGCAACCAGGGTTGCTGAATCAGTAAGATATGAGCCTGGAGCTGTCAGGGACCCCCAGGTGAGGAAAGGTGACCTGAAGCCAATACAGAGAAAAGTAGAGCTGAGAGACTGAAAGAGAAGGACACATTTTCTGAGCACCTGGATCCAGCTATACCTGCACCTATCCTCTGAATTTTTCAGTTATATGAGCAAATAAGTCCCTTTTTAATTTGCACCAGTTTGAGATTTTTCACTCAGTTACATACCATCAAGATCAGCTCAAATGACACTCTACTTCTAGGGACAGTGGGTGGCTCCCTCCACTTGTTCCTGTTTATCCATTGTTCTTTGCAGCACAATAAGGATTTACATCTGCCTCTCAGCTTGACCATGAGCTGTCAAGGGCAAGGATGGAGACTGATCATCGCTGTCCCTCAGTGCCAGCACAAAGCTGGTGCACAGTCAGCCCAGGTAGTGCTCAGGGGATGAAAGCATTCTCTCCCTGGATGGGGGAGGAGGCCATGAGAGATTTCCTGAGCAGACTCCCATCCTCCCTTTGGTGTTGCCGCACTCCCTCCCTCTACCCTCAGGAAAGAGGCAAGTTCATTTCTCTCTCAAGAAAGAGGAGAAATGGGGAAGGAAGGTTCTTGCTGCCTCTGCATCCTCTCCCAGTCTGAGCACACCTGCAACCCTCAGACACTCTGTGAGTGCAATGGATGGATGTGGTCCTGGACCACCCAGCATCTTCCCCCTCTCCCATCTGGGGACCCTCCCCTTACCTCTGATTCCAGGTGGTTCCAGGGTGAACTCCAGCTCCCAGGACTGATCTGTGACTGAGGAAGTGAGCTCGCTTCTCATCCCTCACAGGGGGGCTCATTGTGTAGACCCGTCACCAGGAGGGGGCATCTGCCTGAGCCCCGAGACCACCCAGAAGCAGGCTGAGTGGGAGAAGCAGCCCCTGGATCTACTTTCAGGATCAATACATTTCCTTTCTTTCTTGCTTAAGCTGATGTCCTAGTCAGCTCGGGCTGCTGTACCAAAATAACCACAGACCCCGTGCTTTAAACAACAGACACTTATTTCTCACAGTTCTGCAGGCTAGAATATCAAGGTGAAGGCGCCAGCAGATCTGACTCTTTGGGTTCTTGAGAAGGGCCCTATTCCTGCCACATAGACAGCCGCCTTTCCTGCTGTGTCCCTACATGCCCTTTCCTCGGTGCAAGCCCCTGGAGAGAGTGAGATCTCCCTCCTCCTTTTCTTACAAGGACACTAATCCCACCTTCATGACCTCATGTAAACCTAATTACCTCCCAAAAGCCCCACCTCCAAACGCCATCACATTGGGGGTCAGAGTTTCAACATGTGAATTTAGGGGACACAAACATTCAGTCTATAGCCAGTTTGAGGCACATTCATGCTCCATGAACTGAGCAGATGCCTGAGGCAAGCACTGTGTGGGACTCCAGGCTGGCCGAATGGCGGGGGTCAGGGTAGAGGGACAGAGGCCGGAGGTGGGCCCAGCCAGAGCCCTGTGCTCAGCAGAGACCTCGAGGGTCCCATCACAATGAGCCCCCCAGTCATAGGAGTACAGGGATTTTCTTGATGGCAAATGAGAGAACACAGTGTCACATCCCAAATTATTTTTAGTCAGCCAGGTATGGAAAGCACCCAGCACAAAGTCACATACTAGCCTGGACCCCTGGAAAGGGCAGTCACCACGACCTGCCTGTGTGTTTAGGGTGAGTGGGAGCTAAGACAGGGTTAGCGTGTCCATTCCAGGAAAAGCTTCTGCAGTCTCTTGTTACCCGTATTTCTGCCATGACTCCGTCAGTGCACATGGACATGCCGGGCTGGAGGGCTAGGAGTCCAGATGTCACCTGTTTTCAGTTATTTCTGCTCACCAGCGTCTGCAGACTCCCGAGAAGATCCAGTGCGTTTCGCTCCACAGACTGATTGGTCGGCTTCATGACAAGGGACAATTTGCACCTAGAGGACACAGAGCCCTTTGTTCTCCCTGCCCTAGCTTCTCCACCGAGGAGTGGGCCAGCAGGTGGGCTGTGCCAAGAGGCCTGAAACTTCAGCTTAGCGGGCAGGGGCGGGTGGGAGGGGAGCCAGGGGTGACCAAGAGGAGCTGGTAGTGGAGGGGAAGCCAGGCCCCATCACACCTCCGTGAGCACTATTTGAGGGCACTGGGACTCAGGGACATGGTCCCCAGAGGGCCTGCACATGCCTCCACAGCCCTCGGCCTCACGGTGCTGGCCACGGCTTGAGTCGCAGGCCAGCCACTCGTCACTTTTCAGGCAGGACAGGAGACCACACTGCTTCTCCAGGTAGGGGGCCAGCTCTGTGCCTCCCAGGAGCACCAGGCCCTTTGGGCAAGAAGCCTTTTCCACAGGCTCGGAGACTCTTGATTTCTTTTTTGCAGGAGGGTGATGAAAGTGTTCTGAAATTGGTTGTGGGGATAGTCACACAACTCTGTGAACATACTAAAAACCATTGAGTCGTGTGCTTTAAATGGGTGGATTGTATGGTATGTAAATTATATCTCAACAAAGCTGGTACATATAAAACAAAACACAGGGAGAATTACACAATGCATGGCATTGTTGTAGCCTCTTTTTCTACTAAACAACATACCTGCACACACATGTGCCGTCATCTGATTCTCAGAGCCGTACAGCATTTCACGATGGCAATGTTCCACTATTCCTGTAGCCAGTGCTGTGTTGATATACATTACCAAATTTCTCTCTAGCAGCCTGTGCCCACTGGCACTTTCTCGGGCAGCATGTGAGAATGCCTGCTAACTCCACTTTATGAAAGAGGAGAATGCCTGGCTCCAGGCCGCACCAGGAGGCTGCAGAGACCCAGGGCTCACACCTGGCCAGCCCATCTCTGGGGCCAGTGCCTCTCTGCCTTCACGCCTGCCTCCGGCCTGTGCTGGCTTCTCTGTCCCTCCCTGGTCTCCATACCTCCTGCCTGCTCCAGGCTCTGGGGCTGCTGCTTTTCCAGCTGTGAATGGTCCCCACACAGCCTCCTGCCTGCTCTGAACTGTCGGTATCCTGATTTGAATCAACAAGCTATAAAAATACATTTTTGAGACAATTGAGGAATATTGAATATATTTCAATATATATAATATTGAATACAAAGTGAGTGTTAGATAATGCTAAGGTATAACTATTAATTTTGTTTGGTGTAGTACCGGTATTGCAGTCATAAGAGCCTTTATTTGTAAATACACATAACAAGTTATTAACAAATCAAATCATATCAGGACTTGTTCCAACAAAATGAAAGCTGGAGGGACAGGTGAGATAAGACCCGTTAAATGTCGAGCACTGTTGACTCCGTGTGATGAGTACACAGGGCTTCATTAGACTATTTTTGAAATTTTTCATAACAAAAAACGTGTGTGTGCATCTGCCAAAATCAAAAGATTTTCTAAATATAATATTGTTAAGAAAGGGAGTTAAAAACTGCACACTGGTTTCCATTTACAAGAAAGGAAGATGATTTTTGTAGATGGGTCAAATCATTTCAGAACATGTGCAAGGCTTCGCCCTGCCAGCAGAATGGGGGAGCCTGTTTCACTGGCCCGTGGTCTTGTCTCTGAAGGAGGGGTTTTCCCTCCTAGAGGCATCAGGGTCCCCCTTCATGTCAGCTTGGGCTAGGAAGAGGAAATCTCCGTCCCAAGCAACCGAGTCATTTCCCTGATGCAAAGGTGGCAAACAGACACCAGGCAAGCTCTCCTGCGCTGTCCAGCAGGTTTCCTGGAGCACTGTGAGCTGTGAGACCCCCCTCCCCGCACTCCACAGAAGGTAGGAATTATGGTAACAAGCTCACAGGTTATATAAACAGGCGGTGGTGCTACCCGAATCCTGTGAGAAACCTCAAGGAATTTCACAAAGACCAGTGCTTGGAGGACCACATCACAGGAAGGACCCACCCCCACAGTGCACTGCACATGAAGGTAACGAATGCCTACTGAGTGACTGGCAGGCCTCCTGGAAGGCCCAAAACATGGCCAAGTGACCAGGGAGAGGGCAAACAGCGCCGTATCTCTGGGGGCAAGGGTCAACCTCACCAGGTAAGCCAGGGCCCCCACCCAAGCAAGGACAAAATGCCTGAGAAGTCCAGTCATGCATGCCTTCAGGCATGGCTGGATCCAGGTGCACAGATCTGCTTTTCTCTATTTTGTCTCCTCTTCTGGATTCTCCCTACTTGGGGTCAAGCTGGCCACGTTCTAATACCTTAGTAACTTCACTAGAAAGAAAACCCCTCTTCTCTGATGGGTCCAGCAAAACTCCTCCAGGAAGACACTCACTGATTCTCATGGGCCTAATTCAGGTCCCTTGCCTAGCCCAGACCCAATCCCCGTGTCCTTCATTGTCCAGGCCTGAGTCACGAGCCCACTCCGGCAGCCAGGGGGCAAGCCAGCCCTATGTGACCCAATAGGCTGAGAGTAGAGAAGGGGTGATTCGACAGAGGAATCCAGAGTGTGGTCCCCAGAGGAGAGGGAAACAGGCCCTGATGTCCCCCCTGCCCACTGGTCACTCCAGAAGTCATCATTGCTGGTGAGCCTACTGAACCCCCAGGCAGGCCCATCTGAAGTCTCCTCCCAGCACCAGCAAGGTCCAGGAGGGTGTCATGACCCAGTGCCTCAACAGACGTGGAAACAAGGCCACGCATGGGGCAGGAGTGGCTTGGGGCATGCTCTGGGCCTGGCCCTCAGCCCTGTGGGGCTGGAAGGACCCTTATATAAAATGCACCACCTCTTCACTATCTGATGGAGAAGGACACCGGAAGAGTCCTGGACCCAAAACCTTCACCCTCTATCCTTGCCATGGGCTTTAAGAATCATAGCCAAACGCTGCTGCTAGACTGGACGACTTGGAGAGGACATTAGCCACCACCCTCTGAGAGCACCCTCCTCAGCCCACCCCCACCCCCAGGATCTGTCGGACAACAGCGATATATGGACTAGCTGGCTCAGCCGCCTACGGGGCCAGGCAGGAAACCCAGGCAGGTAGGACGGCCAGCATCAGCCTAGGAGGAGGACGGGGAGAAGATGGGTGGCAAGCCCCTCTAAGGACACAGCCACATTCAGTGCCAAGCAACTGTTGCCCCTCTGAGTGGGGCCAGGATTGCCAGCTCTTCTAATTGGTCACAAGAAACTGGAAGTCCAGGGCACAGCCTGGGCCCTTTTCATCTCACCTTAGCAGATGAGAAGGTGAGGAAACAGAAAGGCAGCATCAGAGCCTCCGCAGGAATCGGTGGCAGCTAGAGTGATCAAGCGTCCCAGGACTGAGGGGTTCCCTGGGACCTGGGGACTTCAGTGCTAAAACCACGACAGTGCCAGGCAAACTCAGACAGCACTCTGCCTGGGCCGCGCCCTCGGACAGTGTGACTCCCAGCACTTCCTGATGGGGTGTGCGGGTTCAGGAGACCGGCAGGGCTGGGTCAGCCAGAGCATAACCACCCCTAGACCTGAAGGGGCCGGACGGAGACAGGCCAGCTGTGGGAGAGGCCACCAGACAGACCCTGAGACCTTGGGGATAGGGTGAAGGTCCTCACCACAGGCCCTCCCTCCCCAGGCCCCCTGCTGGGCATCTCCCGCTGGCCAGAGCCAACCAGAGCCAGAGGGCCTAGGACCCTGATGAAGGCCAACCTCCCAGGTCACAGAGCAGGGGGAGCGGTGAAGAGCGCATCTGCAGGGCACAGAGGCGAAATTTAGGTCAAGAGATCCAAAAGAATCATCAGTAAGGTCAGAGATGGGCACAGGCCTCTCAGAAAAACACAAACTTGCCCAGGCGGGGTTCATGCTAACCCCAATCACCACAGTGGCACAAGTGAGCATCCAGACAACTCTGTGCTCCCCGTGCCTGCATCACAGTGCCCCTCCCCAGAAGATGTGCTCTGGGAAGCCTTGAGTTCCCCACACTCGGGGCTCCTTCCCCTGGGGCCCCTGGACAAGGCTGCCCTAACTCCCTGAAATTGCCTACAGATCAGGCCTGGCAGCATGGGTGCACCTTTCTGAGAAATGTATCCAGACCTGGCCCGCTGGGGAGGCCTCTGGCGTGTGGGAGGGCTCTGGCACTCCATCTCCCGTGGAGCCTGCTGCTTTCCTGAGTCTGCTTCTCTGGGCGTCCTATCGAGCATGTGAGCTCCTCACCCCTGCCAACAGCAACTGGAATAGCGGTGGGCTGTATGCACCACACAGTGGACCAACGCAGCACCCTCTACTGAGGGTTTAACTCCATGGCCCGCCCTGGGCTGAGCGCTTCCATCAGAGCAAGGGTCAGCAGACCTTGACCCACAGGCCACACCCTGCCATAGCCCTGGTTTTGTATATGCGCGGCAAGCTACAAATGGCTTTCATGTTTTTAAAGGATTGTAAAACACAAAAGAAAACAAAAAGAATATGCAACAGAGAGAGCTTCTGTGGCCCACAAAGCCTAAAATATTTGCCGAATGAATTCCCTGCTGTGCTGCTCCTCTGAGTCGCTGCCCAGCCTTCAAGCCGCAGGCCAACCTTTCCCCAGGCTGGCCACAGCCATCGCCCTGGCTGTCAGAGCAGCCTCCCCTCTGGGGTTGCACAGGGAAATGACCCCAGCAAGGAAGAGGCTCCGGCGGGGCAGTGGCCCAGTGTGCACTGGGACTGCCGCCCTCCCCCCAACAAAGCATCAGAGGGGCCAGGCCTGCTCGCGGCTGTCTGGGCCAGCACTGGCATCTGGGGCTCTGTTCCCAGCAGCACTCTGCTCTGGCCTTCCAGGAAGGCATGTTGATAGCACGGACAGGTAAATGAAACTTGAAACACCTACCTTGAGTTATTAAAAAAGAGGCTCTTATAAATTTTTGGGTCCTCTCTCCTCTAACTGATCTCTGCTCTGTGGCCACCCTCACGCCTTTTTTTTGCCTAATTTAATTATTTTATTGAGGTCATATTGGCTTATAACATTGTATAAATTTCAGGTGTACATTATTCTATATCAGTTTCTGTATAGACTGCATCATGTTCCCCACCAATAGTCTGGTTTTTATCTGTCCCCCTACATATGTGCCCTTCACTCCTTTTGCCCTCCCCCCCACCCCCTTCCCCTCTGGTAACCACTAATCTGTTCTCTTTGTCCATGTGTTGATCTTCCACATATGAGTGAAATCATGTGGTGTTTGTCTTTCTCTGTCTGGCTTATTTTGCTTAACATAATACCCTCCAGGCCCATCCATGTTGTTACAAATGGGACGATTTTGTCTTTTTTATCGCTGAGTGGTATTCCATTGTGTGTGTGTGTGTGTGTATATGTATACATGTATATATACACCACATCTTCTTTATCCATTTCATCAGTTGATGGACACTTGGGTTGCTTCCACATCTTGGCTATTGTGAATAATGCTGCAATGAACATAAGGGTGCATAAATCTCTTTGAATTGTTGATTTCCTGTTCTTTGGATAAATATCCAGTAGTGGGATAGCTGGATTGTATGGTATTTCTATTTTTAATTTTTTGAGGAATCTCCATACTGTTTTCCATAGTGGTTGGACCAGTTTGTACTCCCACCTGCAGTGTATGGGAGTTCCCTTTTCTCCACATCCTCTCCAACACTTGTCGTTTCTTGTCTTCTCAATTACAGCCATTCTGACAGGTGTGAGGTGATAGATATCTCATTGCAGTTTTGACTTGCATTTTCCCTAATTATTAGTGATGTTGAACATCTTTTCACGTGCCTGTTGGCCATCTGTATATCTTCTTTGGAAAATGTCTGCTCAGATCATCTGCCCATTTTTTGATCAAGTTGTTTGGTTTTTTGTTGTTGAGTTGTGTGAGTTCTTTATATATTTTGGAAATTAACCCCTTGTTGGATATATGATTTGCAAATATTTTCTCCCAGTTGGTGGGTCGTCTTTTAGTTTTGTTGATGGTTTCCTTTGCCTTGCAGAAGCGTTTTAGTCTGATTAGTCCCATTTTTTAATTTTTTCTTTTGTTTCCCATGCCTCAGTAGACATGGTGTTTGAAAAGATACTGCTAAAACCGATGTTGAAGAGTGTATTGCCTATATTTTCTTCTAGGAGTTTTACGGGTTCAGGTCTTATATTCAAGTAATCCACTTTGAGGTAATTTTTGTGTATGGTGTAAGATAATGGTCTACCTTCATTCTGTTGAACATGGCTGTCTAGTTTTCCCAACACCATTTAATGAGGAGACGTTCCTTTCTCCATTGTATCTTCTTGGCTCCTTTGTCAAAAATTAGCTCTCCATATATGTGTGGGTTTATTTCTGGGCTTGATATTCTGTCCCATTGATCTGTGTGTCTATTTTTGTGCCAGTACCATGCTGTTTTGATTACTATAGCTTTGCAGTATATTTTGAAGTCAGGGATTGTGATGCCTCCAGCTTTGTTCTTTTTTCTCAGGATTGCTTTGGTTATTCGGGGTCTTTTGTTGTTCCATATAAATTTTAGGATTCTTTGTTCTATTTCCATGAAGAATGTCATTGGAATTCTGATAGGGCTTGCATTGATTGCTTTAGGTAGTATGGACATTTTAACGGTTTATTCTTCCAATAGCCTCATGCCATTTTTTGGTATCAGAAAGAGGTTTAAATGGGATACATGGTCCCAGGGCCCACAGTCCCTATTGCTCCCTATCATCTCGCCCCCCCCACCCCCATCTTCCTTATTTACCTGCTTGGACCCAGTAGGCATCCCAGACAGGTATAGAGGATTAACAATTATGTAATGCCTACTTCCTATCCCTGACGTGCTTTTTTCCCACCCCTGGGCCTTTGCATATACTGTCCCCTCTGCCTGAAATGCCCTTCCCCACTTCACTTGCCAGTTGAATTACTTCTCAACTCACAAAACTGAGAATCTGAAGGGCACCCTCTATATGTGTGTGAATGTGTGTGTTTGCCCACTAAGATTGTAAGCTCCTCCAGGATGGAAACTAGGTTGGTTTCCTCTCTGCGCCTCCTGGGCCTAGCACAGGGCAGGCTTGTGGAAGTGTCAAGAACATTTGCAGGACAAATGAACAACCATGATTTATCTCACCTAATTGCCCATGAATGTGAGGCTTCCCCCTGCTCCGGAAGGGACCCCAATATGTGCCCTTTTATACCTGAGGAGTTGCTTGTCTGAAATAACTGAGCTTGAACTGATATATTGCTTGGAGTGGGGTGCTGTGCAGACATGGAAAGGCAGGCGGTACTGTCACCAGACCCTGCGCCTTGGCCAGAGAGCCCCAGGGCTTGCGTGGCGTGGGGTGGGCCTGCCACTCCCACTCATGCCATCCCACAGCCAATGCTTGATGTAACCTCAGGTTTCTGTCATACATACCTGTCCCACACAGACCCCCACCATCTCCTGGCCGAGCAGAGCAGAGGCCCAGCTTTTCCTGGGTGCAGTGGCACCAGGACTGCATCAGGGACAGTGCTGGCATTCCCGGGCCAGATCTGAGCTTCACAGTATGGTTTGAAATTCTTTCTAATCAGAGGTCCAACTCCAGCTACAAAACAGTATTTACAGTACAACCATATTGTTGTTTAAATAATAACTATATATGAAAAGAATAACATTCGGGGGTGTAAAAAGTTCACAGTGGTTAACCCTTAAAATTTTTTTTATTGTTTATTTCCTAAAATGAATATGTATTTCTTCTGGAAGGAAAAAATTATAAAGATTTATAATTAGCCCTATTTTTTTTTTATCTGAGGAAGATTAGCCCTGAGCTAACATCTGTGCCAGTCTTCCTCTACTTTATATGTGGGTCACCGCCACAGCATGGCTGATGAGTGGTGTAGGTCTGCACCCAGGATCTGATCCCCAAAACCTGGGCCTCCAAAGTGGAACACGCCAAGCTTAACCACTATGCTACTGGGCCGGCCCCTAGCCCTATTTTTCTAAATTAACTCACAGTCATACAAGAATACACGAGTCCAGCCTCTTGGCAGACCTCCTCCTCAGGCCCTTCAGGAGAAGGGGATGAAACAAGCCCGTGGCTCCAGGACCTCCTCCGGAAGTCACTTCTGTGCAGCCCCTGCCTTGCCTCAGAGCCCGGGTTGGGGTGGGCGTGGGGTGGAGCCATCTGGCAGCCAAAACTGAGCTGCACAACCCTCCCTCTTTCCCAAACCACAGATGAGCTTGAGGCCTTCCTCCCCCCAGGCCTTCACTCTGTGGAAGAATTCCTGCCTCAGTTTCCCATCCACCTCTTCACTTCTGGCTGTCCTCGAACCCTGGCCCCCCGCCAGTCTCTCAGACCCTCCCTAGCCATGCACCTTTTGCACTTCACTCTCCCCCCATCCACCCCACCCCAGCCGGGCAGGAGGGAGGGGACAGGGGCTGGGGATTGGCTTCCTGCCCACCCCCAGGTCTGGCCTCATGTCTGGCCACTTCTTGTTCTACCCACCTCAGATCTGAGCTGAAGACGAGCCACCTTGAGGCAGGGAACTCCATCCAGGTCATGACACCTGGGGTTTCTGGCCTGGGCTCCCCAAACCCCATCTGCTGTGAGCACCACCCAAGGTCCCCCCAGAATCTCGTGCCCCTGCACAGGTGTAGTGATCCAACGTAGGGCTCCAGCTGCAGGCCTCAGCTCCCTGGACCCTCCCTCCACTGAAGCCAAGGAAGCCCTGTGCTCCACAGCTCTGGGCTGGGCCGGGTCTCTGGGCTTAAGGAGCCGACACCGAGGTCTGCCTGGCACTTCTGCTCCCATAGGGGAACAAGGAGATCAGGAGGAACAGGTGACCACCCCAGGTTGCCCAGTGGCCACAGCCCAGCTTGGGCATGTGGAGACTAGTGGTAAGGAATTTGAGGACAACATGGAAGCTGGTGAAAGCCCAGCCAGGACCCCTGCTGGAGTTAGAGGGCAGCCCTCATAATAGCACGGACCCCATAACTCTCCCCGGCCCCAGCGGAAATGTCACAGGGAAAAGCAGCTGAGCAGGGCCTGTGCCGGGGGGATAGCAGGTACATTCCATGTCTACCAGGACAGCCATGGGACTCAGCTAGACTACGGAGAGGAGGGGTAGGAAGGAGATCTCTGGGTTGTATGGGAAAAACCAGATCAATGTGCAAATCTCCCAAATATATAAAAGTTGACTTGAGGTTTGAAAAAACTGTGCAGGGGAAGAAGCCATGTCTGTGGCTGCTGTTTGCAATCCCAGCTTGTGGTCCCACCCTGCTGACCAGGAGGGTGAAGGTCACTCCCGGAAAGTGGGGCCAGAGCCAGCCGTGTAATCAGCTTGGGCAGTGGGCATCCGGGACCCACCGGAAGCAGGCTCAGGGCCCTGCTCCTTTAGGCCCTGTGGGCTTTTGGCTCCAGCTGCTCAGGCTCACCCTCTGGGAAGCACAGGTAAGAGGCCAGCTGGGGACAGCATCTATGCATGGTCCCACATCCTCCCTCCTTTGGGAGAGGCCAAGCCTGGGCCTCCTGATCCGGACCAGCCCCCACTTCCTGGCTGTGTAACTTTGGGCACATTGCTTAATCTCAACAAACCCCAGGGGCCTCCTGGGCTTCACCAGGTCCCTGACAAGGCTGAAGGCAGGAACGGTCTCCAGCCAGCAGGACCTTATGGGATGCAGCCACCAGCTGCCTAACTGCTCCTCTGGACCTCAGCTCACAGTTCCAGCAGGTTGAAGGGGTCAGGACTCTACTTGGTTACAAACGACAGAAGTCACTTCAGAGTGCCTCAATCGAAGATGGGAATTTATTGAGCACTGATACTGAGAATTCCAGAGATAAATCCTGGCTTCAGACCTGGCTGAATCATCCAGGGGCTCCCAAAATGTGCATCTTTCTCCATCCTCAGGATCCACTTTATCCACTTTGCTCTGGATTGCTTCACTCTCAGATGGCCTCTCCTCACCCCACCCCGAAGGTGACAAGAGGGTCCCCAGTATCACCAGTCTACCCTCCAGCCAGCTGCACCACCAGGCAGAGGACAAGTTTATCTTTTCTGCTGGTTTCCCCCATGAACCACATGCTGATTCCTGAACCAATACCAAGGCCAGGAGGATTTAGTGCCCATATGGCCAAGGCCCAGGCCACTGTTCTCCCAAAGGATTCTCAGGGGCTGGTCCCCTAAGCAGGGGGGATGCTGGGCCAGCAGCAGCTGCAAATACCTCCATAAGGGTCCTCACATTCATGCCTCTCCCCCCATTCATGGGGAGCTGTGGATGCCCAGGAAGAATGGGGAACAGATCTGGACCCTACTAGGACCCCAGGTCTCCTGGTGTCCTGGTGCTAGCAGAGGGCCTGATGACTTCATCCTGTCCCCACTCCAGTTACAGAGGGTGAAGGCAGGTCTGGGGCAGAACAGCCTGATCTCAAGACTACAGCTCTAGTCCTCAGCCGTGAGACCTTTGCGCATGTTCCTCCCTTCTCAAGTCTGCTAACTTCCTCTGACAACCTGCCCTGGCTCTATACCGACTTGCACCAGCCCCAGCCCCAGCCCAGTCCCAGGCAGAGCCTGGCACCCTCCCTGTATCCTACCTGGAATTGTCCCGCTCTGTGTGTGACACTGGATAGTATCTGCCTCCCACCACTTTGTAAGTGCCAGGAGGGCCGGGGCGGGATTATTCCCACTCATCATTAAGTCCCTAGCACCAGGACAGGCACGAAGTAGCTTCTTAGGAATGAGGGAAGGAAGGAAGGAACGCAAGAGGCCCTGCACAGTGGAGGGTGAGGCACAAACATGGCGGCTCTGAACCGGCCCTGCTATTTCCCAGCAGGATGACTCAACCAAACCCCTCCTTACTGTCGCTGAGCCTTAGTTTCCTCGACGTGCAAATGGGTACAATAAACACCTCCTCCCCAGGGCCTGCAGAGCGGGGGTTACGTCAGGAAAAATGCTCTAGACAAGACGCAAAAAGCTTCGTTTTGTTCTCTAACACGACGGGGGAGGATCTGTTTAGAATTTCAGGATTTTGTTTTTTTAAGTAAAATAAAAAACACCAGATGGCTTCAAAGTACACAAATATTGGGCCAGTTCTCGTGACCTTCCTCGGGAGACCCAGCAGGAGCGCAGTGGGGAGGGAGGGGACGGCAGGGAACCAGGGCGGGGAACGCCGGCCTCGGTGACGCTGCCGGGGCGGGATCCGGGCTCCAGGCCGCCGGGGCGGAGAAGCAGCTGCGCGGAGGACGGCCGGCCAGCGCCGCTCCTGGGGGGCGGCTTCCTGGGTCCCCCAGCTTGGCTCACGACCTGGGGAATCCCCGCCTCCGAGTTCCGGCTCTGGAGTCAATCCCGGGTTCGAATTCTGCCCAGGTTGGCAAAGTTCCTTTCCATCTGCGAGGAACCTCAGTTTCCTCGTCAATCAACCAGGCCCTGGAGTCGTCTCCTCACAGCGGGGACCAGGTTTAAAGGCCCTCCGTGTGCGCGTCTCCGGCGCCCCGAGAGGGGTCTGCGCACAGAGGGGTGCAAGCCCGGAACAGGTACGTCGTGCCCGACATTGCGCTCTGTGCGTTCCACAGACTGCCTCAATCCTCGCCCCGGCCCACGAGCCAGGGTCCATCGTTATCCCCATTTTACAGACCGGGAAACTGAAGCACAGAGCGATTCAGCCCCCTGCCCAGGGTCCACGCCTAATCCAGGGTTGTGTCCGGGTCTGAAATCAGGCTGTCCGCCCCCCACAACCCATCTCCAGGACCTAATGCCCCGCGCACTCGCGTCACAGCCGGGACTAGCGCCTGGAAGCCGCCCCTCGCCCCTGCCGCGACTCCTGGGGCCCAGTCCCCGCCGTTGTCACGACAACCGGCGGCCAATGGGGAGCAAGCGGGGGGAGGAGGCCCCGCCTCGGCCCCGCTCCTGGCGGCGGGCTCTGGGCTATAAGAGCCGGAGGCCGAGCCGCGCGAGCCCGAGCCCGCGGAGCGCCCAGCCTCCGGAGCGCGCACAGCCCCAGACCTGCGAAGGGCGTGAGCAGCGGCCACGATGTGCGGTGAGTGCGGCCCCTCCCCCGTGGCGGTCGCCGCGTTCCGGCGCCCCAGCCTCTCAGCGCCTGGGCCGGAGAGCCCGGCGCCGGGGACCAGGAGGCGGCGCGGGACGGGGGCGTCGGTCTGCCCCGGTCCCGACCGAGGGGGTTTCAACGGCCGGGCCTGCCTCCTCCTGCCCCCCGCCCCCGAGTGGGTGTCTCAGGAAGGTGTGAGGGAGAGGGGTGCCCAACTCTGGTCCCGGACTTGGTGAGGGCCATCCGGTCCCCCACAGAGGGCAGGGAATTGGTCCTGGCCCTGGCCTGGACCCTCACAGCACAGAGATGTCCGCACCCTGTGTCCAGTAAGGAAAGTGCCCCCAAGTCGCCCACAAAGGCGAACACGCGCAAGCTCGCGCATCCCGGGCGCGGGGTGCCCAACCCTGCTCTCAGCCCCCCGCGGCCACTGAGGTGAGGCGATCCCACCTGCACCCTCCCCGCGACGTCAGGAGCGGCACCTGGTGCGCTCGGGAAGGGCCTTCGCGTCCTCCTCGCGTCCCAGAATGAACCTCCTGTCCCCAGCAGGGTTGATCCCATGTTGCCGCCTCTTTGCTGGAAAGAGCTCTGGGCGAGGCGCGGGGAAGAGGCAGCAGTCACCGCCGAGCCTTGGGCCGAAACTGGGAGAGGGAGTCCAGGGCGGGCAGTGGGCCGGGCTCCGGGCGTCCCAAATACCGCGGCGACCGGGCGCTGTCCGGCGAGGCTGCCGGGCCGTGGGGAGGGCGCCGCGGCCCTGCGCGCACATCTGTAATTCCTTACTCTCCTGGCTGAGCCGCCTGCGCCGGCTGGGAGAGGGCCGGGAACTTCTGCTGGGACAAAAGGTCACTGTGCCTTTTTTTTTTTTCTCCTTGAGTGGGATTCAGTTACTCATTCCAGCCTCCTGTGGCTGGAGGACCTCGTGGAACTTTTGAAGCCGTGAAAGGCCTCTGTCTGACTTTGCCGAGGGCTGCGGGATGGGGTGTGCCAGCGGTGAGTCCTGGACCGAGGTCTGTCCAGGCCTTGTTTCTGAGGCCAGGCGCTCCTGAAAAAGTGAAAAAGGAGCGACTGACCAAGAAGGGAGCAACCAGCTTTGGGGTGCAGCCTCCCCCAGGCCAAACAGGCATCAATTTAAATTCCTGAACCCTCAGCAAACATCTCAGGACTGCGGGCATTATCCGCAATGTATAGGGCTTACTGTGGACGTTTCTGAGGACAGAGATGAGGCAAAGGTGGCAGTTTTGCCAGAAGCCCTTTAGGTTCCACACCCCTCAGTGTGGCATTCAAGGCGCTTCACTAACTGGTGGCCTTAGAGCCAGACTGGTGCACTGAGACCCCTTGTGGTGGGAGGGTCTGCCCATCCAGCACCAGCAGCCTCCTTCCTTCCTCCTCCTGTCCCCACTGCCAGCCCAGGCTTCCATCCTGCTTCCTACTTGCATCCAGCTTTCTCCATTGCCTTTCTGAGCCTGGGGGGAGGCTGGCAGGGGTTCTATCTCCAACTCTCAAAATCGCCGGTTTTGTTCTGCATTCTTAAAGGGCTGCACATGTTCTGTTCCCTAGGGAAAGGATGATTTTGGGTTTGTAACTACCTGTGTCCTCACGTTAGGGCTCCCTGCTTGCACATCCCACCCTGCAGCCCTCAGCAAAGTCAGGGGGCCACGTGGAATTCGTATGTGGAAAAGTTACTTCCTTTTCAAGTAGCCAGCAGAAAGTCTCAGCTGGCTGCTAATGTGTCTTTTACATCTCTCTGACACTAGCCAAGCACTCCTTGCGTGAGGAAGCTGTCCCAGGCTCAGCTCACAGCAGCAACTGGCTAGAATTGAACACACCGGTCTGGTTTTTTTGGATTATGGTCTATGTATGTATGGCAAGTGATACTAGTTTCCTTTTATGGTTGTTTTCTTTTGTAATGAATTCATTTATGTTTTTGAAAATTCGGTCAATTTTATAGAAAAATACTTAAGAAATGATTGTGCATTTGGTATGAGGATATGGCAAAAATGGTGAAGATGCTCCTAGAATAAATCACTCACTCTCTTCACCTTACATTTGGGGAAATTGAGGCCCAGAGAAGTCTGTGCACGCCTGTGTCAGAGCAGGAGTTGTTTTAGGGCCTTTCTCTGGGTAGGCTGCGGCCCTGTGGAGATCCGCTACCTTGAAGCCAGCTCAGAGCCCAGACCCCAGACTGTCTGGCAGGGTCAGCAGGGTTTGAGCTGAAAGGCCTTTCCTTATCAGTTGCTGATGGCTATGCTCAGATTGGCCCTTGTTCTCCCTTGTCTTCAATGCTTCTCCCACAAAAAGCCAGAGCCAGTATTAGTTGATCCTCCACACACTAAGCAGATGACCCTCAAAGTTTCAGTGCACTGGGAGTTTAGCTGAAATGACATGGTACTCATGGGTGGTTTTGTGACATCTAGAATTGCCGGCATTTTGCTGACTTTCTGCCAGTAGAAAGGTTACTGTGTTCCCTTTCTCCCTCCCTCCCTCCTTTCCCACTCTCCTTCCTTCTTCACTCAGCCATTAGGGAATGGTGGCTCCTGGAGTTTCTGAGGCCCTGGGGCTATGTGGGCATGATCCTCCCCTAAGAGAAGGGGCAGGTAGTTGGCAGGTCACTGAGCAGGGATGGGATAACTCAGGACATAAATACTGCCATAGAGGGAAGACACAGGCACAAGTGCAGCCTGGCAGCCCCGTGGCAAACCAGCAGGCAGACATCTTTCTGTTTGGTGCACAGGGTTCAAACTTTATTTTTTAATTAGTTGCCAAACTGCAAAATTGGGAGATTTCACATAAGTAGGTGAGATTTTCTACTTCTCTTGAAAAAATCCAAAGATGAGCAACCATGAGTCCGTATTTCTGAGTTGTGCCCCCGGGATGATGGGTGCAATCTACCCAGTTCTCCCAGCCCCTGCCCAGCTGCCTGACTTGCTGATGTTACCTGTTGGCCCTCATGCAGTCTGAGCTTGGGACTCAGGCACAGTAGAGGCAGGGAGCACTGACTCCCAGGAAGAGAGGGAGGTACCTGGGACAGTGCCACATGGGCCTGGCCACACATATGAGCTCTGCAGAGAGAAGGAGGTGACAGGTGTGACAGGCTGAGGGCATAGCATATACAAGGGCATGGCAGCATGGACCATGCATGCAGGGGGTTTGACAAAAAGAATTGCACTTCCCATCCATGAATTCTTAAATCTTCCCCATCCCTCACTACTGCATTTAGTAATCTATAAGGGGGGAAAAAAAAAGACTTGGCTATGGAGAATTGGAGAATTCTTAGTTTTTGCTAGAAGATAAAGCCCTTGTCTTGAATTCATCATCTTTTGTCTCAGTTGGGGTATTAGTTTCCTCTGGCTGCTGTAACAAATTACCACAAACTTACTGGTTTAAAACAATATAAATTTATTTTCTCACAGTTCTGGAGACTATGTCCTAAAATCAGTTTTACTGGGCTAAAATCAAGGTGTCAGCAGGGCCCCACTTCCTCCAGATGCTTTAGGGGAGAATCTGTTCCTCGCCTCTCCCAGCGTCTGGTGGCCGCCGGCATTGCTTGGCTTGTGGCCACGTCACTCCAATCTCTGTCTCCATGGTCACAGCACCTTCTCCTCTTCTGTGGTCTAATCTCCCTCTGCCTCCCACTTATAAGGACACTTGTGATTGCATTAGGACCCACCCATATAATCCAAGATAATCTCAAGATCCTCAACTTAATCACATCTATAAAGACCTTTTTCCATATAGAGTAACATTTACAGATTGTAGGGGATAGGACCTGATAACTTTGAGGGCCGTTATTCATCCTGCTACAGTTGGGTTCTTGCTGTCAGGTGCCTTCTCCAGGAAGAGCCCAGTGTTGCCAATCCCAGATGCTCAAGTCATGGCCACAAGGACATTGACCAGAGAGCTACTAGCATCCCCTCCACACACATACCCAAGTCCCCTGGTCCCAGCACTCTTAGGCTGGACCCACCACAGTCAGAAGGTGAACGTGGGCATCAGTTGAATACCCCATCCTTCACTGGCAGGTGCCACACACCCAGTTGGACCAAACAGTTTTCATGGTTTCTCTACAAGTCAGTTCTTGGGTCATGTAACTATGGCGCTCAGAGCATCTTGCCCTCCATGCACACGTGTACCCATTCCACTCATCTCTTCCATGCAAGCAGCAGGCATGGTTTTATTCCCCAGAATCAAGAGAGGCCAGGACACACACACACAGTCTATTTACTTGCACAGTGGTCTTTCAGGAGAGCTTGCCTCTCGTCTCAGCAGAGGAACAGCAATCCGGGGAAGTTATGTGACTCAGGAGAGAGCTCACCCTTTTGTCCCAAACTTCTTCCAGCTCTCAGAACCCCGTCATATTGGTACTCCTTTCCTCCCTGTAACAGGTCAGATCATGGACAGATGCCTCACAGGAGACTAGGCTGGAGTTGATGGGGCACAGACGCTGGGATCAGGTCGCTTGGCTCGTTACCTCTCCAAGCCACAGGAGCCTCTCGAAACAGAGCCCCCCGCTCAGTGATGTACAGATAAATGGTTAACAACAGCTCCCTGGTTTGCCAATTTCTGTGAGAAACTGTGAGAGTGCCAATACTAATTCGGTTCATCAATATGAGATCCCTGACCGTGGAGTTGGCCCGAGATGCTCACAGTTGGCACCTGGGAGCCAGTCCTCCCAGCTCCTGCACACCTGCCCCTACTTACAGGACTGTCGAGACTGAGACTGCCATGGGCACTCTTGGATAGAGGCTGGCGGGCAGGGCTCACTCAGCACGGCCTGCTATCCCGCTCTACCTCCCCCACCTCCTCCTCCCCATCATCATGCCATTTCTTCATTGGTTAGTCTTATTCATCAGGGGTTTCCCGAATTCAGGGAAACCTTCTGGAAATTTTGCAATATAACATGAGTAAACAGTGCTTCTAAATTGAGAGGTTATTTTTATATTTAGCAAAATTCATTTATAAAGAGAGATTAACTTGAGGTTACAAACACTCTTGGGAGAAAATTCTGAAGATTAACTTGGCGCAAAAACGATTAAGCAATTTAATCTTATCATCTTTAATTTTCAAAGGAAATATTTCTCTCACTGGAAAAAAATGTCTAGTTTTTTTTATAGCCACATTTGGGCAATTTATATAAGACTTCTGTTTTTTTTCTTAAAAGGTTTTTTAGTATAATTTACAGAATACGTTGCTTCCCCTTTGCTCTTGGTGAAATCTTAACATGACAAGGACACCAAGAACTTTTCTATTAAAAATAGAAACGCCTTGCCCACATTTACTGCAGGAGGCAGAGTCTCCTATTATCTCAAGGATTCCAGTGATGTAGTGACTTTAACCCATGGAGTCCCAAGGAGGCCTGAGGCAGGGTAGGGCTGTCCCCAGCGGAGCCAACCTCCTCCTGAGCCCGAGCCAAGACTGGGGTCCCTGTGCCTTTGTGTGAGAACCAGGCTGTGCGACCTCACGCTGCCTTGACACCTCCGCCTTTGCTCTCGCTTCTGCCAGGAGGCAGAGGATTGTCGTCCCCACTTCATCAGTAAAGTGGCATTCCCCAGTCTGCAGGAGCAGAGACTGGACATATCGAGAGGCCACAGCCTGCTGTGCGGCCGTTGCCCTTGGCCCAGTGGCTTCCCTCACCTAGGGCCTCACCCAGGAGAGTAGACCTGCCCCACCTCCCCCAGCACATCACACACACACCCCCAATGCTCAAACTCGCACACACTCACATACACACACATCCGACGCTCAGACACAAACTCACACACACATATACACACATGCTCACACTTCCACACTCATAGACACTCACGCACACACATCTGACACTCAGACACAAACTCGCACACATATACACACACACACTGTCACACTCATACACACTCTCACAAACACACATACTCAGGAATTTTATGAGGCAGGAATCCAACTGGCCATGTCTTCTGTCAGGGCGGGGAGTAATCCAATCTAGGACTTAAACTAGTATCTAATCTCTACTAGGCCCATGGACTCTTTTTTTTATTATTATTTTTATGTGCACTGCCACCACAGCATGGCCACTGACAGACGAGTGGTGTGGTTCTGCGCCTGGGAACCGAACCTGGGCCGCTGAAGCGGAGTGCACTGAACTTTAACCACTAGGCCATCAGGGCTCCAAGACCAGGCATTGCTCCAAGCCGCCTCGGGAGGGATTTTGCTATCCCACCTGTGCAGGAGTGGGAGGGATGTAGTGGGAGCCAGCCTTGCTGTCATTGCCACTGCCCTGTGTGGAGGGGCTGGATGGGAAAGAAAGGTGGAGTCAGAAGCAGAAGTGTCCTGTTGTAGGGGAGGGCTCCAGGGATCAGGGGAGGACATGTCCAAATGGCCTGGACTCAACCAGGGGAGCTCTGCAGTCTGTCCATCAGATGCCAGCTGGGCATCTCCTCAAGGGCCAGGTCACCTCTGTGCGAGCTGATTCTCACCCTTGGGGTGGGGTCTAAGACAGCTCCTATGCTGATTGGGCCAGCGGTGATGAGCACCCTGCAGTCAGATAGGCCTGGCTGTGAGTTGCTCGAGTCTTTGGCCTCAGAGCCAGAGACACTGTGTCTGTCTATGGGAACCACAGCCTTGGCACAGGGCATTGTGAAGATCAGACGAGATAAGCTTCTGGAATTGGCACATGGGAAGCCTCCATAAATGGTGGAGGTGGTGGTCTACTCTGCAGCCCCCTCCCCTCACTGGAGATCTGGCATCCTTTCCCAGGACCTGGTTCATTTATCTAGAAGGCTCTCCTCACTCTAGTCCCGGAATCATCACAGTGCACGAGTGTGGGAGGGTAGTGCTGGGGACGTAAGCCTTTGTGCTTGAGTGTCTTGGGGTTACCCCTCAACGCTGGCACTGCCACACTGCCCTTGTGAAAGGGGCTGACACTCAGGGACCCCCAGCTCAGCACTACCTGCCTCCCTGGCCTTTCTGTCCCTCGTGCTCACTCCGGGGGTTCCAGAGAACAGATCTGCTTGTGTGTGGCTGTGTTGCAGGCCCAGCTCAAAGGCCAACTTCTCTAATCACCCCCTATCCATTTCGTTTACTCATGCATTCCTTCATTCAACAAACAGCTACTGAGCCCTTAAAGTGTGCCGAGCTCTGGGGTAGGTACTGGGGATACACCAATGAATAAGACAGATAAACAAGACACATGTGGTCCTATCCTCATGATGGTTACAGTCCAGTGGGAAATCAGACAAAAGACAAGGAAGCAAGTGCTATATGGGAAACAAACAGGACAACGCGACTTTATAAAAAGGAGGAGAGGGGAAGGCCTGCAGTCGACCAAGGGGGTGACCCGCCAGCTGACACCTGCAGAGGGAGTTGAAGCCACCTTTGCGCAAAGCCAGCCCAGGAACTCTCTGACCCTTTCCCACCTCTCAGCTCCCAGCCCCTCTGCCTGCAAGTCCTCTGAGGGGTTGGGAGGTCCCTGTGCATTGTGTTCTCTCTCAACCCACCCTGCGAGGCCCCCTGACGGGGCGTCTTGGCACCTCTCAGCACCCAGCACAGTGATGATGCCCTCGTGGGGAAAAGTTTATGGGATGAACTAAATCTTAATCAAGCTGCAGCCAAATCACTCATTTGGTTTAACCATCATTTCCCCAAGTGGAAAGCCAAGAAGAAATACCAATAGAATGGTACTGTTTTCCCCTTGATTTTATTTGATGATGATTTCTCAAGGGCTTCCTGTGTGCCCCATGCATACCTGCATTTGCACCGCATGCTCCACAGGAGTAGAGAGCTCCTTGCCCACTTCATTTTCACGGACACTTACTAGGCAGCAGGCAGTGTTCTGCGTGCTTTACAAAGACTCTGTGAATTCTAGCAATAAGCTTGGGAAGGAGGTGCTGCCATCACTCCACTCCACGGGTGGTTCAGGGACTTGCTGCAGGCCGCACAGGAAGCAAGGGGCGCGCTGGGATTTGAAATCAGTGTTTGGTGGAGGCCATGTACACCAGCCGCCACCCTCTGCTTCCTGCTGTCACAGAGAAGTGAGCAGGCGAGCAAGGAGGCCCTCCAGCAGGGGCCCGAACCCGTCCTTTGTGCTTTGGACCGTGTGCTCTGACTGTGCTTTCCCCCTGGTTATGGCCGTCATTCCTCCCGGTGAGCTGGGGAGCCACAGTGAAGTCAATAAAGTCAGATTGGGCCGGATGACGATCCCGTTCCCACTGTTCTCTAGTTCACATAGTGGCATGTGGTGGAACAGTGTGTTTGGGCACACAGTGAAATATCCTGAGCATACAGAGAGCACATGTGCAGTGGAAGGGAGTGTCTGCCCTGCATCCAGCACCATCCTTAGAGGCAACCACTGCCCCCGGGTCTTGGGTGCCCTCCCAGAAATACTGTGTGCATCTCCCCAGCCCACCCTGCATCATTTACTCATGTTCTGCAAGCCGCTTTGTCCCCTTGACGCATCTTGGAGATGTCGCTTGTTTTCCAAGAGAACGCACAGCTTCACCTGTTCTCTGTGTAGGGTGCCTGCCCGTGGCCCCACGGTGGCCCCACCGTGTGGCTGTACCGTCACTTACCTGGTCCTTGCCAGGTGTCAGTCTGTCTCCAGACTTCAGCTGCCACACACAGCACTGAGCACTCTCCTCAGATACGCACACATGCCTCTCTGCGGAGATGTCTGTTGGATACATTCCTAGAAGTGTAACAGCTCTAGTCAACAGATGTGTACATTTTAATTTGGATAGATTGCCAAATTGCCTTCCAAAGAGAGTGCACACATTTAAACTCTCACTTATTGTCAAACTGTTTGATCTTTGCTGATCTCATAGGTAAAAAATGGATTCTTAGCTTTCATTATGGATGGAAGGGATTCCAGGAGGGAATTCTGATGGGAATAGCAGGAGAAATTCTATTTCATTATTTCTTTAAAAATAGGAGGAGCATGGTGTGAATGCTATTTTAGTCACTTCATCTCAGTAGCGTGCAGGGAAAATCCAGCCAAGAGGGGGAGCTGCGAGAGGAGAGAGGTGGTGCTTAGTTCATGAAAGAACTTACTGAATAGATGCCGGCATGCAAGAGATTTTTTGTTGAAAATTAGACTTATGCCTTCTTGTGAAAACACCTTGAAAACCACTCCTTGGCAGCCCCTTTCACCACAGTAATCTCCCGGACTGTACCTGAGTGGCCGCCAAGCCTCCCTGGGTGTGGACACAGCTGGTTGTCCTGAGGACAAGGACCCTTTAACGGCCCCAGCCTGCCAGGGGCTCTGGCGGCAGCCCCCGCACCCCTCCAACCAAGGAGGCTGTTCTGGATCTGCAAGTCAGAGACGCATACGTGCCTGCCATGAGTTCAGAAGTGAAGCTGCCCGGAGGAAGGGGCATTGCCGGGAGGATTGGAGAGCAGAGTCATAGAGCACACGCGCTCTCCTAAAAACCTTTCGGATTTAAAGCCTTTCCAGAGTTGGTGTATGGCCTTTGTGTCATCTGCAATATGCCTGTCAGCTCCCCTTCGTGAGATACAGGTGTAATTCTAGAATGATTCCCAGGATGCCAGGAAAGTTTGGTAGTTCAAGAGACTCCAAAAATGATCTGTGAGTTGCTCCCTCCTTCACCTAACCATATCCCAGAGCGATGTGGTCTTTATAGTTACTGGAATTTGGCCGTGTCCCTCCAGGGAACTTTCTGATTTTTTGCAGAAAAATTAATATTTTGAAAAACTTCACCTAAACATATTGTGGTGATTGTTGCACAACTCTATGAATATACTAAAAATCATTGAATTGCACTCTTTAAATGGGAAAATATTATAGTATGTGACTTACATCCTAATAAAGCTGTTAAAATTTTTTTAATATTTACATTAAAAGGTAACTATAGGGTTTTTTAATAAGTAAAATCACAAAAGCACATCCCCTGCCCAGCTGTGTTTAGTTTGAAGTGTGGGGTGAAGATGAGCCCCTGGCGCACAGATGCTCTGCCACCCTGCCGCAGGGCGGGGGGAGGTGGGGGAGGGACCTTCGCTGGGGCCATGCCTGAGCTGCACACACAGCCCTTCCATTTAGCGCCTCTTGCCTGACCTAGAGTCCACCAGGAAGACAAAAATAGCTGACTGCCAGAATTACCCTTAGCCATTTTTAAAAGAAAACGTCTGTAACTGCTCAGAAAGCACAGTGTGCATGTTTTTATACATAAACCTTGCACCTTAATACTTGTGTGCAAATGTATCCTGTGTACAGTAATGTACAGTAACTAAGAATGCAAAATATCATCTTCAGCACTGGTTAAATCTGTCGCCTATGTTTTGACTGACTGTGTCCAGGTGAATTTTAGCAAGTTAAATCTTCACATGATGTGACCCTTCTTACTGCTTAGGAATATAAAATTCATTTAATGGAAATTTAATCATTCATTCAGATATACCATATTGACTTGAATCTAACCTACTTAATGACCAGAGATATTACAGGTGGTGTTGCATATAGTCGTGGTCAGCTCTGTTACCTGCAGGCAGGTGTCCTCTCTGAGGTTTATCTCTGGCAAATTTTTTTCCCAGTTTTATTGAGATATAATTGACATATAACATTGTGTAAGTTTAAGATGTGCAACATAATGATTTGGTATATGTATATGTTGCAAAATCATCACCACAATAAGATTAGGTAACATTCATCACCTCACATAGTTAAAATTTTTTTTCCTTCTGATGAGAACTTCTAAGATCTACTCTCTTAGCAACTTTGAGATATATGATAGAGCATTGTTAACTATAGTCACTATGCTGTACATTAGATCCTCAGAACTTATTTATCTTATAACAGGAAATTTGTACCTTTGGCCAACTTTACCTAATTTCCCCACCTCCTACCCCCCACCTCTGGCAACCACCAGTCTGATCTCTGTATCTATGAGTTTGGTTTTTTTTAGATTCCACATATAAGTGAGATCATACAGTATTTGTCTTTCTCTGTCTGACTTATTTCACTTAGCATAATGCCCTCAAGGCCCATCCATATTGTAACAAATGGCAGGCCTCTTTTATGACTGAATGATATTCCTTTATAGATAGATAGATATAGATATCTAGATCTCTATATATCATATATATATATACACACACACACATGTCACAATTTCTTTATCCATTCATTCGTCGATGGGCACTTTGGTTGTTTCCATGTCTTGGCTATTGTGAATAGTGCTGCAGTGAACATGGGGGTGCAGATATCTGGCAAATTTTCAATCTTGGTCAGACCTTTCTGTCATCCCAGCCAAATGTAGTTGGGAAAATAAACCTTATTTTATATATATATATATATATAATTTTTTTTTTTTGCCCTGAGCTAACATCTGTTGCCAATCTTCCTCCTTTTTTTTTTTTCTTGAGGAAGATTGTCTCTGAGCTAACATCTGTGCCAATCTTCCTCTATTTTGTATGTGGATCACTGCCACAGCATGGCTGACGAGTGGTGTAGGTATGAGCCCAGGATCCAAACCTGGGCTGCCGAAGCAGAGTGTGCCAGACTTAACCATTAAGCCACAGGGCCAGCCCCAACCTTCTTTTAACCCTATTCCTCCCCAAGGCAGCACTGGCCACTGGTTTGGAGCATTTAAGTCCTGAAGTCAGGTCTCCTTGGCTCCACTCCTGACTCTGTCCCAGTCACAGCCTCCTGACGCTTCTTTTCCAGAAGGTAAGGGGAGGGTAATGGCAGGTCCAACCTCTAAGGTGCTGCAAGCTTTGATTGACACCTGTGTGGGAACGGTTGGCCCAGTGCCTGGCACACTCTGAGGTCTCAATAAGATGAGTTACTATGAATTACCTGAAGCCCCATAGCTTTTTCACTATCCAGGCCATTGCTTCCCTGATTAATACAGATTCCTGGTCATTCTATTCCACATACATTTATTGAACAAGGGCCGTGTGCCGAGACAGTGAGAAATATAAAGATAGAATGCCAGCCTGTGTCTGTGTCAGGAGATGTAGATGTCCCAGATGCAAGAGCACGGGGGTGACCAGAGCCGGGGAGCACTTCTGCTGGGGCCGGGACAGGCTGCAGGGCAGGGAGGACGAAAGGACAGAAGGATGCCAGGATGGGGCACTCATAGGGCAGGATAGAGACGGATCCAGGGTCCGTAGTCCCAAGAGGGGGAGTGAAAGAGTTTGGAAAGAACCAACATGACACCTGGTACTTCCTATTTGGGAAAATATTATTTTGAAATACACATACAGAAAATAAAGCCAAGCAAAATCTCCTTGGCTTGTGTGCCTTGCTTGAAGATAAGCTTTCTCTAGGGGCCAAGAAACAGTTTTACTCCTGCTGTTGTAAAAGTAGTGTTTATTGATGCTAAAGCTCCAAGCAGCAGGGCCGGTAGAGAGTGGAGCAGAGGCCCCAGCCCTGTTCCCATCTGCCTCAAGAGGCTGCTGTGACCTCCCTATGACTCTTCCCAGGCGTGTTCTGTGCAAATCGGGGCATTCACGAAGGTGGGGACGTCCACACTTCCCTGGGTGGCTGGGCTGTTTTGCTGATCTTTGTTGTTATGAATGCTGCCCCAGTGAAAGCCGTCTCCGGCAGGAGGCCCATGGAGAATTCCCCACAGTGGAGCTGCAAGGCCATGGTGTGTGCGTGTGTTCTCCACGTGCCTCAAGAGTCTTTCGTCACAGAGGAAGGGCTGCATATGATGCCCTTCCAGAAGCAGGAAGGGCACACGGCTTTTCTTCGGTTATGTTGGGAAGGCCACATCTTCCTCTGCAGGCAGCCTGGAGCCCTTCTGCAGTGCAGGAATGGCAAAGTTTTTCTTTTAAACACGAACCAAGTGTTTTATAAACGTGCGGTTTTTCCCTCTTGTCACAGGAATCTTTGCCTACATGAACTACAGAGTCCCCCGGACGAGGAAGGAGATTTTTGAAACCCTCATCAGGGGCCTGCAGCGACTTGAGTATAGAGGCTATGACTCGGCAGGTAGGCCCTGCAGGCCACTGCAGCATAAACATAACGCTTCTTCTTTAAAGAAGTTTGAAAACTCTAGAAAAGTAGAAAGAAGAAACATGGGTAAAAAAACCTCCATCAAAAGTGCCTCCATCAAAAGTGCCCCCATCAATATCTTTGTGTCCCTCTCCCAGTCATTGCCGTGCGTGTGTGAGGGTGGGCTGGGGAGTGGACAGGTGGAAATGTCATGCATAGTTTTTTTGTGTTTATAACTAATTGTCATTATGTAATTCTGTAATTTTATATTCTTTTTTCACTTATTGTAGCATTTTCTATTATCCTAAACTCTTCCTAACGATCTATCTAAGTGGCTGCACAGTCTTCCACTGGATGACTGTCTCAGAGTTTACTCCTCCATCCTCTAATAGGTGGATGTTTAGTCTGTTTCCCATTTTTAATTAAGCAGCCTTAGGAGGAAGGGAGAGCCAGATCATTGAGAGCCCTATCAATTCTTAACAGAAAGCAAGTCTGATGAAAGGTTGCAGGAACATGAATGCAATGCAGATACCCACTAAAGAATGCAAAGTGCATAGCAAGTAGCAAGACAAATGCCCTCAAGTGAGCCCACTGCCTTCAGTGGCAGGTGTTGGGGTGCCTCTCCCACAGGCTCCCGAGGGCTCACACTGGTTAGAAGCCAGGGAGGCAGCCACAGCCCGAGTTCCAGGCGCACACTCCCTGCCTGCTGTTAAGCGTTGCCACAGTTAACAGCCTCGTCTTCCCAAGCTGATATCCTGAACACTGTTTAGTTCTTTTCTGGGCAGCAAGCCTGGGGAGCAAGAACTAATAAAATGACAGCTCTGTGAGCCCTCGCCCTGGGTGGTGCCCTGTAACGAAGTGTGTGTACAAAACTTAAATTCCAATACAAAAAAAATCATGATCCCACTACAGGTGTGGCCATTGATGGAAATAATAATGAAGTCAAAGAAAGACATATCCAGCTTGTCAAGAAAAGAGGAAATGTCAAGGCTCTCGATGAAGAACTTTACAGTAAGTGGAAAACACACCGAGTAAGGCAATAAATTCAGCCTGGTCACTTTGAAATCTTTTATTCTAACAGCATTCAAGACTAAAAATGTTAACTTATCTGAGCACGGATAAATAGAAGGAGGGTTAAGCCCATGTTGTAAAACTGTGTTTCCCAGAATGTGGGATGGTTTATTTTAGGTGGTAGTACGTGGAGAATCTTTTTCTTAACAATTAGTACTTATGTATTTTTTTTTTTAAAGATTTTATTTATTTTTTGCCCCCAAAGCCCCAGTAGATAGTTGTATGTCACAGCTGCACACCCTTCTAGTTGCTGTATGTGGGACTCGGCCTCAGGATGGACAGAGAAGTGGTGCCTCGATGTGCACCCGGGATCCGAACCCGGGCCACCAGCATCGCAGCGTGTGCACTTAACCACCAAGCCACAGGGCCAGCCCAGTACTTATGTATTTATTTTAATTTTTCTGGTAAATGATCCTGCTTTTCCATTTATAGTAGTGTTCTAGAATTTTCTTTTTAAAGTAAGTTTATTTCAGTGAAGTGAATTAGGTGACTGATAAGTACTAAGTACACAGCAGCAGGTCAGACAGACATCCCGGGGGTGGGGCCTTGGTGGGCGATGGTGGGGTGTGCCTTGGGTGTAGCTGATGTGTCTCCCTGTAATGATGCCACCTCACCATTACTGTACCCTGTCAATGCTTATTTAAAGTGAGGCAAACTGATTTCTCTTTCATCTAGAACAAGACAGCATGGACTTAAAGGTGGAGTTTGAGACCCACTTTGGCATTGCCCACACGCGCTGGGCCACCCATGGGGTCCCCAATGCTGTCAACAGCCATCCACAGCGCTCAGACAAAGGCAATGGTATGTAGTGCGGCCTTGTTCCCTAGTGCCGACAGTTGTGCCTGGCCCTGACCTGTGCCAGGTGGATCCACGCCCACGGCCAACTGGCTTCTCAGCTGGCCCTGTCTTCCCCGAAGATCCAAACTGGTGGCACTGGGCCTCAGCCTGGCCCCTGTGTGGTGCCAACCCCTTAGGCATCTGCAGAAAAATGATGGCAACTCCTATGAGTGCTGCTGGCTCTTGGGACCCAGGCTGAAAGGGACTTGGTGGTAGGAGGGGTTGAAGACCTGGGCCCTGTTCCTCAACAAGGGACCCAAGTGTCCCTGCCCCTGAAGAGAGTGGTCCTGAGCCAGGGTAGGTGGCAGTGCTGATCTCGTTTAGCATCTGTGGCACCTGCTCCAGCCTGGGCCCCTGCAGCGAGGCCTCAGCAGCCAAGGGCTTGAGATTTGGAGAAGCAGAGGCTGCAGCTGGTGGCCCAAGAGCTCCTCCCAGCAGCAGAGCCCTCGACTCAGCTTGCTTTGCATTTGTAAAAAATGAGAATGGTTGTACATAGAAGTCCAGACTTCTGGCATCCCTTGACAGACAGGAAGGTACGGTAAGTGGGCTCTCAGGAAGGTACGGTAAGTGGGCTCTCATGCAGCAGGCCAAGGTCATGGAGCGGAGACACAGCCACTGCTCAGGGCAGTCACGGGGGCACCAGGCACTCTTTAGTGGGCTGGGGGCCCACCAGTTCTCCCAATTTCTCCCTTGTGCCAGCTCCAGCTCATGGGCCCACCTGACTGCCTGGGCCCCCAGGACAGTTCTCCATGCCCTGGTTCTCTTAAATGACACCCCTACCCCCTTTCGTGGGAGAACCACTGGTAGGCCTGGGGCTCCCAATGGCAGCTCTCAGGGGCTTGTGGTCAGCCCCCAGGGGCATTAAGGTCTCCTGCAGTTGGATACGGTGAGTATGTGAGATGGAGAGAGGGCACAACTCCTGACTCCTCCCAGGGCTCCAAGGGCAGGCAAGAGTCTAAGACATCATCTGGGCCTTCCAGTGGGTCCCCACTCTGGGTTGGGCCCGGTCCTGTCAGAAGCCCCCAATGACCCACACCTGGGCACCATGGGGAGGGTGTCTGGTGGAGAGAATGATCTCTGGAGTCATCTGGGATGCCCACCCAAGACACCCCATGGCATAGTGCAAGTTCTTGCCAAGCCCCACATTATAGCAGGGATCAGAGTCCTCAGAGTAGTAGTGGGTGCTTCTCAGCAGGCACTTAGCTAAATGCTGGACCAGCCTCACCACACTTAATCCTCCTGGAAGTCAGGCCACAGCAGAGCAGCACCTCCCTGCACAGCGTCCTTTGCCCCTATGGACAGTGGTTCCCCGAGGCAGTGTGCAGCCCTGGGTGGAGGGACAGCCACCCCAGAGAGCAGAGCCCAGGTGCTGCATCATCCTCCAAAGCACTCTGCAAGGTGCATCATCTGCCCGGATTGGAAGGGAAGGCCTCCTCTGGGGAATGAAAGGAGAGCCCCATGCACCCTGTTCAGTAGAGCAGCTGGCGGTATCACAGAGGCTGGGCTACATGTGTGTCCACGTGGTCAGGCTCTCGGGTAGTCAGGTTTTTGGCTACAGACTGTTCCTTGGATCTGGTCCATTCCCTGAACCATAGGGTGTCCCACTACAGGGGTAGGCACCCTACACTCAGGAGGGAACAGCAGACCCTGTGGTGGTGAGGACCCAGAAGTACATCCAGCCAAACCCGAGGCCACCGCAGAGGCCGGTCCCTGGAGCAGCAGCGTCAGCTGGAGACACTGCTCCTAGACCATGTGCCCTGAGGTAGCACCACCCCAGCCACAGCCTCCTGCCCACCCGGGCTGTAAGGTGAACCCCCACGTCAGTGCAGGTGATGGTTCTGTGTCCCTGAAGCAGGGAGGCTCCAAGGAGATCCCCCCACACCCAAACTTGGAAATGCCCGCCCTGACTCAAGATGAGTAATTGAAAAGAAAACAACGTGGGAAATAAAATATTCGTAAAATTTCTTTAGCAATTCATCAGTGAATGCTGAAGAGCATACTTTTAAGGAAGACTTATACCCAGCAACTACATTGCACAAGAAAATTACACAAAGAAGTTTTCGCAAAGAAAATGTGGATTCTAGGAAGCAAATTAATAATTAGAAGTTAAGACAAGAGACTGAGATGAAAGAAAATGTGACAAGCTTAAGAAAATAATGTAAAGAAATAATGTCACTGTAGATAAGGAAAAAAATGGAGAAGGGGTTGGATATAGAGGCAGTTAATAGAGATCCAACAGGTGGATAACTGGTGTCCCCAAGAAGAGAGCCGAACAAATGAAACAGTAACAGATTTGTAGAGGTGCAGTGGAGTCCAGCTGTGGCTCGCACGCCTGCTGAAAACGGCTTTTCTTACTCAACCCTCTGAGTGTTTGTGTGACCTCACAAAAGTAAACAATAGGTTGTAAAAGAGAGAGACAGGAAATTATGGTAAAAATAAAGAAAAGGAATAAGGGAAAAGGTTTTAGAAGAGGAGAAATCTGTCCTGTACTGAAGAAGAGCTTGCATCAGAGATCCAAAGGTTCGTGGAAGTGCATGGGGTGTGGAAGTGCAGGGGAGAGGGGGTGGGAGAAGCAGCAGCAGGCAGACCTGCAAAGAGAAGTGCCCCTGGCCAATGTGGGTGAGCCTGGAGATGCCAGCGCTTCTGGGGTTTTCCCCCTAGGAAAACCAGGATTTTATTATTTTTTTTATTTTTTTTGGTGAGGAAGATTGGCCCTGAGCTAACATCTGCTGCCAGTCTTCCTCTATTTTGTATGTAGGATGCCGCCACAGCATGGCTCAATGAGTGGTATGTAGGTCCATGCCTGGGATCCAGACCTGCTAACCCCAGGCCTCCCAGGTCGCCGAAGCAGAGCGCGCAAGCTTAACCAGTATGCCATTGGGCCGGCCTCCCAGGATTTTTAAGTGAAAAGAAAATTTTAAACTCAGATCATTTTACAATACAGTGTAGGTCAAACAAAGCATGTGTGTGGACTGCTAGCCTATGACTCCTTTGAGCTTGAAGCCTGTTGGTAATGCCTGGAACCGTTTCTGGGTAACCAGGAGTTAATCATTCCCCGTTTGAAGCCTATTTGATGATATTGCAGACCACGGGTCAGAGCTCTGTGGTGGTCAGGTTGGTGGATGCTCTTTATCAAAAGAGAAATGTGTATTTGCTTGGGTTTAAATTGTAGTCATAGCAGACATCCGTTCTAATTACTGTAAATGAAGTTTGCTTAACAGAAGTCCCTGTAGGAGCAGAGTTTGCAGAGTTTCAAGCTATTGATTTGTTTTCCTTCACATCTAACTTGAGCTTCACTTCTTCATAGCATTTCTCTCTTGACTAAACTTTTCTTCCAGAATTTGTTGTCATCCATAATGGGATCATCACAAATTACAAAGACCTGAGGAAATTTCTGGTAAGACACTTCCTCTGGTAACATGTAAGTCGAGTGGTATTTTCTTGGTCTTCCCCAGAAAATTTCCAACCACCTCATCTCCCTCCGGAAACAAAGGCAGATGCTGAGTGAGACCCACTCTTGGCCACATCACCACGTGGGACATACCTCCTCCCCCGCTCAGCCCCTCCCCAGATCTTGCTGGAGGAGATGGCAGGGCATTTGCAGTTACCTCAAGGGCCACTGCAGATTCACAGATCAAAAGAACATGAACTTCCTTTTATTAAAATATCTGTGCTAATAACATATCGCCTCATACCCCAAATGGAATGTGGAGTGGGAAGGCAGACGGCAAGTGTGTAAAGTATGAAAAGGTTGTGGTGTTGGTTGGGATGTGGGTGGATTTGACTCAACATATTTGATCATTCTGACTGCTGTTATTATGCAATGTCCAGATTAATGGCAAGGACAAGCTTCTGAGGCAGGATGATCTCAGGGAATACTGGAATGACTCAGCCACGTTGGGCTGTGTGATTCTGGCAAACATTTCTCATCCCCGCCCCGTTTTCCTTGTTCGAGCCTTAAGTCTTTGCGAGGGCAAATCATAAGGGAGGAGAGGGAGCTGGCCAGGCCGGCATTGCACAATGACAGTTATCTGACACTTGGTGTCCAACCAAATATTCCAGGAAAGCAAAGGCTACGAGTTTGAGTCAGAAACAGATACAGAGACCATCGCCAAGCTGATTAAATATGTGTTCGACAACAGAGAAACTGAGGACATTACATTTTCAACACTGGTCGAGAGAGTCATTCAGCAGTTGGTGAGTTACAAGTCCCACGTGTCTAAATCATCCCTTCATTCCCTCATTTTTCATAAGCATTTATTAGCCAAATTTGCGCAAAGGACCTGAGGATTAAAGATGGCTTGTCTACAGCGTCTAGCCTTAAGGTGTTATGTCCTTGTGGAATTGGGAGAAGTTCTGAGGTTTTGGTCAAATAGAAAGTGCCTTGCTTCATTTTAACACCTCTGAAATTGTGACCAGCCTTCTGATCTGCGGCTTCTTACGATGGCAAGTTGCTTACGGGACCTTAGTCACGGTGGCTTACGTTGTCGTCTTGTCAGCTGAGTTGTGTGTGCTGTTAGCTCCAGACCTGAGATGAATTTAACTGATGTTGGAGACTTAGAAGTGTAGTCCATCCTCCTGTTTCAGTAAAGCAGTTATTTGTCATGGGGGCGAAATGCTCACACGTTTTTACTGAGTGGAGTTGGAGGAAGAGGCAGTAAAGACAGCAGGTGCAGACTCTTGAGAAGTTTGATTGCAGAGGAAGGGTGCAAGGAAATGGCCCAGAGATGGGAGAGGGTTGCAGTTCTGAGGGAGGATTGTGTTTCTGTGATAGGAGATATCAGATCACGTCTGTGTGCTGAAGGGAATGATCTGGGAGGGAAAGAGAAATTGGTGATGTCCTAGAGGACTGGACCCACAGAACAAAGTCACCTCGAAGGGGCACAAGCTGGGGAGATTGTCCAAGAGAGGCCTCTCCCTGGAGGAGGAGGTGGGGCAGAGCCAGGCCCCATGTGGGGCGGTGGGGGGCCGAGGAGAGGGCTCCAGACCTCCCAGAGCCCATCCTCCCGGGCATCAGGGCCATCAGTAGCTCCTCAGAGACAGCAGCCGCCTGGAGACAGTGTTCAGGGTGAGAATCTGGAATGTCTGGGGTCAGGGGCTGCTGTGGGTACAACACTGTGATTTAATATATGTCACCCTTCGGTGTTTTCAGAGTCTTTTTCAAAAAGTATGTCTACTGTTGAAACCCTTTGCTCTGTGACTTCCGTTTTTGGGGGTCCTAATTTAGAAGACATTTATAAATAAGAGTAATGTACAGTATAATGTACTGTGTAGTGCACAGTAAACGAATCTGGTTTTGCAACATGGTATTTCCTCTTTTCCATTTGTAACTTTAAATTTCAGAAATACCTCCCCAGTGATGGCACTTTTAAACTTCAGTGACTTCTCTTACCTGAAGCGACACAGGGCTCATTTTGGCTGAGAATGGGAGGTGTTTTTCTATTCAGTTCTACTTCATTGTTGACAAAACCGGCAGGGGAGTGTCAGGCTCCTCAGGGTCTGCCTGAAGCCTCTTCATTTTGGGGGGTTTGAAAGGCACTTAGTGGCCTAGGGATGCTGCCTCTGGGTTTCTCTGGCAATGTGACTGAGCTGGCAAACTGGCTGTCACATGCTGGCTGCAGGGGACCTTGGGTCTGCCCAGGGTTCCAAACCTTGAGAGATTTCGCATAGAAATCTAGATTTATAGCTGGTTGTATGTACCCAAAGTCTACTAGGGACATGGTAAACTAGCACAGAATGGTCAGAATATAGGAGAGAGTTTTGCACCAAGATTTGAAATAGAAAGAGCATTGAGAGTCTTGAGTTAGGAGAACTAGATTCTATTTCTGGTTTGCACAAACCAGCAAGCTGAGGCACAGAGGGCAAATGACAGTCATCACCATAGAAATAGTGACAATAACAATAATGACAGCTCATGCTTCTGTGGTGTTCTCCATGTCCAGGCACTGTTCTGAGCACTTAAAATGCATTAGTTCACAGAAGCCATGCAAGGTGGGACTGTTCTTGTTTCCTTTCACCACGAGGCACAAAGAAGGCTGTAGTGATTGCCCAGTTACAAGGTGGAGCCAGGATTTGAACGCGGGCTCTAACGTGTGTTGAGCTGAGCCCACATCATAGATTAGCCCCTCTAATCCTCCCAGTTGCTCCCGGAGTCGGTACTGTCCCTAAGGCCCAGCACCGGACCCCAGCCCCAGTTCTCATTTCCTGAGGCTCTGACTGCGCCAGTCCACCCAGTTCATCACAGAGCTGGGACTCATCCCTTGTGGGCCTGGGCACGGGTGGTTCATGTTGCTCACAAAGAAATCCACAAGTTCTGGTCTTCGGTCCTTCAGTGTGGTACAGTCTCTCTCACTCCCCCTCCTGACATCACCCTGCCCAGCTGTCCTACCTTCAGTGCCCTCTGGAGTGACCCCAGGACTGCCCTCAGTGAAGAGGGCCAGGGGAGAACTGTCTGGGGCAGTGGCTGGCTCAACCAGCACAAGTTGTTCCTCACTCTTCTCTCCTGTATTTTCAGGAAGGCGCATTCGCGTTGGTCTTTAAGAGCATTCACTACCCCGGAGAAGCTGTTGCCACAAGGTGAGGCAAAACGCATTGACATTTCCAATAACAAATAAAATAAAATCACTTTGCTTGAGGCACAAGGGAGGGGTACGGCCTCTGGCAAACTGGAAGATACTCACTCTATCTAAGGGACAGCTGTGGCTTAGCCACAGAGAATGTACCCCACCATCTCTGTGACGGGAGCTTCTGATTTTTTTTTTTTCTTTTTTTAAATTTAGTCAACTAGCCCTTAATGATAGTCGGGCAAGAATAGCTTTATTAAATACTGAAATGTCTTTGTGTGTGTGTGTGTGTGTGTGAGGAAGATCAGCCCTGAGCTAACATCCATGCTAATCCTCCTCTTTTTGCTGAGGGAGACCAGCTCTGAGCTAACAGCTATTGCCAATCCTCCTCCTTTTTCTCCCCAAAGCCCCAGTAGATAGTTGTATGTCATAGCTGCACATCCTTCTAGTTGCTGTATGTGGGCCGCGGCCTCAGCATGGCTGGAGAAGCGGTGCGTCGGTGCGCCCCCGGGATCCGAACCCCGGCCGCCAGTAGCGGAGCACACGCACTTAACCGCTATGCCGCGGGGCCTGCCCCGGAGCTTCTGATTTTTTTAAAGGGAAATTAGAAAGTTGGCTTTTTATTTGAAATCCCCAGATTTTTAGAAGTTGACAACAAATTCAAATTAAAAATAAAATTGTATAGCAAGGGCAAAATCCAGGTTTCAGGTTACTTTCAGAGACTGTCTTTATAAAAGAATGCAAAATTATTAACATGAAACTAGGAATAAGATGAACGTTGATTTGAATCCAGTACAGAAGAGGCCTTTAAGGACAAGAGCTCCAGCTTCATCACTTCCGTGTAGGGTGTCGCAGGGATCAACTGAGAGGACCGCTGTCCATCTGTTAGAGTCCCTGTGGTCCCCAGCACCGTGTGGATTCACACAAGTGGCCATATTAGTGCTGTCCTATTATTTTATATTCAGATGGGTGGATTATCCACCCATCCATCCATCCATCTGTCCACTCATCCATCCACACATCTGTGCATCAGTCCATTTACCTAATATATGTTGAGCACTTACTATGTGCTGGGCCCTGGGAATCTAGTGACACCCGACTTGATCCTACCCTTAAGGACTGGACAGTTGTGCAGGAGGACAGAGCAGGGCAGAGGATGGTGATGCCCTGCAGTGGAGGCTGCGGAGTAATGCACTGGGGGGCCTGAGCTGGAGTAGGTGTCAGCCTGAGGGAGGCAGGCAGAGGGACCAGCATGAGCAAAGGCAAGGGGGCCAGAGCAAGCGTGGCATTTTAGGGACCTGCAGTTAGGCCAGGATGGCGGTGGTGGGGGCACTGGTGGGACTTGAGGCTCTTGCAGTCTCAGTGTGTGCTTACTGACACCTGCTCTGTGCCAGACATGGGGGACAGCAATGAACAAGATCCCATGGACACTGCGCTACAACATCAAGAGCTGGTGGAGAGTGGGGACGTGGGCAGAGGGCCAGCTCTGCAGGGCCTAGGGTGCCATGTGGGCTGCAGGCTTCTTTCTCAAGGCACTGGGGAGCCATCGAGAATGCACCTCTGGCCCTGGAAGACTGAGCCAGAGATGACAAGGCTGTCCCTTGCAGACTGTCACAGTATCTAGGCAGGAAATGATATGAATGTATTATTTGATTTTTTCTAGGACAGGAACCAATTTACCATTTGGAATTTAATTTCTTCCAATCATAGAATTATAAAATACCAGTTGGTCCCTATCAAATTTAGAAACCCCTTTTAAAATCTGATATTGCTGTTTCAAATGAATGCAGAAGAAGGCAATGTGAAGAAACAGTAAAGCTTTATTTTTCTAAATTGTCTATAACTGGTGGTTCTGTAACCTCCAGAACAATCTTTGGGATGTCGGGGAGCATTATATGTCACAAAGTCTGGAGAAGCCACAGGGCTCAATGGACAACAATAAATTTGGGGGAGATATTTGCCAAGAAAATTAGATATTACAGTGCTTTCTCACTGTCATTGTTATAAAGACTGTTGAAGCTGGTTCCCCATGGGCCCCCGGGATTATGCTCTGATTTGCTTTAGATATGATCAAAGATTGTCCCAAATAGTCAGAGTGTTCACAGCTCCTTCTTCAAAGCTGTAGACTTTGTCCCCTACTTTGAGAAGTCAGAAGTGGGGTCCAAACAGGTCAACTACTGGAAAACAAGATCTTTTATTGTTGAAGGAATATTTAGGGCCTGTATGGAGGCAGGTTAACAGACCAAATGGAAATATGTGGGCTGGATTCAGGCTGGTTTAACAATAGGTCATTAGTTCATTGATCTAAGTTGGTAAGAAACTGTTTTAGGTAAAATATTACCTCATTGTATTCTAATTAATGTGTTTGACACAGCGCTCCTAAATTGTCTTATTAGAACATTCTCAATGTTTTCTTCTTATTAGTGAGCTAGCATGGAGGGGAGAAAAGGCACGCACTCTTTAGTAACTGTCGAAATGTTACTGTCTGGGTTCTGGCTGAAAATCACAGGTCTAGGTGAGTTACAAAAGTGAACTGCTCGTTAAGCTGCACACCCATTGTGAATTTGATTTGCGTGCTGTAATTTATAGAATGAGCAAAGAATCAGGTTTTAGAGGCAGGACGCCACTAAAATCATATGGAATAATACCGTCAACACATTAGCAACTTCTGCAGAAGTTGTGAACCACGAAGCGCTTTTTACTGAAGATTGCCTCCTGGCACAGGTGGCTGAGCTAGGGGCTCTGGGAGAGGAGACCTGAGTTAGGGGCTCTCACTCCCATCAGCTGCAGGAATTCCCCAAGCTTGGCCTTGTGAAAATCGCTGTTGCCTTTGTGATAGAGTCTGCCATGTGCAGGCTGAAGATTTGAAACTTCACCCACAGGGTGTCACTCAGGCAGACAAAACCACCCTTGAAAGTGCCTTCAGTGGCCCACAAAGTCAGGTAGACCCAAGCCAGTCACTTTAATGCCCCCAAAGCTGGAGAACAACTGAGCTAGGTGAAAGGGGGCAAAGAGAACCTCTAGGCAGATCCTGGGCATCAAGGTCCCCCGCTTTAGAGATATGCAGCACCTGGAGGCCAAGTGGGGACCAGAGTGCTCCTCTGCTGCTGGGACCTCCCAGTGATTCAGCCTCTGTCATCTAAGGTGTGGGGATTCACTGGGCAGGTGGGTGACGCCATGAAAGTGAGCTGGGATTCTTGTGCTAGCCTGTTGGTCCCTGCTCCAAGCCTTGGGAGCATCTTCCTGTGGCCCAGGAGGCCATCCTGTGGGACCTCAACAGGACACTTTGCCCCGGGGAAAGGGCTAGATGTGGGGACCCCTCCTCAGTGTTCAGAGGACATTCGGCCCCACCCAGGGTGTCAAGGCTATGGGTAACTCAATTCCCTTTTGTCCCTATAGGAGAGGCAGCCCCCTGCTCATTGGAGTGCGGAGCAAATACAAACTCTCCACAGAACAGATCCCCGTCTTGTATCGGACGCGTAAGTTTCCTGAGGACTTGAACAGGGCAGTGCTGCTTTGGTGCAGGCAGCTCCCCTGGAAGGCAGGAGGCCCTTACTCTGCTGGGGCCAGCCTGCACATGGCTCCAGGGCAAAAAGGTTTTCACACAACTGAGACTTGGCTCCATATTTTCAAAAGCTTTTTATTATGGATATTTTCAAAAAGATACACAAGTCGAGGGAAGAGGCATGCGGCTCCGTTATATAAAGCACCCTATAAAGCACCCATGCCTGATCTGAGCGCTGATTTGGTTTATTTTGCTTGCAGCCATTTAAATGCTCTTGCAGCAGTACTGTGTTATTTGGGGATCTTTTACACGATTTGGCTGACACAACCAAAGCTAAAAATTGCAGATTGCTCCCACACATATTCAAAAAGGAAATTGGCTCCTTGCTGCATATTATTCAAACAAAATAGTTTAACAGGATTTGCAATCCTTTCCTTCCTTTGCCAGGCAATATTGGGAATGTGAAGAATATCTGTACAACAAGGATGACGAGGCTGGACAGCTCGGCCTGCCTCCACGCTGTGGGGGATAAAGCAGTGGAATTCTTCTTTGCTTCTGACGCAAGGTAGCTACACCTGGTTTCCTTTCTTTCCTGGGATTATGTACTCAAGAATGACTAGCTAAACACTGCCATTTCTTACTTACCCCCATTTGAGCTGTTTTCTCACGGCTCAGCGAGGGGTGGGGGTGATGGCAGATTTCAGCCCTCTGTGGCCCTCCTCCAGGAATCCTTGTACCGTGAGCACCTGTGTGGCTGTCGTCGGCAGCCGTGGTGGCCAAAGGCCAGGTCCACTGACCAACACAACGTTTTGGGCCTGCACAGAATAATTGAATTAGTTGCCAACACTTTAAAATTGGGAGACTTCACGTAAAAATCTGGATTTCTAGCTTCTCTGGAAAACCAGCAGATCTGGGCATACTGGGTTGTGCTCCCTCCTGCCTCCTTTAGATGGGGCAGGTGTCTCCAGACCTTTGGTTCTTCCCGCACCCTGCCTGCCTTTGCCTCAGTCTGACCATTTGTAAAAGAGCCAAGATTTAGGGTTTTGGTCCAATTGATTCCAAAGTCCATGTTCTCATCAACACACAAAACAATAATTCCGAAATTTAAGTAGGCTTCGTACCATTTTAGTACAAAAATGTATACACACAGTCAGAAAAGACCAAAACACTTTCCTGCTAGTTTAAATAGAAAACTGCCATAAACACCACCATGACTTCCTCCATCCATATCTTTGTCATGCCTCTTTCCCACCAGCTCTTGTAGGGGCCTGCTGTGAAGCAGGGAGGACACCAGGTGAGGTCTCCTGGGCACCTGGAGTAGCAGGAACCTGGATCCCAGGCTGTAAGGCCTGTCCCAGCCCACAGCCCACAGCCCACATTGCCCTTCACACTGATAGGAAAGGGCGGCATTTCCCAAACTGTTCCCTACAGCACCATTTCAATGAGAAACTAATATGATTTTAATGATTCTAAGATGCACAATCATTTTATAGATTTTAGCATCTGTAAGTGGCATCTTGCAATTATAATTTGCTACAGTTTTTGTTTCTTAGAAGTGTATAAAATAATAGTGATCTTAAGATCAATATTCCCTTATATTCAATGAAATACAGTAGATATTTCTCAAAAAAAGAAAGGCACGAATGCCTGAAAGGAGATGAAATAATTATTTGTCGGCAATAGGATTATTTAAGTTCCAACTGAAAGCCATTAGAACTAATACTAGTGGCTGGTCAGAGAATAAAGGTGTGGAAATGCGACATCCCAGCAGTAGCCCCTGAGCTGAACTGGCGGGGACCACATCCACCTCGTTCCCTCTGGTGTCTCCTCATGTGACTGGCACAGCAGGCTCTCAGCAAACCTTTGTTGAACAAAAAAGTAATCTATTTACCACAGCTGAAAAAAATGTTTTAATTCCTTAAAATAAATTTTAATAAAAATAGTCCAGAACATGTTTGCAGAAGACTACAAGAGTTTATCATGAGAAACAAAAAGAAATTTGAATAAAGGGAGAGATTTCACATTCACATTAAGTAGGAAGACTTAATATTATTTTTTAAAATAATTTAATAATTAAAAATTATTTTTTAAAGATATTGACTCTTCTTAAATTAATCTGTAAATTCAATGCTATAATTAAAATCCTCAAGATTCTTTTGTTTGTTTAGGTTTTTGGAACTTAAAAAAGTGATTCTACAATGTATAGTGTATAGACAAGAAAGCCAGTACATATTGAAAAATAAGAAGGATGATTCTGGGTGACCCTCCCAGAAAGGAAGGCACCCTGCAGAGCGCTCGTGACAACAGTAGCAGCCTGTGCTGTGCACTCACGGCGGGACACTGTGCTGAGGGCTTCGCAGGACGATCCCATTTGATGACCATAATAAACCTCTGGTGAAGGAAGGCACAGCGATCATCTCCCGATTCACAGATGAGGAACCGAAGACAGGGTTCAGAGGGATCATGTCCTTGTTGCCCAAGGGCACAGGGCTAGTAGGAGGCAGAGATGAGGACTCCACCTCGGGTCTGTCTAACTCCTGGGCCAGTAGTCTTAATGACTAGATTATACTACCATCCATTGTGTAAATAAAAAAATAATAATTATATTTAAACATACAGATATACATGCACACATGAATACAAACACTAATATATTAAGCACTGTCTGGAGGGCAACACAACATAAGCAGGGTTTCTCTCTTGGAGATGGGATCTGGCCATCTTCTTCCTCTTGTTATTCTGTTTTCCACTTTTTGAACAATTAGTGTATATTGTTTAAAGTATTTTTTTCCAGTGCAGTGGCTTTCCATCCTTCTTTATCTTTCTCCTCTAGGATCTATCTGGAGACACCTCTCTTAGAGCCATAGAACTTGATCATTTCTCTCGGACTTTGCATCAGGAGGTTTTTTTTTTTTAAATTGTGGTAACATTGGTTTATAACATTGTATAAATTTCAGGTGTACATCATTATACTTCTGTTTCTGCATAGATTACATCATGTTCTCATGTTCACCACCCAAATACTAATTACAATCCATCACCACACACATGTGCATAATTATCCATTTTGCTCTCCTCCCTCCCATCTTCCCCTCTGGTAACCACCAATCCAATCACTGTCTCTATGTGTTTGTTTGTTGTTGTTTTTGTCTTCTTATGAGTGAGATCATACGGTATTTGACCTTCTCCCTCTGACTTATTTCGCTTAGCATAATACCCTCAATGTCCATCCATATTGTCACAAATGGCTGGATTTCATCGTTTCTTATGGCTGAGTAGTATTCCATTGTGTATATATACCACATCTTTATCCATTCGTCCCTTGATGATCACTTAGGTTGCTTCCAAGTCTTGGCTATTGTGAATAATGCTACAATGAACACAGGGGTGCATGTATCTTTACGCCACAGGGGTGCATGTATCTTCACGCATTCGTGTTTTCATGTTCTTTAGATAAATGCCCAGCAGTGGAATAGCTGGATCGTATGGTAGTTCTATCCTTAATTTTTTGAGGAATTTCCATACCGCCTTCCATAGTGGCTGCACCAGTTTGCACTCCCACCAGCAGTATATGAGAGTTCCCTCCTCTCCACATCCTCTCCAACACTTGTTGTTTCCTGTCTTGTTAATTATAGCCATTCTGACGGGCGTGAGGTGATATTTCATTGTAGTTTTGATTTGCATTTCCCTGATAGTTAATGATGTTGAATATCTTTTCATGTGCCTGTTGGCCATCTGTATATCTTTTTTGGAGAAATGTCTGTTCACATCTTTGCCCATTGTTTAATTGGGTTATTAGTTTTTTGGTTGTTGAGATGTATGAGTTCTTTATATATTTTGGAGGCATCAGGAGTTTTAAATGCTCATTTTTCTGCACGGGACACGTGTGGGTGTGGCACTTGGTAGAAGGAGGGTTTTTTTCTCCCATGGCCCTTCAAGCATCACTTCATGGTTTTCACTGTATCTGTGTACCGCCTGTGCTGTTGATTACCTTTCTTTTTCATTTACCAACTTTTCTAACTTAAATTTATTTTTAAAAGAAACTTTCTATTACCATCTCAAGGGAAAAATCATTATTACTTTCTATGCAGAGAAAGTTATTATAAAAATAATAAACACATGACCGCACATTTCATTAGTGGACGTGTTTTGTAGTTTGCTCTCAAGCCCCCCTTTTTTCCTTGCTCTGTGTGTGTGTTAAGAAATTGAGTCATTTGTCCTGATGAGTTTCCCGCTGTCTGGACTTTGCTGAGAGAATCCCCATGGTGTCATTTGACATGTTCCTCTGCCCACTGTATTTCCTATAAACTGGAGTTTACAGGTGTCTAGAAGCTTGATCTCCTTCAGGTTTGATTTTTTGGCAAGACTACTTCGTAGGTGGTGGTATGTCCTTCCATCAGGAGGCAGATATGTCTCATTGTCTGTCTTTTTGTGCTGTTGAGATTGATCAGGGGATTCAAGTGTCGCCAGCCTCATCCATCCATTATAAAGCTGCTCTCAGCCTTTCACCTCTTAGTTTCAACAGCTATTGATGGTCCTTGACTAGAGCTATTAATAATTAGAAATATGAACAACTAGTTCATAGATTGATTATTTTAATTCTATCATTCCTTCTTTATTCTATATTCCTCCCATAAAGAGAAACTTGCCTTTATAAAACATGTGGTTATTCTCAAAGACAGACCATTTGGAAAGGCAAGATAAATGCTTCATTCTTTTTCTTTACAATTCAGAATAACATGCTGGTTCCCGAACATTCTCCAAAGGTGACACTGTTTGGATCCTGATGTGAAGAAAGCAATTCTAAAAGGACATCTATGAGATTATTGGGGAAATCTGAACATACTAGATATTTGATGACATGAAGGAATAATTTTTAATTTTAGATATGATAATGGTATTGTAGTAGGTTAAAAACAACCCTTATCTTTTAGAACTAAAAGCTAAAATGTTTACAGATGAAGTGCTGTGATGTCTGGGACTGGCTTAAAAGTCGTTCTGGGGGGACAGAAGGGAGGCACGAATCAATGTTTATAGTGTGGTGTGCCTGTCCCTCCCAAGATCCCATCCCGTGCTACTGATGGGGACCCACCCTGGTGAGGCAGTGAGTGACTGCATCTTGTGACTGTCGAAGGCAGGCCCTGTCTGTGACGCCTGTGTTTTCCTTGTTCCAGTGCTATCATAGAACACACCAACCGGGTCATCTTCCTCGAGGACGATGACATTGCCGCAGTGGCTGATGGGAAACTCTCTATTCACCGGGTCAAGCGTTCGGCTAGTGATGACCCATCTCGAGCCATCCAGACCTTGCAGATGGAATTGCAGCAAATCATGAAAGGCACGTGTCCTCAGAGGGTCCACCTGCAGCAGCCTTGGCCGCAGGTGCTCTGTGGGGGAGCTCCTGAGACTCTCTGCGCTACCCTGGGTGGGCGCCACAGCCCTCCTGCCTGCCGTGGCCAGCAGGGCGGGGCTGTGGGTGGTCTGTGGCTCACACAGCTCAGCGGGTGTGGGGAGCCTGGCCTGGCTTCTCCAAGGGGAGCTCCTGACTGTGTCCAAGTGCTGGGTCTCCCTGCTTGATCTGACTCCATCTGTCAGCCGCCTCCCTTAACTGCCTCTCTGGGACACGTTCCCACACTCCAGGCACCATTTCTTCTCTGGGCGGGAGGCCTGCAGTGATGGGGGACTGTGGACTACTTTCTCCTTGCAAGGAGAGCCTGTCTCCCTGCACCCACATTTGCCTGCCTGCACCCTCTTCTCTACAGAGCAGCCTGGGTAAACTTTTAATAACATGAATCAGACCCTCTTATCCTGCTGCTTAAAGCCCTCAGTAGCTTCCCACTGTTCTTAGAATAAAATCCACACTCCCTGCCACAGCCCACAACCCCCCCTGCCCAGCCTGGCCCCACCTCGCTCTGCACACCCTGGCCGCCTCCTGTTACTCAGGCCAAGTGCTTGCTCCCCTGGGAGCCACTGCACTTGCTGTTCTTCTTGCGAGACTGGCTCTTTTTGATCATCTACCCTGAAGTGTCACCCCTTAGAGAGCCCTTCCCTGATCCTGGTCTGAGGTGGCCCACCCTCCTCACCTGTCCTGTCTGCTCTGTGGCACCCTTTGTACAAGGCCTCTGTCGAGGGGAGCAGACAGGGAGCACTGTGATGTTTGGCGTCACGTGCATATGTATCCCAGAGAACATTCCTGGCCCATCTGTGCACACCTCCAAAGATCAGGCACAACACCTGTCAGGGGCCTTAAACCTGCAGCCAGATCGTCCCTTTGACATCATCTAATTCCATTCAAATCGGAGCCCTGGAAATGCATGAGTGGCTGAAAAGTTTTTCTTTCATACAGAAGCTAAGAGGTTATTTGTTAAAAACAAAATTGCCTATTTCTTTGGGCTTGCTTAGTTTGTACTTCCCTAAGTAGGTGGGTTTTTTGGAAGTACAGCATTTTCTGGCTGTGCTAAGAGGAATGTGGCCCAGGAAGACCAGCCACGATTTGTCACTTACATCCCTCCCTCTCTCAAGCTGCAGGGTCTGACATGTAAATTGGAGATAGTAATTGTACCTGATCTGCTTTCCTCTCACTTGTCACCATGAGCATCAGGTGGGACGATACCTGGGGACGCCCTTTGTAATCTGCAGCGGGCTTCATAGGTGTCATTGTGACTACCTGCATAATGATGTTTCACCTTGATTAAAAGTTAAGCAGTGGAAGTGTGATGAAATGAAAACCGACCCATCTTGTTGATGTTCATTTGACCAGGTAACTTCAGTGCATTTATGCAGAAGGAGATCTTTGAACAGCCAGAGTCAGTTTTCAATACTATGAGAGGTCGGGTGAATTTTGAGACCAACACAGGTAATCCCCTGGTCCATGCCCTGGGCCGTTGTGCAGTCCCTGTGTTGGGTCAGCATTAATGCCCTGCCCTGCATGTGCCCTGCAGTGCTCCTGGGTGGCTTGAAGGACCACTTGAAGGAGATTCGACGATGCCGGCGGCTCATCGTGATTGGCTGTGGAACTAGCTACCATGCCGCTGTGGCCGTAAGCTCACCGCATGGGGGAGTGCATGGTGGGGGGAGATAGCAGTGGTCTAGGAGACTCGTCTTAAATGGTACCGGGCATTTGGCCTTCCAAATTTGGTGCCCGTGAGCGGCGTGAGAACTGGCATGGAGCCCTCTCTCCTGCAACGTGGCCTGTGAGTGCCTGCAGTTCTCTCGCCACCTGGACACACAGCCGCCCTCTCAGACTGTCCCCAGAAGCTCAGCTGCTCGTGTCCCTCTAGTGTCTGTGACTGACTTCAGTCCCCATTCTTGTTGGCTTCAGACACGGCAAGTTTTGGAGGAACTGACTGAGCTCCCCGTGATGGTTGAACTTGCTAGCGATTTTCTGGATAGGAACACGCCCGTGTTCAGGGACGACGTCTGCTTTTTCATAAGCCAGTCAGGTAAGGGGTACAAGTCTGCATCAGTTCCTCTCCGGCTGTCCTCTCGGTGACACAGCACAAGCTCTCCCTCCTTCGTCCAGTGAGGTTCTCTCGGGCATGGGGTCATTTAACCCTCAGTGCCGTCAGTTACTGTCCCATTGTAGAGGGAGGGCCACGCGGCTAGGGCTTATCCTTCTTGCCAGTCTAAGTCCAGGACTCCAGGGGCCACTCACCAAGGTGCTCATAAATGTGTGCTGAGTTTAATTTAGCAGAGAAAAAATTCTTCAAAATTCTGCTGGTTGAGAGTCACTTCAAGAACTGTGTAGGCTCTGTGCAGTGTCCATGCCGCCCACCAGGGGGAGGTGTGGGGAGACACTGCTCTAGTGTAGGGCCCAGGGCATCCTCAGCTCAGCACCGCCTGGGTGCCATCCTAACACTAGGCTTGGGCATTTGTTCCACTCAGGCCAGGCAGAGGGTCGAGGAGGTGATCGATGGCCATATGCTTGGAGTCCCCATGAACTCTAGGAGGATTTTTAAAACATTTTAATTATGGAGAATTCCAAACCTTTATAAAAGCAGAGAGATTCACGTAAGGAATCGCCTAGCCTCAGCAATGATCAGTTCACCCATCCTGTGTCATCACATCCACATTAACCCCTCCCCTCCACTGGGTTATTTTGAAGTCTGTCCCAGACATCATGTTATTTCATCTATAAATACTTTAGAACGTATCTCTAAACAATAAAAGAAAAAACATAACCACAATGTCATTATCACAACTAAAACATTAATAGCAATGCCCTAATATCTATTGGGGCTTTTAATGCTGCTTCCATTTTGAATTTTTAATACTATTTTCATTTCGATGACAAGCTAAGAAAAACTAACACAGACCCGCCCACCGTCTAGCTGACCCCCTGGTACCCAGGTGCTGCCATGTGGCTTCAGGGGCGAATGTTTCCTTTGGGTTTACGATCCCATCAGAGCCTAAAAATGTTTCAGGAATCAGTGGGAGCCACTAACCAAAGAACAGAGGTGGATTTACTGTGAACATAATGCAGTGGCAGCTCCTGAGTGTTACATAGAAAGAATTTAAAGTTTCATTTTCTTCAGTCCTTTACCTTAAATTTAAAAAAACTGTATCAGAAACTGGTGGGGGGTGCTGATAAAGATAGAGCTGCCCTGCTCCCCTTCAAGCCCTGAGTCCCGTTGGTGCTGAGGAAGGGCCCAATGATGCCCTGGTGCATGGACACAACTCTGAAGAGAAAAAGGCACAGAGGATTAGGCCATACAGGCACCAGCCTGCACCCCAGAAGAGCCAGCACAGGCATAGCCAAGAGCAGTGGCCGTGTGGCCGTCACAGGGGTTTGGTTTTATGGTCTGGGTCATATTTAATTTAGCTTGAGTTCTTTAGGACTTACAAACACAGGGAGTTTGTGCTGGCTTATGTGTGAACCTATCTAAGTAGCTTTATTGTATTATAAAAATAACTTGAGTCCACACTGGGAGGCTGCAATAAGTGTTTTCCTTTAGAACAAGATCTATTTGAGAAAAGCCATTTGGGAGCATTCTTGCTTTTTAAATGTTAAATCTCAGCACATCCTGAATAGGGCAGCTTAGAGTCCTAGAAAGGGCACCAGGAGCCAGGCCCGCCTGGAGTGGTGCCGACTCTGGCACCCGCAGCCACTTGGCCTCGAGTGAGCAAGGCACTGGTTTCCTCCATCTCTGAGCACCTCATCCTCGAGAGGAAATGGAAATGATGGCCCCCAGGGGGCTGTCATGAGAGTTCAGTGAGACAGCAGATGAGAAAGTGCTTGCCACATAAATAGTAGCGAAATCTTGAATCTAAGAATCAACCAGAGGGGCTGGCCTGGTAGCATAGTGGTTAAGTCCAGCATGCTCTGCTTCAGCGGCCTGGAGTTCGCAGGTTCCAATCCCGAGCGCAGACCTCTGCACCGCTCATCAAGCTATGCTGTGGTGGCGACCCACATACAGAATAGAGGAAGATTGGCAACAGATGTTAGCTCAGAGCAACTCTTCCTCACACACACAAAAAAGAATCAACTGGAAAAACTTGTTGAGCATGCATTTTCCTTTCTGAGCATACACTGACTGTTTCTGGGCACCAATTTCTTCGTAAGAGTGGGGAGTAAATGAGTCGGGAGGCTGGGGTCTGGGCTGGCAGAGCCACATGCCCGTGAGCTGAGAGGAAGGGCCTGTGTGGCAGGCGAGACCGCGGACACCCTCCTGGCGCTGCGCTACTGTAAGGACCGCCGGGCCCTGACCGTGGGCATCACCAACACTGTGGGCAGCTCCATCTCCCGAGAGACCGACTGCGGTGTCCACATCAACGCGGGACCGGAGATCGGCGTGGCCAGCACCAAGGTAGAAGGGCCTGGGCCAGGCAGGTAGACGGAGGCCGTGAGAGGCCCAGTGGTCCGCCTTATCTCGCGTGGTTGCTGTGAGGACTTGTGCTTCCACTCTGCCAGCATCACCGTTTTGTGTGCAGGCTTACACCAGTCAGTTCATCTCTCTGGTGATGTTTGGTCTCATGATGTCCGAAGACCGAATTTCACTACAAGACAGAAGGCGGGAAATCATCCATGGCCTGAGATCTTTACCTGGTATGTTCCAGAACTTAATTTTCCTTATTTTCAAATCCCGTGGACAGTTCTTGGCTGCTCTCTTCCTTGACTCGTCCGTAACCGATGCTGGTAATCGTGCCCTCCCCCTCAGACCTTCCTCCTCATCACTGAATCCCTGCAGCAGCTCCCACTGGGCCAAGATAAGGTCCACACTCCTCACCAGGCCCTGGAGCCCTGCACGCTGGGCCCCTGCTGCTTATGACTTCATCGCACTCCCTCCCCATCCTAGGGCTGCCTCACCTGCCCTTCTGACCCTTAGCAATGCCAAGCTCTTTCCACCACAGGGCCTTTGGACTGGCTCTTTCCTCTACAGAAACCCTCTTCCTCCAACTCTTCATACAGCTGACAGTTTTCTCATCACCCAAGTCTCAGCTCAAATGTCACCTCCTGGGACCCTCCCTGGCCACCCAAACAGGGGCCCTAACTCCCTGTTCCAGCTGTCTGTGAAATGTTAGCCCGTATCTTTTTTTATAGCACATGCCGTGATCCAAAATGACCTGTTCACCTGTGTACTGGTTTGTCTCCCCCAACTAACGTGTCAGCTCAGTGAGCACACAGCCCTGTCAGTCAGAGTCACGGCTGGAGGCCAGGTGGCCAGCCAAGGCAGGCATACAGTAGGTGCTCAGGAAATACCTGAGAAGGAGCAAAAGGCCCCAAGCCTCTTCCTGTCCCAGACTGCTCCTTCACAGTCTCACCAAACTTTCCTCTTTTGCTGGGTCCTGTCTGTTGTAGTTGGTGAGCTACAATGTGTCACACTCAATCTCACGCTCTTTGGGGGACTGTGGTTCCAGCCATTCACTCATTTACTCATTCGCTGTGTGCCCTTGCCCTGTGGCCATCCTGGGACTGCCCAGAGAAGCAACAGCTCCTTCCCTTCAGTCACTTGCACTCCAGGGAAGGAGAGACATCTCTTGGGTTTTCTTTGTGCAGCCCTGAGAGTGTGAAACGAAACAGACTTCACCCCATGGCTAACACGGAGCAAGCGCTCGGGGCAGGATGGTCACAGGGCTGTGGGGTGGCCCCTCCCAGAGATGGGGCGGGCACTGAGTTCTCGCCGGGAGCCCGGGGCAAACCCCAGAGAAAGCAGTGAGGGAAAGCCACCATCTAACCATACAAGGCCTAGGAATCCAAATCTGAGCAAGACAACATGCTGAAAATGTGTTCAGGAAAGTATTCTTAACTCCACGGCAGATAATAACCCTGAAGAAACAGGACTTTATTCTGCTAAGTTGGCAGTTCTCAAGATGTGGTCTGCAGGCCCTGGGGAGCTACAAGACCCTTTCAGTCAAAGCTATTTTCATAGTAATACTTTATCCATAATAAATAAGATGTTTTTGCCTTTTTCGCTGCGTGGACATTAGCAAAGGCAATGGTGGCTGCCGCTGGCACCTTCGCATACTTCAAGGCAGAGGCCCCTCACTGTTCTCGTGGCCCTAGTGTTCTTCACTGCCACACACTAAGCCTCACTTAAGAATGTCCTTGAGGATGCAGTAAAATGCTTTAGTCTTATTAAATTGCAACACTTTTTAATATTCTATGTAACAAAATGGGAAGCATGTGGTAAAGCCCTTGTGCTGTACCCTAAAGCCTGATGGTTGTTTCAAAGAAAAGCACCTGTGGTTGTTTGAGTAGCAAGCCAACTTGGGTATTTGGCAGACACTTCGACAAAAACAGTATCTTTTTTTTGACGGTATTTGTTGCCAGTGATAAACTCCAAGCTTTACAACTGAAATTTAGAACTTTGGAAAACTTGCAGCTGTCAATATGAGCTTGACTTCCCAACACTTAAAGACATCTCTGATAAGATCATGGTGATTTTAACGATTTTTTAAAGATATTTTATGATAAAATGTATCCATTTTTAGAAGATTTGCATAAGTCAGTCAACCTGTATTTTCCAAATAACCAATGCATGATGTTACAAAGTTATGTGCATGTAAAACATCCATTTAAATAAGGGCATGATAGACCAACAAGCATTAATGTAACAAGGTAGGAAAAGTGTTGATAGGACTTGACATTCCACATTTGCAACTATCCTTTTAAGAAAGTGACACTTCTTGAGTTGGATGTAGTATCAAAGAAGAACATTCACAATTATTTGAAAAAGTTATTTAAATACTCCTCCCTTCTCCAACTACAGATCTCTGTGAGGCCAGATTTTCTCTCTCTCCCTCAACCAAAAAACAAAACGTATCACAATGGATTGATGAGGAAGCAGATATGAAACTCTGTCTTTTATTAAAAAGTTAAACAGTAAAAAGCTTTGCAAAAAGGTAAAACGATTATAAACCAATGTTACTGCAATAAACAAAAAATTTAAAAAAACATAAAATTAAACTACAGAGGAAAAAATGTAAAATGATGCCACTCTTCTCACTAATTTTTTAAAAATATATAATGGATTTATCGTTATTTTTAAATGAATGAATAAATATCTTTAATTTTCTCAGTTTCTAATCTGGTAAATATTGGCAGATATAACCCACAAAAACAAAGGCTCTCAGGATTTGCAGTCATTTTGGAGAGAGTGTAAAGAAGTCCTGAAACCAAAAGGTTTGAGAAGTGCTGGTCCAACTTACACTGGCTTTGTCCTGAGACATAGCATGGCCTGGACGAGGGGCACTGATGTGGAGTGTCAGCTCCGTGGCTGGCCAGCTGGGGAGTGAGCCTCCCTAAGCCTCAGGTGCCTTCCCTGTAAAATGGCGCTAGAAATAACACTTCCCTACTCACCCTACATGCCCGGGGAAAGTGCACACAAGTATGAATCACCATCCCAACAAGATCCTGGCCTATAAGCTAAGTTCTTTCCCATAGTCTAAATTTAAAACCCTTAATGTAAGGAACCCAAGTGCACTAAGTGATGTGATTCCACAACCTTGTCTTGTACACCATGACTTTTCTCTGTGAATCTTGTTTTAAAATTGCTGTGACTGGCTCTCCCCCTGCTGTGTGCATGACTTAGAGCTGATCAAGGAGGTCTTGTTGCTGGATGAGAAGATCCACGACCTGGCCCTGGAGCTCTACACGCAGAGGTCGCTCCTGGTCATGGGGCGGGGCTACAACTATGCTACGTGCCTGGAAGGAGCCCTGGTGAGCCCCTCTGCCCACCCCCCACCTCCCTCAGCCGCTGCATGAGGGCAGGCATTCGAGACACCCCAAGAAGCCAGCAAGAAGGAGGGCAGGGCACTGGGCTAGGGAGGGGTAGGCGTGGGGACCACTGGCCACCGTGTGAGGCTGCACTGAGCACCAGCTCACGACCAGGTGTTCTAGCCCTGAGGACACTGAGATGGGGGCGCCAACCTCCTGAGGAGGAAGGGCAGGGTACCCTTGGACCTGTGCCAGGCTCCATCTGGGATAGCCCACTCACACCACCTGAGCATCTTCTGAGAAGCTGGCAATTATTGTCTACATTATACCCAGGAGGAAACTAAGCCTCCAAAAGGTTCATCTTGCTCAAGAGGGAGTGATTGATCTGAGATTCGAACCCATGTCCATGTGGCCTTTGCTTTTTTCCACCCCTACAAGCAGCCTGCATGGGAGGATCTTGGCAGACCAGAATTGCAGGGTGGGGTTTGCAGAGTTTCCCTGTTACCCCTCAAACTCCCAGGGGAGCTGGAGATCCTGCAGGAATGAGCTTCGCAGGCCCTGACTTTTTTAAGTCAGTGACTGGCTGTTTTGCCCTCTGTGGCCGTAAAGATCTGAACCAGAGTAAGAGAGAGCTGATGGAGCAGGGGCAAGGGGCCAGGACCGTGGGCTACCGAGAGGGTGGACAGTGCTGTCCAGGGGCCTGAGTGTAGTGCCTGCCCTTTACTCACTGTCCATTTACTGCTTATGGATCGGAATGCCCAACCAAAGTCCACTGGACACAGTGTCACAGGTGAGGCAGCACTTGGTACCCAGAAGAGGGCATCATCCATGACCCAGCTTGGCTCCCCTCCTCTCCCTGTGGGAGCAAGGGGCTGCTCCTGTCCCATCACCCCAATTTGAAAGACAATGCCAATTACAAGCGGTTCAAAAGAAACACTTGGAGTTTTACCTGTGGTGGGGGGTGGGGAGGGTGCAAGCCATGAGTTGCCCCGCCAGCAGTGAGCTCAACTTCCACAGGCTTCCAGTGGAGATTCTGACCCTACCAAAGGAGGTGAGGGCTGGGCACACTGCTTCTCAGGGGGCACAGTAGAAGCAAGGCCTGGGTGGGGTGCCCTTTCAGCAACCCCATGCCTCTGCCTCCCACTGCACTCAGCTGCAGTGCCTGAGTGTGCTGGTGAAAGATGCGTATTCAACTGTGGCTCCAAGTTAGTCTTTGGGAAAAGAAAGAAGCTTTTAGGTTGCTGCTGGCACAAGTCAATGGCCCCTCTGTGGTCACTTGCGGACGGCACTCCAGCTGTCTGCAGCACCCAGAGTGGAGCCACACTCCTGACAGTGTTTCCCTGACCCAGATAAATAGTTCTAGGGAAGTTGAGAGATGTTTTCTTCAGCACTCACCAGTTCAATGACATGGGTTTAATGGTAACTAAATAGAAATGGATCTCCCTAAACACAGGGAGAAATTCCAGTAACAGCCCAGTATGGGACTTCACTTGACAGGTGAGGTGGAACAACCCTTTGGAAGTTATTAATGGCCTAGAATTGGGGGAATGATTCAGCAGATAATGGAATAAAGGCATATCTCAACAGAATACAATGCTGTCATTACAAATAATAACTGTGGGGAGGCCGTGGGCTGACCACAGAGCGGGAAGGGGAAGCTAGATTGACACTGACTTGTCCATCCAAGGTGGGTGGCTGTGCCCGGGGGCTGGTCTGGGGACACAGGCTGCATGCTGGGCTTTGTGCATGCCCTGGACAGCAGCCAGCCCTCTCTCCTGGCCCTGGCCTTGCCAGCTGCCTCCAGTGCTGTTGACTGCTCGGTGCGTCCATCTGCCTTGCAGCTCTCAGCTCCCTGCCTTCTGGAATCATCCCTCTCCCAGCTCCCCTTCCTCCCCTCTGGCTGATCTGCTCCAGCCCCTGTGTGCCCAGTGTCACACTGATCCCACCTCGTGTTTCCCCAGAAAATTAAAGAGATAACCTACATGCACTCAGAAGGCATCCTGGCTGGGGAGCTGAAGCACGGGCCCCTGGCGCTGATTGACAAGCAGATGCCCATCATCATGGTCATCATGAAGGATCCTTGCTTTGCCAAATGCCAGAATGCACTGCAGCAGGTCACAGCCCGCCAGGTGAGGGCTCTCAGCTGCGCTGGGGCCATCTCTCCTGTTCTCTTCCACACATGCCCACCTCACCCACTGTCTGCCAGCACCGTCTGTGGATGGTCCTGCCAGTGAGCGGGTGTGACCACGGACCCTCCTGGGCCCCTCATGAGTGGTGTACACGTTCAGAAAGGGACTGGCCAGCATGCGGAAGTTACAGGGAGATGAAATCCAATCCACGTGAGCCAGCCGCTGCCACGCCAGGCTCAGCACAGTGGTCAGAGCGGAGTTATAAAGCAATTACTACACTTCCTTGCTTAACACCTTCCGGCAGCTTCCATCAAACTGCACTGACCCAGAAACCTGTGTTATCTGGCCCCTTCCTTCTGTTTCCCACTCAGGCCGAGCTGATTCCTGCCCCTGAGCCTGGGCAGTGGCCCTTCCTCTGTCCGCAATGTTCTTCCCTCGTATCTAGAGAGGTGGCCTCTCCTCATTAACATCTCCACGCACATGTCTCCCTTTCAGAGAGGACTTCCAGACCTCACCAGTGGCTCCCAATCACATTACCCGGTTTTATTGCCTTTGTGGCATTATCTGAAAGTCATCTTTATTTATTGGTTTGCTTGTTTGTTTTTGTTTTCTCCCCTTGGCTATGAGCCCCATTAGAGTGAGGAGTAGGCGTGCCCTCCCCTTCACAAGGCACAGGGAAGCCACTCAACAAATGTGCACTGAATGATTGCAGCAGGACGGCGGTCACCCTACCAGGGAAGGGAAGGAAACCTACGGAAAAGCATCAAACACTTTGTCCTTTACATGACTCGTACACATCATGTCCCCTGTAATTCCAGCAAAAACAAAAGATTATTGTCATCACTGCAATAACGTTGATCTCCGACACTGCTGCGTGTGAAGGATTGCTTCTTTCTAAGGTGATCTGCATTTTGTGATCCCGTTTCTCTGCTTTAGGGTCGCCCGATTATTCTGTGCTCCAAGGATGACACTGAGAGTTCCAAGTTTGCCTATAAAGTGATTGCGCTGCCCCCCACCGTGGACTGCCTGCAGGGCGTCCTGAGCGTGGTCCCCCTGCAGCTCCTCTCCTTCCACCTGGCTGTCCTCCGAGGATATGACGTAAGTCGAGAAATCGCACCTACCCCAGCAAAGAGGAGAAATGCAACCGCAGATCTCCTTTTTGTTCTTAAATACATATTTGGTGTAAATATTCATAGAACTATTTTCATTTAAAATAACTCTCTTTTTAAAGTAACTTATACCCCCTGAAAAGGAGTTGGGAACTGCAAGATGTATAAAGACCATATCATTAAACTGTACCTCATCACCCAGAGGCAATGTTCATTAGCAAATTTAATATTTCATTCCAGCCTTTTCCTTCTGTATGCAAATTTTTTAACGTTTTTCAAGATTATATCAAGAATAAAATTTTACATCTTCCTTTTTATTATATTACAAGTATTTTCTCACATCTTGAACTTGTTGTAAGCAACATTTAATCATTGCATAATATACCACCACAATCTTATAACATGGGTTTTAACAATGATTAGCTAGTCTTCTATTATTTAAACTGTTTCTAATTTTTTTGGAACATCTGCTTAAATAACAATGCAGTGGGGGCTGGCCCAGTGGCGTAGTGGTTAAGTTTGAGTGCTCCGCTTCAGCAGCCCGGAGTTCGCAGGTTTGGATCCTGGGCGCAGACCTCCGCACCGCTCATCAAGCCATGCTGTGGCGGTGTCCCATATACAAAATAGAGGAAGATGGGCACAGATGTTAGCTCATGGCCAATCTTCCTCAGCAAAACAAAAACAAAAACAAAAACAATGCAGTGATCATCTTTGTACATACTTCCTCGTTCCCACATCTAAGATTTGTTCTCAGTCTAGCAAATGATTCAATATTTTGAGACCCCTAACATACATTGTCAGCTTATGTTCCAGAAAAGAACCAATTTATGATCTCACCAGCAAGTGTATAAGAACACACAATTCATTGTACAAAGAAATAGAAGTTTTATTACAATTTTATTTAGAGCTTTTAAAAATATATAATACAAAAAACAATATAACCAACACCTGATGGTGTACATATCATCCAGAATTGACATTTGCTAACATTTTGTCATATTTGTTTCTTCTTTTTCTAAACATTATTACAAATGAAATAAGACAATGCAGATAAAGTTGAAGCCCACTATATCAACCATTCCCAGTCACATTTCCTTCCCAGTCCCCACCCTAAACTAACAAGTCTTGTGGATTTGGTGTATATCCTTCTCAAAAAAGTGAATATTTAACAGTACAAATTGAGCTGGTTTTAATAGCATGCATCATATCCTTTTAATAGTGTTAACACTGCATGACACCTATCAGGGGCACAATAAACGTTTATTGAATGAACTAAACATTATCTAGTTCAATGAAGTTTCTGGAGTAAGGAACTGCTTCCAAGATGCAGGTCTCAAGGAAGCTCATGGTTGGAGGTGACCAGGAATGCCGTCTCCTTGTCGTCAAGGACTCTGATAATAGCCTTTACAATGCAGCATGTTGCTGAGATCTGTGGGGTCCTGAGCAGCTACTTTCTATCATTTTAGGTTGACTTCCCCAGAAATCTGGCCAAGTCTGTAACCGTGGAATGAGAACAAGAGCCTGAGGAAACCATCACCACCTTTAGTCTTGACCTGTCCCAGTGATGCCAAGGGGGAAGAACAGTGGGCATTCTGTGTGTTCTGAGTAGATCCCAGTAGAGCTTAACAGCTTTGACGTGCCTTGTACCCAAGTGCTTTGCTTACAGCAGATACTGTTTCTCTGTGTCCTGAAGTCGCCAGAAGAGAAGGAAATGGTTTACACATGGGGATCAGAGCGGACTTTTCCACTACCGTGCAATAGAGATACAGCTCTCTTCAGAGTAACTGTGAACCTTTTTTTAACCAACACTAGTTAGTTTTAAAAGAGAAAATATTTATAATGACAATTGTATAGCTTTTAAGTTATTTTTCTAGTATGTGGCTTTCTGTAGCTGAGGTAATGCCCAGACCGTGCACCCCAGCTACCCAGTATGCCCAGTCTCCTGGCAGGGGGCATTCATCTCAGATTTGAGCACAAAGCATTGCACTCTGGATTCCTTGCTCCTTTCCCATCCTCTCTTGGCTGCTCCTGAATCCCATCCCCTGACGCCAGGGAAGCCCTCCCGCCATCTGCCTATGCCTCCTGTAAGTCCTGTCGAAATCTTAATGCCCTTCAACAGCTTCTTCTTGTCTAAATCTCTCCAACTTTTGTTTAATCTGATCATGGTTCTTTTTAAGCTCAGGCAGCATTTTGGTCCCTGCTCCTGCCCGTAGTAAAACAGCTTGAAATATCCCATGCAAGAGAGTACTTTTAAGTGGGCTGCCTTGCCCTCTATTTAAAAGCGTGCACAATCAAAGTACTATGCAACTTTAAGACAATAAAGACAATACAATTTTTTTTGGTCTTGTGTGTTTGAATTTTTGTTAATCTCATTCTATTTGTGTACTTGGATTTCGAGGGCCCCGAAAACAGGAACTCAGCAATGTCTGGTGGGAGCAGCCCCATTTCTAGTGTTGACCTTAAGCAAATAGACTGATAGTTATTTCTCCAGCAAAACTGGGTTTATTCGAGATCAGCAAGGAATTGCAATTCAGGGTCTACAAGCATGGCCAGCCACATGCAAGTCCCTGAGTGGTGAAGGAGGAGAAACTCTTTTATGAGGGAAGGGGAAGTGGGGAGGGCTGTTGCAAACAAAGAGTCTGAAGTGTAGTGGCTTTTCATGGGCTGAGTTGTGACAGTCTCTCATTGGCTGAGCTTCTTGCTGGTCAACAAGAGGAAGTCTTTCTGCTTCCTGATGGGCTCTGCTATTTTAACCTGAGAATTACATTTCCAGGTTAAAATATGTGAGAACTCCCCATTTTGGCCTCCCGAATCCAATTTAGTGAGGTTTCTGTTTATTAATTTTCACAGTTGGTAGCCACTGGCACTGCCCCCACACCCATGACCTGTATGCTTCTAGTATGAAACGAGGACTATTTTACAAGAGAGAACAAAATGTAGGAGACTCTGGACTCGGGGCTGCGAGTCCACTGAATAGCTGTTAGAGGGGCTGGGCCATGTGATGCTGTTTAGGATGGCTGCCCAGAGCTGGAAGGCAACACACAAGCGTGAAACTCAAATTCATACTTTTTTTTTTCCCAATAAGTCTATTATAGTTATTGATTTTATTAATATAATCAGGCAGGAAGACAGAAAGCCAGAGACAGAGTTCCGAAGTCTTGGGGAGTTGGAATTTTAGGCTTCCTATGAAAGTGCTATCTCGGATGGCTTGAATGGTGTCTTCACGATAACTAACTGGTGTGTGTAGCTCTAGTATCCCTCAGACCTTTGTTCTGGATTACCTGTAGGCTACTCAGTAACTTCTCCATCCTCTTCTATGCTCTCACCTCTATTACAGGGGTTGGAAACCTGAGAATTACATTTCCAGGTTAAAATATACCATTGAGAGGCACGCATGGAAGATGCAGAAGATAGTCTAGAAATCATATTACTCATTGAGAAATCATATTATTTATTTCTCCTCTGGCAGAGGCAGACAGAAGCATGGCTTCAGCGGACAGGAGGTCCTGCTATGGCCCTTAGCTCCAAAGCACCCATTATCACGGTACTCCCTAAAACTCACCCAGTACTCAGTGTTCCAGGCAGCGGTGGCCACCAGTAGAGGTTTTCAGTGGCTCCTCCAAAATCCCACTTCTGGAGAACTGGCAGGAACCCAGGGGATGCAGTGGCGTTCTCTGACCTCCATCCTCTATCCCTTGTCACAAATTAATCAGGGTGTTAAGTCCTGCTGGACATGCCTGCCCTGGTCTCTGTCTTCCTGACCAAACCATGGCCAATATGACTTCTGAGGTTAGGAGACTTTTACAAACTAGCTAGAACACTTTTATCTGGTTAAGAACCAGGAAAATGTATTTCATCTTACACCCAAGAGGTGATGACCATCCTGACTTCTGTGTTAATCATTCTCTTCTCTTCTTTATAGTTCTACCACACTCGTGTAATCTATCCCCAGACAATATACTGACTAGTCTTGAAAACGGAGGGCAGGCACACACCAGCTGTGCCAGGAGAGGGCAGCATGGCCCCCGCTGGACGGAGGCTCCAGGAGGAGGTGTGCGAAACAGTCTGCGGGTCATGGTCTGCCTTCCGCTTCTCTGGGAGTTGACAAGGCCCCTTCTGGGTAAGTCTCGAGCAAGGTCACGAGTGAGTCTTGGGAAACACAGGGCTCTTCACAGTTGGGTGCCTGGCAAGACTGAGGTGCAGACCAGGTGCTGGACACGCAGCAGAAGTACAGTCAGAGGAGTGGGCTGCTCTGTCCTTTCCACTCTGAGCCCACCGTGGCCTACCTCCAGCTCTCAGGGAGAAGCTGAGAACTTCTGTGAGTGATATGCGTGCCCTCAGCAGAGCATGAGGGGAGAGACCCTCATCAGCACAAGGCCAAGACAAGCCACGTACTGATGAGCATCTGGGCCACGCTCTTTTGGGCATTCTGTCCTTGGGTTAAGATGGCCCGATGGAAGTGGGGTCTTGGTGATGACAGTTTATCTCTTGGGTCACACTGCTGCAGGATGGCTGAGTTGCCCTCCACGTTGGTACAGAGCTGTCATCCTGGGATCGCTTTTCACCCTCCTCCAAGGGATTCCCTCCCTCCTCATCTCTCATGTTGAGTTTCCCGCTTCCTGTCTCTCGAGTCTTCCTTCTGTGTTTCCTTTCTTATTTTAGTGGAGCACATCCTTCTTGAGTAAAGGTGCTTGGGAGGTAAATTTTTTGAGACCTTGTATGTCTGGAAATGACTTTATTATTCACGTTTGATTGAGGGTTTAGCTAAATATAGAATTCTAGGTCAGAATAAAAATGTTTCCTTCAGAATTGTAAAGGTAACACTCCATTATTTTGTTCCCAGTGTTGCAGTTGAGGGGTCCAAAGTCACTCTGATGTGCCATTGTAGGTGACCTTTTTATCTTCTTTTTGTTCCCCGTGTCCTAAAATATCACAGCATGGTGCCTTGGATCTCTTTTGGTTTAGTGTTGATTGCAATCTGGTAACTCAGGCCCTTCAGTTCTGGGAAATCTCGAATTACTGTTTTATGGATTTCTTTCCCTGTTTCTCTGGCCTCTCTGGAATGCCTGTTATTCAGACGTTGAAGCTGCTGGACTGGCCTCTACCTTCTTATCTTTCTGATTGTGCGTTGTGTTGTCTTTTTGCTCTACTAATTGGGAGATCTCTCCAATTTACTCTCTCAACCTGTTACTACTAACATTTTTCATTTCTGCCAACACAATTTAATTTCCAAGAGGTTTTTTTTGCTCTGAACATATATATACATATTTATAATGCAAATTTTTAAAATTAACTACAGTTCATGCTTTATTCATATTTCTTTAGTTCTTATCTAATGTCCTTTTCCTGACACCACATTACATGTCTCCTTAGGCCTCTTGGCTGTGACAGTTTCTCAGACTTTGTTTTTGATGACCCTGACAGTTTTGAGGACTACTGGGAGGTATTTTGTAGAATGTCCCACATTTGGGTTTGTCTGATGCTTTTCTTGTGGTTAGACTGGGGTTATGAGTCTTGAGGAGGAGGACAACAGAAGTAAAGTGCCCTTTTCATCAGTTCACATCCAGGGTACATACTGTCAACATGAACGATCCCTGCTAACTTTGGTCACCTGTCGGAGGTAGTGTTTGTCAGGTACTCTAATTTCCCCCCTTTCCATACTGAACTCTTTGGAAGAAAGTCACTAAGCCATCCCACACTTAACGAGTAGGGAGTTATGCTTCACCCCTTGACAGGGGGGTATCTACATAAATTATTTGGAATTTAGTACAGATTTGTCTGTTCTTCCCTGTTTATTTATTTATTTAGTGAGGAAGATTCACCCTGAGCTAACACCTGTGCCAGTCTTCCTCTATCTTGTATGTGGGTCACTGCCACAGCATGGCTGCCAATGAGTGGTGTAGGTCCGTGCCCGGGAACTGAACCTGGGCCGCCAAAGCAGAGCAAACCAAACATAACCACTAGGCCACAGGGCTGGCCCCCCATTTATTATTTTATTTATTAAATCATTTATTTCTATTACTGTGAACTCATGGACATTTATTTTATACTTTGAATTATAACCCAATACTATGTTATTTATCTTGTTGCTGAAATTGTCCCAGCTATGGCCATTGAGAGCTTTCAGTTGGCTCTTGTGTCCCTTTGACATACCCCCTATTGTGTATGCATGTGTGTGTACTTTGTAAGCACTTCCTTACTTCCTGGCACCCACAGTATGCTCCAGGCTCATCTTGTCTATTCCCTGCCCCAGGCTTCAAGTCAGCCATTGCTTCAAGGACTCCTGGTTTCCTTTATTTGAGAATGGCCTTAGAAAACAAGACCTGGGCTCTGGGTGTGCTTTTGCTACTGAGATGTCATTGCTTCTATGCAATTTCAGCTAAGAAACCAAGGACAAAATTTGTGTGCTAAATATTTTTTTAATGGCTAGTTCTTGTTTCAAGGATGAAATATTTTTTCATTCTCTCTGAAGCCTGCAATGATATGTATTTTTTTCTTTTGAAATTTCCTTCTCCACATAGTCTCTGTTTCTTTCAAGATGCAGTTTTCTGTTTGATTGTCTTAGTTTCTTTGCCTTGTGACTTTGGGCTGTCTGGTCAGAGCCAAGGTAAGAGGAAAGTTCTGAGCACACAGTGAGCTGATGCTGGGACTCAATGCTGGGTTATCTGGGGGACTTTGCAGGGGGCGGGGGTCAGGCCTTTCCTTTAGGTTTTAAGGCTGGTCAGATTTCCAGAGAAGAGCTTTCCAGTCCCTTGCCTGAGCCCAAAGGTCTGGTTGCTAGTGTTCTGGGGGATGCCTGGAAGAAGAGGGCTAAGAGCCACTGCATCAGCATTCTGTTATATAGCCACCGAACACCCTGTTCTCATTCAGCACCCACCCCCTCAGCTGTGCCCCCAGCCCTTTCTTACCATTGCTAGAGAATAACCCCCAGACTTCTGCCTTTCCCAGCTGTTTCTGCCCTTTCTCCTACGTGTCCTTACGTGAGCCTGACTGCCAGCCCAGGGAGCCATCAGAATCCTCCTGGGGGTTTTCAAACTCAAGGGTGGTAGAAGAGCAGAAGGTGACACAGGGAGAAGGAGGGTGACAGAGAGAAGAGTGGGACATGATGGAGAGCCAGCTCATGGCTTCCAAGGCCCCAGCCCGGCTCTCAAGCCTGGGGTCCTGAGGCCAGCTCCACTCCTGCCCTTCCCCAAGTGTGACAATTCAGGAACCTCCCAATAATTGTCCCCATTGTGTTAAGTGCAGCATGGCTTTCTATAACACACAACTAAAACAGTCTTGATTTGCACCCCCTGCACATCTGTGGTCCTGGGAAGGGTTGGGGAGGAGAGTGTCAATGCAAATAATCTATAATCAATCTATAAATCAAAATTGGGGTGAGTTTATTATGAGCCAAACTTGAAGACCATATAGCCTGGGGCCTTCCTTCCCTAAGGAAGGAAGGGCTCCAAAGAAGTGGGGTGTACAGAGTGGTTATATACCATCAAAGAGCATGTATCACATACGATTGGAATGTCTCTTTTACAAGAATCACAAGATTGCCTAGCTGGCACAGCGATTCACACAGCAATTGATGAACACAGCAGGTAGCAGGTTTGTGGTCTCCAGCTGGGTGGTCACAGCAGGTCAGCAATCAATCCCTAGCCCAAGGAGAGATGCTTATCCTTAAGGAAATGCTGATGTGGGGGAAGTTACTTTATCTTAAGGGCATTTGTTCTTGTCTTTGGGACATAGTAAATTCTTAAAGCAAATATACAATGCATGCTCAACGGCCACATCAGGCCCTTTTGGAAAAAATAGTCAGGCCGAATTAGTTTTACACCAAATGGCTTCCTCATGTACTCCAATATATCCTATTGCTTGCCATTTATTTATCAAGGGGTTGGCGGAGGGGGCAGAGGAGGCCAGCATGAGGAGCCTCACTGCCCTGCATGCACAGTCTGTACCCCGCACTTGATACTTCTCTCCTTGAGTCCTCACAGTATCCCCATCAGGCTGGGATCACCACCCACGCCCCCCCCCCATGGAACTGAGGCTCAGAGAAGCCAATACCTTGGCCAGAGGAGCACAGCTAAGTGGACAGCCCAACTGAGACTCAGGCCAGTCAAGGGTGGCTAAGATTGGAGCCACGGGAACCTGTCAGCCCTGTGGCCCCTGGCACCCCTACCCCAGGGAGTTGGAGCCCGAGCTCTTCGTCCCTCCTGTGCTCTCTTCTCCCTGGTGAAGAGGCTAGCGTGGGGTAGGAGGTGGGCAGTGTCTGGCAGCTGTGGCATCAAGGAGAAAGTTAGGGCAGGGAAGGGAGGGGCAGTGAGTCTCAGGAGGAGGCAACGGGCTGGTGGTCTTCATCACAGAGGTACACAGCCTGGGCCGCAGAGCTGAAGGTGACAGGAAAGGGAAAGGAGGGTGGGCAGCCAGATACAGGCTCAAAAAGCCTTCCTCTCCACAGGAGGGTGAGCAGGCCAAGGGCAGAGGTCCCTACTCCAAAAGCCAGGCCAGCAACCATGGCGTCCTCCCCAACTCCTCCTCCTCCCTCACCCCCACACCCCACCTCTCACTAAGACCTGAGAATTCCACCTCTCAAACAGCTTTTTTTCTTTACATCAAGTTTATTTTAGTATAATTTACAGACACTAAAAGTCACCCTTTTCCAAGTGCGCAGTTCTGCATTTTGACACACATATAGTCACATGACCACTGCCATAATTAAAACATAGTTTACCCATCATCCCCCAAAATTCCCTCGAAGCCCCCCTGTAGTCATTCCCCTCCCCGTACTTGACCTTTGGCAACCAATGATCTGATTTGCTTTTTCCGTAATGTCATATTAATGGAATCATAGAGGACGTAGCCTTACGTTTGGCTTCTTTCCCTTAGCATGATGTTTTGGGTACTTATCCATGTGGTGCACTTGTCAGCAGGTCACATTCCGCCATATAGACGTACTACAGTTTGTTTGTCCATTCACTGGATTATAAGCATATGGGTTTTTTCTAGTTTTTGACTGTTGCAAATAAAGCCGCTATGAACATCTGTGTACAGCTCCTTGTGTGGACATGTTTTTATTTCTCTTGATACACACCCAGGAATGGGATTGCTGGGTGGTATGACAGGTGTATTTTTAATGTTATCAGAAGCTGCCAAACTGTTTTCCAAAGTGGGTATACCATTTTGCTTTCCTACCAACAGTGTAGGGAGAGTTCCATTTGCTCCACATCATCACTAACACTGGATATTGTCTGTCTTGTTTATTACAGCCATCCTAGTGGGTGTGTAGTAATAGTAGTTCATTGTGATTTTAATTTGCATTTCTCTAAAGTCTTGAAACAGTTTTTTTGTGTGTGTGTGAGGAAGATCAGCCCTGAGCTAACATCCATGCTAATCCTCCTCTTTTTGCTGAGGAAGACTGGCTCTGAGTTAACACCTATTGCCAATCCTCCTCCTTCCCCCCGCCCCAAAGCCCCAGTAGATAGTTGTATGTCATAGTTGCACATCCTTCTAGTTGCTGTATGTGGGACGCGGCCTCAGCATGGCCGGAGAAGTGGTGCGTCGGTGCGCGCCCGAGGTCCGAACCCGGGCCGCCAGTAGCGGAGCTCGCGCACTTAACCGCTAAGCCACGGGGCTGGCCCTTGAAACAGTTTTAAAATCAGTTCCTTCCTCTTGACACCTGCTGCCAAGACCACGGCCCCAGGCCAGGCCAGGCCTCATCTTCTCTCACAAGGGCCTTTGCAATAGCTCCCTAACTAGTCTTGTGGCTTTAAGCCCCACATCCCTGAAACTTCATATGCCCTAGTAATCTTTCCAAAATAAACACCTAGTTACATTGCTCACTTCCTTTCTTAATATCCATCAACAGCTGCCCTTTATCTCCACAGCCAGGCCCCCACTTTGCAATGCCCCAAGGGCCAGCAGGTAAGGGATGAGTGAAGTTGCAACCAGGCATGGGTAATAGGGAATGGTGGGGACTGTGGTGAACTAGGGGCCTCACCTAAAGGGGCAGCTGCCACTCAGTTCCAGCTGACCACTGCCCTCTGGCAATGCAGGCCCCATGTTGCCAGAGCTTCTAACTATTTAAGAGAAAACAACTGAGCTTTTTCAAGCGAAATCTCCCAATTTTTAAATGCTGGTAACTGGCAAGTCAATTAAAAAACAAAACCTCCTCTCTGGGCTAAACAGGGAATATCAGTGAGCTGAAGCCAGCCCATGGGACTCCAGTCAGCAGTGCCAGCTCACCTGAAGGCCCTCATAACTCTCCAGTCCCTCCTCCCCTATCTCCAGCAAGACCAGGTGACATGTGGTTCCCTGAACGCAGCACGCAGGTCCTCACTTCTGAACCTTTGGGTCTGAGGGCCCTTTCCACCTAAACCACTGGCCCAGCACGTTCCTGCTGGCTTTCCACCCTGGCTGGGGCTTCTTCCTGTCCAAGAGGCCCTGTTAACTGCGTCTCCCACCTGGCAGGCTGGGTCAGCTGTCAGTTATGCTCCTGGGCGCCCCTCCCCTCATCGCAGTTCTCATCACACCTGCAGGATCTTCTCACTGGTCCACCTCACCAAATTCCGTGCACTCTTCCAAGGACAGACCAGCCCCCTTCCCTGCACTGTCACCTCAGCTCTGTGCCCATAAATGTTCACTGTATTTCATAAACCAGAAAAAGGCAGACTCCTTTCAGAAAACTCAGGGTGGAATATGTACAGGTGTGTGTATGTACAATGATTTTTGGTACGCACCTTGCATGGCATGAGTGCTGAAAACTCAAGGCTGGAGTGTGTCTTGGAATGGGTGCCCCTTCCTAATCTGAGGAGAAGCCCCCATGAGACTTGGTAAACCTGCAGCTCTGACATCCAGGCTTTACTAGTTTCCCATAATCCTAGATGGCAGTCATTTTTGGTTCCCTGTTTCTGTTGTGCGCCTGGGGCAAGTGGCAGGTGAGGCTGAGGTGAGGACAGGAGCCCACCTGGTGGGCTCTCCTCAATGCAGGCCACACTCCGGAGCTAGAATTTCAAGCAGGGCTGGGCCATACTCAATCTTAGAAAACTCCCTCTGGTGGCCAAGGTGGAGGGTGCCTAAGAGGGACACCATGGCTGGATCCCTTCCTCTACCCAACCCCTCCTCTGAGGCCCTGGTGCCCCCAGCCTGGCCTGGGTCACAGGTTTGCTGCTCTTCCCAAATTCTGCCACCAACCTCCATACCCCTATGCCCCTAGACCTCCCCATCTGTAAGGTCCTGCTCCTTTCCCCTAATTTAAACCCCGCCCTGGTCACCCTGCGGGCCCTGGCTTCCTGTGAGGGCTGTTCCTCCTCCGGAGTCCCCCACTCTCCCCATCTCCAAAGTCCAACTCCCCCCACCCCATCCGTGGCCCTCTGGGCTTTTCCCCCCTGTGTCCAGCCTCCTTGCCTCACTTCCAGCTTTGCTTATCCAATAAGCGAATCCGGAATACCCAATACCCTGGCCTCTGCCATCATTTCATACGTTCCCAGGCCCGCTGGAACCCAGCTGGGCCGGAGGGCTTTGGGAGATGACTCAAACGGAGGTCGAGGTCAGCGAACTCCAGCCCCTAGGGGCCCTCGTCACTGCACTCCCCTCCCCTACTTATGAGCCTGCCCCTCTCCTCTCAGGCAGAGGCTTGAACCCTGCCCCAAGCGCACCCGCCTGTCCTAGGCCTCCTCTGTCACTGACCGGCCGGGGACACTTGTCTGCACACGGCCATCTCCTTGCACCCGCTCCGTTCAGATTGCTGGCGGCACCCCTACGAACCCTTTCCAGGGAGCGGCGGCGTCCGAGGTCCCCGCCTCCCCTCCCCAGTCGCTCGCGGCCGCGCCTCCTCCTCCCGGGAACCACCCCGCGCCGTCGCCCGGGCTGTCCCCACACCGACCGGCTCCGTCCCGTCCAGGCCGCATCGCCGCTGCCACTGCACGTGTAGCCAGAGGCCCGGCTCCTCGGTCCCGCCGGCCCCCTCTCAGCCGCCTCCGGCTCGCTGTCAGGCCGCGGCCCCGCGGGCCCCGCGGGCTCGACGGACACAGCGGCGCGCACCCCGCCTGCGGCCACAGGGCGCCGGCCAGCCGAGCCCGCGGCCCCGCCCCCGGCCCGGCCCGCCCCCCGCCGCCATTGGCCGCGACCGCCTGGCTCTCCGCGCACTGATTGGCCGGCGCGCGGGTCGGTCAGGCGGGCACCGCGGCGGCGGCGACGCGAGCGGACCGGAAGGGTCGAAGCGCTCGGCGCCCCTCGCACCCACGGCGACGGCGGCGGTGGCGGGCGGGGCGGCGGAGCCGGGGCCGCGGAGCCGCGAGCGGCCAGCGCAGCGCCGCCAGTCCGCCCGCCCGCCCTCTCCCCGGCACGGCGGCGGGGAGGCGAGGTGAGCCGGCGGGCGCGCGGGCGGGCGGCTAGGCCCGGCGGGGGCCGCTCGCGCTGGGGCCGCTCGGGGAGGGGCCGCTCAGGGAGGGGCGGCGGGAGGGCGGCGCGGCGGGGGCGGGGGCTGGGGCCGCGGGCGCTGGCGCCGCCCCGGAGCTCGGCCGCCGCGGGCCCCCGCCCGCCGCTGACAGCGGCCCGGCCTGCGCGCTCGCCGGCCCGGCGGGCAGACGGCCGCGGGTCCATGGGCGCCGCCCCCGCCGTGGGGCGCAACCGCAGCCCCGCCGGGATGCTCAGGGCCCGGCCGGGCGCCGACCCTCACGGCGCCCCGGTCTCCCCCGGACAGGCTTGCGGACAGGGTTGTTGTCAGGCTCGGGGAAGGTGTGTGAAAGCGTTGGGCGGCAGCCAGCCCCTGCGGGTGCTAGTGTGGCAGGAGCCCCCACCCGCGCTTCTCCGGGGCCTCGTCATTGCCCACTCGGTGCCCAGCGACGCCAGAGCCGGCGTGCCCACCTCCCCACCACTCCCCCACCCGGAGCACCGCTCTCCTCTGCCACCCGTCTTCTCCCCCCCCCTTGAACCTGTGGCCACGTTTACCTCAGGACCTTTGCACTGACTGTTTCCAATGCTTGGAGTCGTCGCCCGGATCTTTGCACAGCTGGGGCTCCTGCTGGTCCTTCCTCCGGTCAGACGGCTCCTTCTCTCTGAGGCCTTCCGTGACCACCCTCTTTCTTCCCGTAGTCCTTCTGTCTCATGTTGGTTAACTTTCCTCCAAGCATTCACTCAGGTGTGAAACGACTCTATTTATGGGTCTGTTTATTTTGTCTCCCCCACTAGGATGTAGCCTTATGAAAACAGGTAGTTGTCTAATTAGTCCACTGCTTTATCCCCAGTGCTTAGAAAGCCCACAGTAAGTACTCAGTAATACCTGTTCATTGAGTGAAGCAGCCACTCTGCCTGCCTGCGGCCTCTGCTCTCTGTCCGTGTAGTGACTCATGAGTGACGTGTGAAGCTTGTAAGCGGATGGAAGCTGGTTCTCGTTTTGTGAAACATTTGAATGTCCTTGACCCCTTTATTTGGTAACTGTCAGAACAAGCTGTGATATAAACTTACATTTCTGTAGCGTTGTCGCTCTAACTTCGCACGTTCAAGAGACATTGCATTATCTGGGTCAGGCTTTCTGCTTGACCCTGGGGACACAAAGGCAATACAGCAGGGTCCCTTCCTCAGGAGAGCCCAGTGGAGAAGGCAGACGTGCAGACCTTCGGTGCCAGGACAGAGTGCCACTCTGCGGTGGAGGGGCTGTGCCCTGGAAATGAGGAGGCCACCGGTGATACTGGAGTCGGGCCTTGCGTGGTGCTGAGAAGTGTGCCAGGCGGGGAGAGGCACAGAAATGGGTAGGGCAGGGCGAAGGAGGGACTTGAGCCTGGTGTGGGGTTGGGAGTTGGCCTGTAGGGCCAGGTGTAAGACAGTCCGGAGTGGTGGGGACCCCGGAGAACCAGACCTTGCCTAGCGTTTTTTAAAATTCAGAATTCTAGATTTGTATCTCTACTCTCCTGATTTTTAAATATTGGCAGTAGCTAATTAAAAACTTTTTCAGGGGCCGGCAGTGGTGCAGGGGTTAAGTGCGCGCGCTCCGCTGCGGCGGCCCCGGGGTTCGCAGGTTCAGATCCCGGGCGTGCACCAACGCACCGCTTATCAGGCCATGCTGTGGCAGCGTCCCATATAAAGTGGAGGAAGACGGGCACAGATGTTAGCCCAGGGCCAGTCTTCCTCAGCAAAAGGAGGAGGGTTGGCATCAGATGTTAGCTCAGGGCTGATCTTCCTCACACAAAAAAAAAAATTTTAATGCCGCGAGCTGAGCAAAATACAGACCTCATTCAGTTTGGCTGCAGGATTGTCAGCCTCCAGGGCCGGTTCGTAGGAGGGAAGAGCTGCAGTGAGCTGGAAAGGTAGCCTGAGGCCAGGGGAGCTAGGCCCTGCTTGTCCAGATACTCTCCTTTGTCACTGGAGCCCTGTGAGGAGCACCTATGAAACCCATTTCTGCAGAGGAGGAAATGGAGGCTCACAGAGTTTCAGCTGTTTGCGTCACAGCCAGCAGCTGGAAGGTGAAATTTGAACCCAGGTCTCCCCCAGATTAGCGTTCTTTCCTAGTCCCTCAACTCTAAGTATTCTCTTTTGGCTTTTAATTTGTTCTGGAAGAACAACATCTGATCTAGATAATGTTTTCTTTCATTTAACCGTTTTTTTCCCTTCAAAAGGATACTACAGGGTTAAAAATAATCCTATTATTGGTATAGTCTTCTCTGGAGAGCTTTTAAATTTTCCTGAGAATTTTCAGGATGCCAGGACTTTAAATAATTTGTTGACGACTAAAATGTGTTTATATGGCCCCCCCTAAATAAATGTTAGTGCGTACACTTCAGTTTGTCTATTTAAAATAAAATTTTAGTTTTCTGGATAAAGAAAAGTGCCAGGTGAAGCAATTAATAGTGAGTAAAGCAATTGTTTTTATGGTGCATAAAGTAAAACAGAAACTACATTTTGTTCTTAACGCTATTGATCCAGCAGTAGGGCAGCTATTTTTGGTCTAAATATGTAGTTATACTTCACTCCTGGTTAAGAAGCTGACATTTTTACTTAATTTTCCTTAAAAATAATTAAATTTGTACTTGGCCTTTTGTGATTGTGTGAACTAGTTTCAACATCAGTCTTGATTTTAACTGTTTATTATGAGGACTTTCAAACACACGCAAAATGAACAGGATGGTATCCAGCTTCAACAGTTGTCAACTCCTGGCCAATATTGTTTCATCCCTAACCTCATTCACTTACACCCTCACCCCCCATATTATTTTAAAGCAAATCCTATATATTATGTGATTTCATCCATGAATTTTTTAGTATATGTCTCTACAAGGTAAGGACTCTCTTAAACTTGGAAAAGCAATAATTCCTTAATATAATCAAATAACCAGTCAATATTCACATTTCCAGTTGTCCCATAAATTTTATAGTGTCTTTCATAGTTTTTTAAACTGGAATCAGGATCCACATAAAGTCCATACATTGTGTTTGGTTGATAAGTCTTTTAATTTTCTTTTAATCTGTAGATTCCTCCTCGGTTTCTCTTTGTTTTTCTTAGTAGGTTATTTTTTGAAGCAATTGGGTTGTTCTATAGCATTTCCATAGTTGGGATTTTACTGATTGCATCCCTGCAATGTAATTTAATGTGTTTCTCTGTATTTCCTGAAAATTCATGGCTGGGTCTGGACGAGGCTTGGTCAGACCAGGGTGCCTTCCTAGGTGGGGTGCACTCTTCCTAACAGAGGCAGGTAAACTTGGTTGGCTCACACTGTTGATGCTCAGTGCCTAGACCCGTTGATTCATTAGGAGGGTATGTTATTTGGCAGGCACGTTTGTATATCTTTACCTAAGAAGAACTCATTTTTTTAAAAGAGAACTGTGGATCTTCTCAGATTTTATATTGGGCTTTGAATTGCTAGTTAAAATATTTTTAACTGATACGTCAAATTCTCTTTGGAAAATGGGGTATAAATTAATAGATATAAAAATAATGAAAGTAGTCACTGTTTTAACATGAGAATTCCTTACAGCTGAGAAAGTTTACTAACATTTGAAGGTGAAATTCAACAAATTTGATCTTTTTGTTTGTTTTTTTGGTTTTTGGTCCATAAAATATTCCACTGCTTACCCTCCCCCAGCTAATTTTGCTTTAGTATCTTTCTTTCTTTTTTTTTTTTTTGTGAGGAAGATTAGCCCTGAGCTAACATCTGATGCCAATCCTCCTCTTTTTTGCTGAGGAAGATTGGCCCTGGGCTAACATCCATGCCCATCTTCCTCTACTTGATATGGGACGCCGCCACAGCATGGCCTGACAAGCGGTGCACGGGTCCCCGCCCAGGATCTGCACCTGGCGAACCCTGGGCCAACAAAGCAGAGCTTGCACATTTAACCCCCACGCCACCGGGCCGGCTCCATACCTTAGAATCTTTCTTAAGCAAAGATTGTGTACTCTAAAACATTTCAGAAATAGTAAAAATGGATTTTAAGGATACATGGATTACAAACGAGATAGTCCTTTTTTTCCCCGTAAAAATGAGGCATTAATATTAACTCTCTTTATGTTAAATAGGTTCTTCCCTATTCTGAAGTTGTAATTTGAAGTATTTCATAACTGAATTATTTGGCTATTAGGAGTATGAACAGTGTGAAAACCACCTTTTAGTTTTTCTTTCCATAGGCCAGGGTAGGAAAAACTTGGGCATTTGTTTAAAAAACATTTTTATCTCCCCTTCACTACAACTAAGAGAAAAAATAATTGAGAAAGAATGATTACTTTTAAAATAACTCTTTTTCCTAAAAAATACATATATATACACATACACGCATATATAGTTGTACAGAACTGTAAGTGACTTCATTTGTTAGACTATTTAAATGTGGTTTATCTAACCTGATGCTGCTGCCAGTTTGACTTGAGTGTATCTAGGCATGAGGGGCAGCCCAGGACGAAATCCCCCAGCTCTGGTTCTAGAAGCAGATGTCGTCAAAAAAGTTCCTGAAACATCCCCTGCCTGCCACACCGTGGGATGGAAAATAAATTCTGTGCATTGCACCTATCTTTTGTGTCTTTCACCGAGGTGCTCACCAGCGTTAGCTGTGTCCTCAGCTCTTGCCCTTACCAGATTTTAGTTCACATTTCAGAATGCAGACCTTTGTTTGGGGAGCAGTAAGTAGAACGGGTGTGGTAATAGTGTCCTCATGTCAGCTGACACTGAGCCTTTGCCCTGTCCTGGGCGCTGTGCTAGCTGTCCTCTGAGGTTGATTTTGCGCTTATTGCCATTACACAGGTGAGTGTAATTGCTTGCCCAAGATCAGTCAGATAAGTGGCAGACCCACTGCCCTCTGACTCCCAAGTCCTAATCTTTTTTTTTTCCTCCCGTGAGGAAGATCAGCCCTGAGCTAACATCCAGGCCCATCTTCCTCCACTTTATGTGGGACGCCGCCACAGCATGGCCTGACAAGTGGTGCATAGGTGCACACCCGGGATGCGAACCTGGGCCACCAGCAGCGGAGTGCAGGCACTTAACCACTACGCCATGGGGCTGGCCCCCCCAAGTCCTCATCTTAACCACTGCACCACGCTGCCCTCTACGTGTATTCTTCCTCTTAGTTTTGCCTTAACAAACATTTACTGGGCACCCACTGTGTAATTAGTAGGAGATTGAGAAACGGATCAAGCACATTTTCTGCCCCTACAGAGCTAACAGGGTAGAAGTAAAGATAGACTTACAGTGCAGTATAAAATGAATACAGGTTGTGGTGCCAAAAAAGGGTGTGTGCCCAGCACAGTTTGAAGGGAAAGGCTGTAAAGGAAAACTTGCAGGAGAAGCGGGTGCTTGCATTAGATTTTGAAGGAGGATGAAGGTTGGTCAGGAGAACCAAAGGTGGGGGAAGTCATTTCAGGCAGAGGGAACAGCTCAGGCAGAGGCCTGAAGGTGTGCAGGAGCCGGTGTGTCCGCTGGTCCCAGGTGGTATGATTAGTGCCTGACTGGGCCAGAGGGCCTGCGGACTCCTCGGCTGTGCTAAGGATTAGAATTTTACTCTCAAGGGGCCGGCCCTGTGGCTTGGTGGTTAAGTGCGCGCGCTGCGATGCTGGTGGCCCGGGTTCGGATCCCGGGTGCGCATCGAGGCACCACTTCTCCGTTCATCCTGAGGCCGAGTCCCGCATACAGCAACTAGAAGGATGTGCAGCTACGACATACAACTATCCACTGGGGCTTTGGGGGGAAAAATAAAATAAATAAAATCTTTAAAAAAAAAAAAAAGAATTTTACTCTCAAGGCAGTCGGTCACTATTGAAGGAGTTTAAACAGGAAGGTGTATGATCACTGCATATTTTCAACAAATCTCTCTCTCTCTTTTGATTCCTTGTTTTGAAATAATTTTAAGAAATTGCAAATATAGTACAGAGAGGTCCCATGCACCCTTCACCAGTTTTCCCCAGTGGTTGTATGTTTACATAAAATATAGTACAGTATCAAAACCAGGAAATTGGCATTGGTACAATGTTTGCACAGTTCTGTGTCCTTTTATCACATGTGGAGATTCCTGTCACCACCACAACCAAGATAGAGAACCATTTTGTCATCCTGTGGTCTCCCTTGTACTACCCCTTTATAACCACACCCTACTTGTCCCCCCAGTCGGTAACCCCTGGCAACCACTGATCTGTTCTACATCTCTATAATTTTGTGATTTCAAGAATGCCGTATAAATGGGATTATACAGTATGGACCTTTTGAGATTGGCTTTTTCACTAAGTATCATGCCCTTAAGATCCACCCAAGTTATTGTGTGTGTCAAATAGTTCGGTCTTTTTTATTGCTGAGTGATTTTCCATGGTATGGATGCACAGCAGTTTGTTTAACCATTCACTCGTTGAAGAACATCTGGATTGTTTCCAGTTTTGAGCTATTACAAATAAAGCTGCTGTGAACATTCACGGACAGGTTTTCATGTGGACAGATCTCTCTTTCTAAAGTGGCATGTGTACAGTGGTTTGGAGGTAGCAGGAATGGAGGCTGGGAGAAGTACTTAAGCTGTTGCCATGTCCAGGGAGCAAAGAGAAGGCCTTATCTAGAACACTGGGAGTCGAGGCTGGAGATGGGGAGGAGGAGCAGGCCCAAGTGACTGCAGGGGGCCTGTGGGGAGGCATCCTCGCTGGATCTTGAGGATTCAACAGTGGGTGATGTGATAACAAATACTAGTTACTCTTTATCGTAGTATGTGCTGTAGCTTCACTGACGTTCAGAAGGATGGCCCTGCAATGCTGTAGGTTTCTTGATTATCAAAGAAAGATTAAGTTGTTGTGCTATGCTATTTTTAATAAGGATTAAAGTAGGAAAAAAGAAAAATTTGATTAAAAATTTTAGCCGCAAGTATTGAAACAGAGGGTGATCGTGAAAATCTGCTTTTTTTTTTTTAAAGATTTTATTTATTTATTTTCCCCCAAAGCCCCAGTAGATAGTTGTATGTCATAGCTGTACATCCTTCCAATTGCTGTATGTGGGACATGGCCTCAGCATGGCTGGAGAAGCGGTGCGTCGGTGCGCGCCCAGGATCCGAACTCGGGCTGCCAGCAGCGGAGTGCGCGCACTTAACCGCTAAGCCACGGGGCCGGCCTGTGAAAATCTGCTTGTAATCACAGCAGTCAGTTAATTTAAATATTGCATGTCCTGGGGATTCTGAAGCATTAGGGTGATTAAAAGTTTGAGCCTGTGGATGCCTGAAGCATCTTCATCGTCAGAAGAAAAAGTGTCATGGTAGGGTGAAGCCAACAGGATGAAATATGAAGGACTGGGTTTTTCTGGCCTGGTCTTGACCACCAGCTCTGGGACACATCACTTTACTTTTTAAATAAAATTAGAGATAGTAAAGTGGTGTATTGGAAAGAGCATGAATATTATAGTCAAACACACCTAAATTCAAATCCAGGCCATGCCTCTTTCCAGCTGGAAATTTGGGAAACTCCCATACTGTCTCTGAGCTGTGTCCTCCTTTGCAGAGTGGGGATAGTACTGAGCACCTTGCAGACTGCTAGGAGAGCGTTTATAACCGCGTAGCTCTGAGCCTGGCCCGCTCTCCAGCCTCAAGTCTCATCTGCCTCAAACCCATCCTCAGTCCGGGTGTCACAGTGACCATTCTGCAGCTTTTCATTTAAAAGTGTTTGTTTAATTAGTTTTTCAAATGTGAAATCTGAGCATGGTTTAAAAAAACCAGAAAGTTAAGATGGGAAGAGTGCGAGTCTTGTTTCCCACTGTCTCTCTGCACTTGTTAGCATGTCGTGCATGTGCGTGTTTTTCCATAGATTGACGTTTCCTCTGCACTCTTCTTTTTTTGTGTGTGTGTGGAAGATCAGCCTTGAGCTAACATCCATGCTAATCCTCCTCTTTTTGCTGAGAAAGACCAGCTCTGAGCTAACATGTATTGCCAATCCTCCTCCTTTTTTCTCCCCAAAGCCCCAGTAGATAATTGTATGTCATAGTTGCACATTCTTCTAGTTGCTGTATGTGGGACGCCACCACAGCATGGCCGGAGAAGCGGTGCATCGGTGCGCACCCGGGGTCCTAACCCGGGCCGCCAGTAGCGGAGTGTGCGCACTTAACCGCTAAGCCGCGGGGCTGGCCCCTCAGCACTCTTCTTTAACTTGCTTTATTACCTTTAGATATCTGAGACATCTTTCTATATCAGCACATGAAGTCCCTGCATTGTTTTTAATGGCTTTATTGTACTTTTATGCCATAATTTATTCAGTCAATCCACAGTGTACATTTTAGGTTATTTCTGATTTTTTGCCTGTTACAAGAAATGCTACATTTTTGCATCAGTATCTTTGAATATTTATATACATATATTTGTTGGATACATTTATAGGATTGTAGTTGCCAGGTTAGGATTCATGTGCATTTAAAATTTTCATAGATATTACCTATTTTCCTTCCAAAAATGTTTTACTAATTTACAGTTCTCATCAGCATGTATGGAAATACCTGTTTCCTCACACCTGGGCTGATAGTGCACAAACTTGTGCTCAGGTCTTGCCTCCTTCAGGAAGCCTTCCTTTACATTCATCTTTCACTCACACACTCCTTCTAGTTGTTTACTCGCTCCTCCGCCTGGACAACACTCTGCTGGGCTCCTGCCATGCAGCCTGTGTATACTCCTAGGATACTTCCTGCGTGGTGTAATAATTATGCTGTTGGCGGTTTGAGGGAAGGGACTGTGTGGTTAGCGTTCTGTCCACAACCCCTACCTACCTCATGCTTGGCACACAGGAGGCCATCAGGAAATGTTTGTTGGGAGAATTCAGTGAATGGTAGCTGGTGTCCCAGGTCTTGGACTGTGTGCTCTCCACTGTTCTTTCCCACTTTAAAATTTGATAACTGTAAAACTGTAGTTAGAGCTATTTTTTTGATTTAGAAAAATTAATTAGATTTAATACTATGTTTACAGTATCTGAATTGCCTATATTTAGAAGAGTGCTAGAGGTAAGAGAAATTTTTTTTAAAAAGCTTTTGTTACTCTAGGCTCTAAACAGGTAGGCATGTTCCTCCTGCCCAGTGTTTATTTGTAGAGTGGGTACATTTTACTCCAGTATCCTGGAGGAGATTCTACAAGAGTCTCCAGTCTTGGAGAAATAGAGATTTTAGATTAGAGTTTTCATTCAACAAGCGTTCGTCGAAGCAGCGTGGTAAGTGGGAAGGACAGGGACGTGAGCCGAATGCCTTTAGCAAAGGCTTTGCTGATCCCTTCCCCGGAGGCGTCGCCTCACTCCACACAGCTCTGAAGAGCCCAGGGAGCAAAGTGTGTGCCCCTAGGAGCTTTTTCAGTGATCATTGGTGGGCGCTGGACATTTCCTTAAGTTTTCTAGCAGTGCTGTGTGAGGGGAAGACAGGCCCGCCCTGCTTTTGAGGAACTCCCAGCCTGGGGAAGGGAGGCAGAGACAGACCTGCAGAAGCCGGGTGACAGTGCAGCACCCACTGGGCAGCACAGTGCAGAAGCCACGTGGGCGGGCACTGGGTCCCACTGCTGGGAGCCAGGGTGAGAAACCAGCAGCTGCTAGTGAGGGGAGTGGAGGCAGTGACTGCACCTTCAGTGTGCTGTAATGTGGTTGAATGAAGAACGCTTATACTTCCCCATTTGTAAACTGTTTTCTGAAACCCAGTTGAGGACCATTTTGTTGAAATATAACCTCAACAGAGTTGGTTTCATTAATAGCTAAATTACCTGCTTTCTTGGGTTGCCTTGAGGTTCTTTCTCTTGCTCTCATGAAGCACAAGCTTGCCAGAGAAGGTGTCTTTGACAAGTTCTCTTTCAGGTGATTTTTTTGTGTGTGTGTGAGGAAGATCAGCTGTGAGCTAACATCCGATGCCAATAACCCTCTTTTTGCTGAGGAAGATTGGCCCAGGGCTAACATCTGTGTCCATCTTCCTCCACTTTATATGGGACGCCGCCACAGCATGGCTTGACAAGCAGTGCGTCAGTGCGCGCCGGGGACCGAACCTGTGAACCCCGGGTTGCCGAAGCGGAGTGTGCGCTCTTAACCACTGCGCCACTGGGCCGGCCCCTCACATGATTTTTTTTCTGCGTAATAAGAGCAACTCATCTCAATTTTAAAATTATGTTAAATCTTGAAATTATATTAATAATTTTTGAACCCAATGATGTAATGTACTCCCAAAATTCACTAAAGCTAAGCTAATATTGTACCAGTAGAGTATAGGTTACAACGGTTGTAGCGGAGAGTTCCAGAGTGCTCAACAAGGTTTGGATTAATTTGTGCCAGCCCCAGCTTGGGCGGGTGGTCCAGAATAGGGGGCGGCTTGGTGCCACAGGTAAGTCAGGAATCTGGCTGGTGGGCAGCTCTACCTTCTTCAGCATGTGACTTCCAGTTCCAGGTCTACGATGGCTGATCCCAGCCAGCAGTAAGGGAGAAAGATGGAGTGGACGGCAAGCAGCTTCCTGTAAAAAAAAAAAAAAAAAAAAATCTGGAAGTAGCATACATCACTTTTGTTCATATCTCATTAGCCAAAAGTTGATCATCTGGCTACACCTGGCTGCCAGGAAAGCAGCCAGATGTTGTCTTTAGCTGGGCAACCACTTGCCCAGCTGAAATGAGGAGGCTTCTGTTCCTAAAGCACAGAAGGGCAGAGCCGGTCCCGGAGTGTGTGCGTCAGCAGCCTGTGCCTACCTTGCTGCGCATCCCTTCCCTGCGCAAAGCTGAATTCGCCCACTGAGCGTGCTCCTGCTCACCCCCAGCTGCTTCGCCCTCGTTTCTCCTGCCTCCTCTGGGTCAGCAAGTCATGGGCATTCTTCATCCAAGCCCTGCATTTCCTTCTTTTCCCCCCCCTGCCATAATCCTGGTATTTTTGGCAGGTCTCCCTGTCTTCAGGCCAGTCCTGCCCACTCGGATGCATCCCTTTCTCATCTTCCCGAATGACCTCTTTGAAGAGCAAGTCTGAGCACATGCCTCTCGCACTTGGATGGCTCCACAGCCCTCAGGCCCAGGCCCAGATGGCTCCAAGAGGCTGCCGCGGCCCGTGGAGATCTGGCCTTGTTTTCTCTCTCCAGCTTCTCTCCCCTGCTACCCAGCAAAACTAAATCTCAGATGACTTGGCATGCTTAAAAGGCACCTCCAGCTCTTTCTACATGCTCCTTCTCTTCCCCACATGCCCAGAACTCCATCCTTCTGGCTTTAGGGCTCTCCTTGCATCTGGCCCCTTTCTGAGTGTGCCTGCAGTGTGCGCTCTCTGTAAGCTCTCCAGGGACGGGCACTCGGGCTGTTCTGGCACAGGTCCCCGTCCACAGTGGTGCTCAGGAAATGCTTTATCAATGACCAGCACCGCTGGTGTATTACAATATGGCAAAGAAACAGCAGGTTGTAGTGGCTACCTGCCTTTTCACCGAGTCTGTGTCTAATCATCTGTGCTTGCACCCCACTAGCCAGGCTGAGCGATTCACCGAGTCTGAGCAGTCAGTCAGAGCTCTGTGCCTCTGTGCCTCTACTGTCTGTCTCTGGCAAAACAGTCCAGGACAGATGGCATCTCCTCCATGAAGCTCGCCTTGTCTTCTGCACTCCTACACAAGGAACTCTTTTGCCTTTTGACTGTGTTATGTTTTGCTTATGGCCCTTACCTCATTGTAACTTGTATTACGATATAGATAACGGACTCATTCCTCACACTTCTCTCCCAAAATAGTGAATTATATACTGCTTCAAGGATGGTTCCTAGCTGATATTGCTGTGTCTCCTACATTACATATCACTTTCTTGTACAAAGAACCCCATAAGTGTTGAGTTGAATTGTCTCAGCCTCTTAAAAACTATAAATAAATTAATCTTTAGAAAAGGATATTCCTTCAGATGTCAGTAAAATGGAGCAGGAGTGTGAGGGAATCATGAGATGCTGTATTAAGGGTCAGATCAGCAAAGGTTTATTGAATGCTCACGTTGTGCCAGGGCCCAGGCCTTCCCTGTCCTCCTGTCCTGGGAGTGTGGGATGCCATGGTGAGAAGGCAGACCTGTCCCTGCCCTCGTGGAGCTTAGGGTCCCCTCCTCACAGCAGCGTGGCTTGGCCAGTCATTAAGCCTTGGGTCACTCCAGCATAACAGGGATCTGATAACCCTGCTGTGCAAGTCGTCATGAACAGTGTGTTAGTTCATCTAGTGCAGGGCTGGCCTCCCGGAGGCACTCCCTGGCAGGTGTGCAAGGGCTCTCAGTCCCAATGGCTGGTGGTACTAAGAGCTGTGCCTCAGCCACTGCCCTGAGAACAGTAAAAAAGCATGAAGCAATAGTCAGTTGGAGAAACTATTCATTTGATTTAAATTCTTTGTTTAGGCTTGTTATTAATCAATTTCTTTTCATGTTTAATGAAAACCTAGACATCATTGTATTGAAATACAGATCATCACTCCAAAAAACTCATGGGTAGACACTAAATATTAGATGGTGGAACAAACAGGTAGGAATTTGCTGGAGCTGTAGAATAAAATTTAAATTCTGTGTTTTTAAACAGTATAGAATGTTCATCTAATATGATTTTGTTGGCTTTTCTTTTTTCTTTTTTTTTTTGCTGAGGAGGATTAGCCGTGAGCTAAGATCTGTTGCCAGTCTTCCTCTTTTTGTATGTGAGCCACCGCCAGAGCATGGCCACTGACAGATGAGTGATGTAGGTCCACACCTGGGGACCACACCTGGGCTGCCGAAGTGGAGCACGCCAAACTTAACCACCAGGCCACCAGGGCTGGCCCTGGCTTTTTAATTTTTGGAAAAAGACCAAAATAAATAGCTTGCCGACTTTTCAATAAACGTTGTCAGGCAAGAGCCAAGGAACCAAGTATATGTAGCTGCCTGCCAATTTCTGTTTGCTTGTTTTCTGTATAAAATCATGCACGCTCCTGCAGAGTGGGCATCTCAGCCTCCTGTCTAAACCATGGAACAGCCGCTCTGAGGCTGCCAGTTTATACTCAGACCTCATGAAGAACGTCGTAGCATCCATGCTATTGACTGTAGGTTATGACAGAGTTCTCTGTCTACCATGTCTGGATTGAAGCCCATTAGTGATGTGAGGTATGGGGAATACAGGCAGGCTCCAAGACCACTTCACGAGGCAGGAGCGTGCCCATGGGCATGCACAGCACACGCCTGTGGCACCAGGCTGCCAACAGCCTGTTGTCTGCTTCCCCTGTTACATCTCTTTGGCATAGGACTTGCTTTCTGCTTCATCACTTTAACCAGAATTTGTGGACTTAGCAGAAGATGGATCCATTTGTTTTCCTGCAGGAATCATAGATGTAATCATTCTGAAAGAGCACCTCCCACTCTGGTTGAGATAATTTAGCATAAGCTGGTCCCACAGGAAGCAGGCTGATGAGAATCATAGAGTGACGTAGTCTTGTCATGGCTAATAAAATGTGCAAATTCTTTTCTCCGAAGTTTGTTATTTTCTAATCCAATTCCTTAAAATGTGGTCATGTGGGACCTCAAATTTCCTTCCTTTCATAATGGTCTTCTACCCCTGAAATGTGTTTGCATTTTTTGCATGTTGCTTAAGTTTAGAACTTGGTCAGACTGAGTTTATCAACTTACAGCCACATCGTCTTATATACCAATAGATTTGAAACACTATTAAGCAAGCTATGCATGTATAATTTCAGTAAGAATGCATGTTCATTCTGTTTTTCTCTTAAGGGTTCTGACAACTGTACCAGCTCTTCGGAATATTATATGACACTACATCATGAGTGACAGTAAATGTGATAGTCAGTTTTACAGTGTGCAAGTGGCAGACTCAACTTTCACTGTCCTAAAACGTTACCACCAGTTGAAACCGATTGGCTCTGGAGCCCAAGGAATTGTTTGGTAAGTATGGTCTGTTTCAATAGTGTGGATTGAGTTGTTTTTATAATAAAAACGAAATAAAACCAAATCATCAGAATTTAGAAAGACTGATGATAGAAATACTCTTTTCTTTGCTATAGGTTTGTGAGCTAAATTGAACCAACCTCTTGCTCTAGTTATATGTAGTCAGATTGTAGGATACAAACCCAAATTCTTAGAATGCTGCATAAATTTAAATAGGTAGCAATTTTTCTTTTTCTTTTTTTGTTTTGTTTTATTTTTCTTTTTTTTTTTCTTTTCCATTCCCCCTGTCATTATGATATTAGAATAATAGCTATGACAGTGAGTTTTAACAGAAATTTGGAGTTTTATTCATTTCTTCATCCTGGCCACCTTTCCCCCTCCCCCTTTATTCCCAATCACTCCTGTTCATTTCTAGGCGCCGTCATTGCAGTGCCTTGCCCTTCATTGGCAGGATGAGGCCAGTCAGTGTCATTATCACCCCATGGATTAACCAGGAAGGGATGCTGTGTGAGGGGTTGGGCTGGCCGTCTCTTCCTTGGTGTCTCACTTCAACTATGTGTCCAGCCCAGGACGTCAGAACCGTTGGTCTGACCCTGAACCTTAGTCTCTTGCATGGTAAGACAGTCAGCTGCCGCGACATCACTGGCCAGCTAAAGGTAAAGTTTTTCACATGTTTTCTAGACTACAGTTATCAGCACTTCCCGAACTTTTTATCCCTTATTTTTCTGGGCAAATTTTTTTTCTTTTTTTGGTCAATGAAAACAAGATTACCTTTGCATCTAAAAGAACTGTGATGAAGCTAAACATCCAGTGTTTACAGCTTGTAGGCAGAGGGGAGTCAAGATAAAAGAGAACTCTTTTGGAGTTCTGGTTGGGGAGCTTATGTTTTCTTTAGAGATGTTGAGTATAGAGAATCCTCACCAGTGGTTTGTAACTGATCCTCTGTTGTAGAGACATGTGATCAGAGAAGTCAGTTGTTTTCGTCAGCTTAGGTGGTTGGAGGCCCTGGGAGCTCAGAGGAGATGTAGTACAGAGCTTCCCAGAAAAGCTAATGAGGGAGAAGGGGCTGTTTAGAAGGAATGCCCAACTTGTGACTAAAACAGTGGTGCTCTTTCTCTCCAAACAATAACATATTCTATTGGTACTTAAATCCAGTGTGCCATGAGAAGCTTTAAAGTCAGTGGATGTTGTTCAAAATTAGGAAACTTTGATGTTAATAAAACGTTCTAGACAATAAAACATTCTTTTGATTTATAATCCATATCTTATTTGGAATTGGATGGGAATTTGACACAGGTAATTCAGCAAGACTGATATCAAGGACATTTGATGTAATAACCACATTAAGAGGCTGACCAGAAGTTCATAATTAATTGTAAAATGGAAGGCTTTAGGGTAGGCAGTTAAACTGAATGACTTCATTACAACATGTTAATTAACAATGAAATCACATGCTGCTTCATAAAATACTATTTTGCAGAGATTGATTTTGATTTCCAGTTTGCATATGCTACCTCTCATCTTTATTTTTTAAAGAAACGTGTAATAATGAAATTATTCGTTATGGATGTGTGTGTTTCATTTAAAAATTCTAGTTTTGAAATAAAAGTTCCTAATATGCCATTATAAGCTAAACTACCTCTGGTAAAAGTAGTGGTAAAATTATAAATGGAAAGTTCTGAATTTTTTAAAAATTTTAAAAACAGAGTCTAGAAATAAACCCATTCATCTGTACTCAGTTGGTTTTTGAAAAGAGTGCCAAGATCATTCAGTGGGGAAAGAATAGTCTTCAACAAATGATGCTGGAACAACTGGATATCCACATGCAAAAGAATGAAGTTGGACTACTATCTCACATCATATAAAAAATTAATTCAAAATGGGTCAATGACCTAAATATAAGAGCTAAAACCATAAAACTCTTAGAAGAAAACATAGGGGGAAAGCTTCATGACTTTGGATTCTTAGAAATGATACCAAGAGCATGAGCAACAAAAGAAAAAATTGTGCTTCATCAAAATTAAGAACTTTTTTGCGTCAAAGGACACTATCAAGAGAGTAAAAAGACAACCCCCAAAATGGGACTGTATTTGCAAATCATATATCTGATAAGTGTCTGGTATCCAGAATATGTGAAGAACTCTTAGAACTCAACATCAAAAAGACAACCCAATTTTAAAAAAACAACTTGAAAAGACATTTCTCCCAATGTCACTCTGCAAGTGGCCAATAAGCACATGAAAAGTTGCTCATTGTTAGTCATTTGGGAAATGCAAATCAAAACCGCAATGAGACACCACTTCACACCCACTAAAATGACCGTAATCAACAAAATAGAAAATAATAAATGTTGGGGAAGATGTGGAGAAATTAGAACCCTGGTACATTGCTGGTGAGAATGTAAAATGGTGCAGTCCCTTTGGAAAACAGTTTGACAGTTCCTAAACAAGTGAAACATAGAATTACCATATGACCCAGTAAATACTCCTAGTTATATACCCAAAAGAATTAAAAACAGATGTTCGTACAAAGACTTGTACACAAATGTTCATAGCAGTACTATTTCCAATAGCCAAAAGGTGGAAACAGCCCAAAAGTCCATCAGTGGATGAATGGATACATAAATTGTGTTATATACATATGTGGAATATTATTCATAAAAAGGGATGAAGCACTGATATGTGCTGCAGCGTGGATGATCCTCAAAAACGTTATGCTAAGTGAAAGAAGCCAGACACAAAAGGTAGTATATTACAGTCACGCATCGTATCACAACGGGGGCACTTTCTGAGAAATGGGTCATGATGCGATTTTATCCTTGTGTGGTGTACTTACACAAACCTGGATGGTATAGCCTACTACACACCTAGGCTATGTGGTACTAATCTAATGGGACCACCATCCTTTATGCAGTCCATCGTTGACCAAAATGTCATTATGTGGCGCGTGCGTGACTGTATATGAGTCCATTTATGTGAAATATCCAAAATAGGTAAATCCTTAGAGACAGATGCAGACTGGTGGTTAAGAGGGAGAGGGAAATGGGGAGCAACTGCTTATTGGGTATGGGATTTCCTTTTGAGGTGATGAAAATCTTTTGGAATTACATAGAGGTAGTGATTATACAACATTATGAATGTGCTAAATGCCGCTGAATTGTTTACTTTAAAATGGTTAATTTTATAATTATGTGCATCTCACCTTAATAAAAATTTTTTTTTTAAAAAAGTAAACTGGAAGATGCCTTAAACTAAGGGTGTTTGTCATTTTTAATGGATATTTAACTCCTGATACTATAGAATTGTTTATATAATATTTTCATATTATATTATACATAAAATATGTTGTAATTTTCTTATAGTATCTTAAGTTATATATTGACAGTATCTTAACAGTAATTTCACTTAATTTAATTTTCCTCATTTAAATTAATTTATGATAATTTTATTAATATTTGTAGGAGCAGCTTTCATCTCACATACAGAAAGGTAGAAAAAAGTATGTAGAGGCTAAAATTTTAACACCATCCTAAATCTCATCTCTTGCAAATCTCCATTTCCGTAGCCTGAGTTTTGATTCTAAGGAAAGATCAAAAACTGGGTTTTGCTCTTTTCTGCTCAAGAAAGAAGTCATTACTTTGAACTGATTAAGGCAGCTTATTAATGAGCCCATGCATAGCTAACAGTTAATTTGATGATCTTTGATGTCATTATTCGCTTAACTTTGTAACCCAAGCCAGTTATTCGTTATCAAATAAAAAACCTTTTTGTTAGGTTAACTGTACTGAATGCATGAAAACATGGTTAACTTGATTCAGATTATTGATATTTTCTTTTAGAAATGTTTGTACAATTATGAAAATTATTCTTAGACTTCTGGGATGTTTCATCTTTTGGGGGTTAGAGGAAGTGCCATCCTAGGAGTTAGACCTAGATGGTTGGAGAGCTGGTTTCCATTATTACCTTATAGCTACTTTCCCCCAGATCCCGTGCTGCCTTCCTCTCAGCCAGGGAGATAGGTGACTGCTCCTTGCCTGCCTTCTGGGCTTGAGGCTCCGTGGGCCGCTGAGCTGCAGCAGTGGTGGTCCTAGGAGTAGTAGTCCTCAAGTTGACAGGAGAGAGCCCTCACTGTGACACTTCCCCCACGTGTCCTTTGTGGATATTTTTCTGGCTCTATTTTGCACAACATCTTGGATATTGACATTATGCTTTAAGGTCCTCAAAAGAATAGTGTTCTGTATGTGGTGCAAAGAGAGGGTCTCTTGCCTCATCCTGCTGTTTGGATAGAGCAAGAAACTATGAATCGTGTCAGTCAGACCCCTTTTGTACCCGTCAGTGGTGGAAGGGCCTGAGCATCCCCACCATCAAGCCTGGACTTCCACACAACCTGTTTTCTCCAGTGGTCCCCTCCCTGCAAACATGGCAGGGTCTTTCCCATGCCCATCACTTTTGTCCCTGCTGCATCTCCTGTTTGGATTCTCCTCTGAAACCCTCTGGTCTGTCCAGGCCCTACCCCTGGTCTTTCATGACTTATCTTGTCTATGAAACCTCCCCAGATAATCGCAGCTCACACGTGAAATAGAACCTCCTCTCTGATTGAATCAAATGCTTGATTGACAAACACACACACACACACCCCCGCACACTCTCCAGGACTGTAAGATAATAAGTTTGTGTTTTAAACCAGTAAATATGTGGTAATTTGTTATAGCAGCAATAGGAAACTAATACAGGGGATATGTGTGCTTTTACCTTTTTGAGAAATAAAATATAGTAGCAATAGCGCATGGTTTACAAAACTTGTTAATCGTCTCTTTAAACCAGAGCTTTATAAAGACATAGGGAAAGTGTGCAGGTAAACCAAAGTGCAGATACTGGTACAGGGTTAAATGGAAGCGCTGGGATCAGAATAAAATATTCTTACTCATAATTTTGAATTGTTTTTACAATTGTCTTTGATTTGTTCCTTTGTTTTTGTTGTTCATTAAAAATATGTTAGTAAATTTATTAGGAAGTAAGTTTTAAATGTTTATCATTTTGTAGTACTCAAAAATATCAACTAAGTTGTAGAGTAAAATTAAGTAATTGCAAGATTTTAAAGCTCTGGTGGGGAAGATGTGTGTACATTGCTTTCATATATATTCATTTCTTCTTTCTCCTTTTAAAGTCTAAAGTTATTTAGCCAAAATAGTAAAGATTATTTCTTTTATAAAACAGTTCTATGAAGTTTTTAAATATTAGATCTGGCAGTACTTAGAAGTGACAATTAAAACCTTAACGTGAAATGGTTGGTATAGCTCTTATTCCTTTTTGCTTTCTCTAGTTCTGTACAAGCATGAATATTGGCCTCTTACATTGTTTCATTTTACCTCTATTAATATAAATAAATTAAAACATAATATTCAAACAAAACTTCAGTGATAAAGGAGATAAATGATAAAAGGCATAGGAAGGCTGTGATTCAGGAGAAATGACTTCTAAGTCCAGCTCTGATCCTCACAGCGGTAGTTCTTTGTGAGCTTGGGTAAATCATTGTCTTGATGGGCTTTAATATTTTCACCTCTAAAATGAGTGGTTTGGAACTTCTGATTTAAGATGGTGGATCAGACACCTAAGCAAAGAGACCAGGAGAGAGTAATCAATGGATGAGAGTTTTTAACAAGTTTCTGAAATATAAAAAGTAATTGGAAGCTTGATGCAGATAAAACAGAGCAGAAAAGTGAGAATAAGTAGATGAGACATTTGCAACGAGGAAGAGAACCTGTCTATAGTAGAACCCCAAAGAGGCTGTGGGTATAGAGATGATTAATACAGAAAATGAAGATGAAACAGGTGGCTAGAAGTAGTGTTAATGAAAAGTGTGTCTATAAAAGAACTATGCCAGTTGGCTCCCAACATTCCCACCCCTATTCCTCTGCTCAGCGTTTGCTCCTAGAGAGTTGGTAGGTGAGTGAAGAATTATTAGGCCAGAATCCAGGAAAGAACAGAAGCCTAGTGAGAGGAGCTCAGAATTTGGGGCCATCTTTCTCTTGTGGGCATTTGAAAATTCTGGAGTGGGTGACTGAGAGATTGAGTAGTGCTTTGGACTGCCTGTGGGGCTGGGAGACAGGGATTAGAGTCCAGGGCCCTCTAAAGGGACCTAGTGAACTTTGCTTTGAATTGGGCCCATAAAGGGCTGCATCCTAGAAGTAAGGATGAACCAGAAAGAGACAGGCTTTTGCAGGCACTGCCATTCAGCTTCAAATCATCTCATTTGCTGAACTGGTACTGAGGTGAACCCAAATTGCTCATGCCCCCAGGTACCCAGCAGAAGTAGATGTGAATTCCCCCTGAAGGAAGATAGCATCATGCTGTATATCAGATTATTTCTGGGTAGCAAACAGTTTTGCAAGTACAAGGTCCAGCACATAATCAAAAATAACTAGGCACACAAGGAGATTAGACAACATGCACAAAATCCAGCACAAACAACAGAGGAAAAAAACAGATCCACAGGGGATATTGGTGTTAATCAGATCCAAACTTTTAAATAACTATGATGTTATGTTCAGGATAATAAAAGGCAAGATGAAAAATTTGTGTGGAGAAATGAAAACTTAAAAAAAAAAGAACTAAATAGAAACTCTAGAACTGTAAAATATAGTCATTGAATTATGAAGTTAATTGATGGGTTTAACAGCGTATTAGATATAATTGAAGAGAGAATTCATGATCTGAAAGCTAAGTCAGAAAAAAAATATCCAAAATGAAGCCTGGAGAGACAAAAGGGTAGAAAAATACAGAAGAGAAGATTTATTGGTTTTCTATTGCTGCATAGCAAATTACCACCAACTTAGTAGTTTAAAACAATACCCATTTATAATCTCATAGTACTGTAGGTCAGAGTGCCTTCCAAGTGCATTCAGTTTGTTGGCAGAACCCAAGTCTTTGCAGCTGGAGGTCTGAGGTCCCCATTTCCTCACTCCCTGTCAGCCAGGGGCCTTTCTGCTCCTAGAGGCTCCCACATCCCTTCTCACATGACCCCCTCCATCTTAAAGGGAGCAATGGCACGTCCAGTCCTTCTCAGGATTCATCTCTCTCTGACTTCCATTCTTCCCACCAGCCAGAACAAACTCTGCTCCTAAAGGGCTCTTGTGATAGATTAGCCCCCAACCCCAGTCTCCCTTTTGTTAAATTATTGAGTGTGTTTAGCCCCGCTGTGGGATACAGAGTCAATATACAAAAAAATCAAATGCCTTGAAATTGGTAGAATGAACCACTTTGGAAAACAGTTTGACATTATTTACTAAAGTAGAATCTATGCAGTCCCACTCTTAGCTATCTGCTTATCAGAAATACATGCATGGGGACCCAGAGCCATATATGGGAATGTTTATGACCATGTTTTATGTAATCACTTGCAAAACTGAAAACAATTAAGTATCTGTCAACATTATGTCATATAGTCATGTAACAGAATATTATAGCAATGACACAGAATGAATTATAGCTACACACAAGAACCACTGATGAATCTCATGAATAGAATGTTGAATGAAAGAAGTCAGACACAGATGATTTCAAAAACCAGGCAAAAATAAACCGTGGGGGCTTGAAGATGCATATTTAGCTGGTAAAAGCAAGGAAGTGATTATCATAAAAGTCAGAAGTAGTTACCATTTTTGGGGTACAGGAGGGATCGTGATTAGTAGGAGATGTGTGAGGGGCTTTGGGGATGCTGACAAAGCATGGCTCTTTGTGATAAACGTTGAGCCGAGGAAGAAAAAAGGAAACAGGAATGAAGATCAGAGGCATAAGCCTTCTCACCAGCAACACTCACCACTGGAAATCGGTGGAGTTGCGAGGGCAGATGGATTTTGAAATCAACCAAGGGTGAGGGCAGAGTAAGATCATTTATTTTCTATGTACTTTTTCTGAGGAAATTGCTTGAGGATGTACTCCAACAAGAAAGAGCCTTCAAGAACGTGAAACATGAGCAACAGTGGAGGCCAGTGAAAAGAAATCCCAGGATGATAGCTGTGTAGTAGGCCTTGAAAAAACTCTTAAGAAAAATGTCTCCAAAAAGAATGGGATAGATTCCAAACAATAGATAATGTGAGTAAGAAAGTACCAGTGATAGGCTTAACAAAGATTTGGGTTTTTTTCTCTCAATTTAAAAAAAAAAAGTTTATTAGAAATTTGTAGGGGAAAAGCTGGAAAAAGTCATGGTCTAAGTATAAAACAAATGAAAAGGACATGATATTTGAGCAATTGATAGAATGTAAGAAAAGAGAATCCATTTGACCTTAATGTTAGAAACAATCTCATTCTCTTATGAGCGGCAGCAAGGGTCATGTGATCTTTAGAAAATAAAATGTAATCCAAGCTCTGCAATTAGTAATATTTACATGTGCACACACACATACACTCTCTGTCTTTGATTTTCAACTTTTATATCCATCCTAAAGAAGAAACACAGAAAGACTGGATTGTAGAGATCAAATAGATGTGTTATCAAGCTTGACCACTTAAGACAGAAGTTTAGAGGAAAAGAGAAGAGAGTAGAGAGCTGGAGGAGAAAGGAGCTGGAATATAATAGACTCATTTTACATACTGGGGAGTCAAGAGGTTCCTTTGAAAGTTGATGGAACAAGGAATTTAGGCATGTTATTTAAAGTTGCAAAGGTAACCAAGGGAAAAGTTAAAAATAACATGAGAACAAAAAACGGGGAGGAGTTGGGGGTTTCAAGTAAATTATTAAATCCTCAGTTTTCATAATGGGGAGTAAATAGTTCATTTCTAAAGTTGATAAATGAGGAAATCATGATAAAAGTATATTTGGATTTGAGAAGTGACCACAAGAAGTAAAACCAGGAATAATTGAAGGTAGTTGTTCCTGGAGTTGGAACTAGGAGTGGGGAAGCATGTGTCCACTCAGATGCTCAGAATTGGTCCTTTTGGCTCATTTTGGACAAAAACTTTTGAGAGCCAAAGAGGCGTATCTGTTTGCAAATTCTTGAGATTGAGAAATATATATATATAGGTACAAATACACACATGTATACAAGTATGCTAATTAATGATTTCACAAATAGATTTATATTTAACATTTTATAATTCATATGAATGGTATATTTGTATATGGGCATATGAATCTACATATGTGTGTATATGTACACAGTGTCAAATGAATTAAAGAATAATTCCAAAGTATCATGAATTTTGTAGCAATTCTTAACCAAATACAACAGCGGACAGCCTTCAGCTAAAAACAGGTTGAACTAAGCTAGGGTTGTTTAGCATTACTAATAGAAGTAAGTGTAAATAATATTATAAACTGAATAGAATCAATAAATAGAAACAATATTTTAAATGGTGCTTAGGTTCTCAGGTGGTCTTTAGCGGCTTTTAACGCCTGATAAGTAGCCAAAAGATACTAATAACACCAATGCTACTATTGGTACTAGTTTGAAACCCCAAAATGTACCATCAGGCTACTCAATATTTCATGTCTATTTTCTGGAGGAAAATGAACCGTAAATTTCAACTGGGAACTTGAGATGCTTGAAACACAGCCTCTAGAAAATTTTATTCTTACTGTAATAGTATGAGGAGGTATTTCAAGTAGAATTTTATGTACAGCATTTGCTTATTGTTAGGAGTTTTGTATGTTGGGGATTTACCTTGAGCTGAGATTTTGGCTGTTTTCTTTTTAGATTCTTTTGTCTGGGAAAAACACAATGAATCAAAACTTAGATTTATTATGTTCTTCTCATGAACTCAACCATTTCCTCCACTGTGATACCCCAAAATATACTTATATTATTCTGGGAAAATCAGTGACTTTTCTTCAACTTATTGGCATAATTAAACTGAAGATTTCATTTTTTGACCAGTCTTAGATGGTCTTTGTTAAATTAATTGTTTCAGAACATAATAATCTCAACTAATACAATGAGAAGTCAAGGTGCAAAGAATTACTGAATCCCATCCTAACTGCACCTGCCATGTCCCTGCCTCTGCAAAGGAGTCAGTCTGTCCTGTACTCTGAGCCAACTCACCTTGCTCTTCATGTATACAAGTACCTTGGGTGGAAACAAAGAAAGATTTTTCCTTATTTGTTACTCATTAAAAAAGATAATACATTGAATGTACATTCTGCATTGCTTTATTTTCTAAAATCATTCTAATTGATTGCTTATTATATTTCTTAATTATAGTGCTGCTTTTGATACAGTTCTTGGGATAAATGTTGCAGTCAAGAAACTAAGCCGTCCTTTTCAGAATCAGACTCATGCAAAGAGAGCTTATCGCGAACTTGTCCTCTTAAAATGTGTCAATCATAAAAATGTAAGTAATGTCTGTGTTTCCTCTATATTTTAATGTTGTCAATGATGTGATCATCATCTGAGTCTTTGGCGATACATTGAGTTTAGACCTGGGGTAAACTCGTGATAAAAATAACTATTAAAATGGTTATATTTTACTGATAAAATTCTTAACATTGGGGAAATTGAAGTCAGAAAGAGGCATCATGGTCGTAAGAATTTAGATCACTCAACAGGGGTAGGAATGTCAGTTAACCCTATAACCATTTGGTTTTCACTATTTCTCTTTCTATAAAATGGCAACGGTATTGACCTAACAAATTGAGAAACAGCTGAATATTTTTTGGAAAAACGTTCTATAAGTAGCTTTTTACCTGGTAATCTCAGTTTTAAATAAATATTTATTCAAGATAGCTGTACTTGGCATCCCCACAGAAATCAAAGCACTGTAAATTTTAGGGAGAAATAGTATGTCTCTAGAAAATGAGATATTCAGGCACATTGTATGTCCTACTACTGGTCTCTGAGCATTGTGTTAAGCATGATTTTGATAACTTTGCCATGTTATAAAAGTCATAAAATGTTAAATCTGGAAAGGGCTTTGGAGATCACCCCCTGTGACCCATTTTTGTTGGGGAGTGTGAGTATTTAAGATTACACTCAACTCTATATGGCTCCTTTTATTTTAACGTTTATGCTGGATCTTTCTGGTGTAGGGACATGAAATATGAAACTAAGGTTCATTCTTTCGAGTCTGTGGTTTGAGTTTGTTTTTAATTTCTCCAGTGCAAGCTTTATTTTACTTATTTATTTTTTAAAAATTTTCAGGTTACAAAAAATTATATGGTTATTATTTTTAAAAATTCCAACAATATAAACAAGAAAGCAAAAATCCTTGAATCCCACCACTCACAGATCACTACCATTAACATTTTGGTGAGCATTCTTCTGCGTATATATACACACATACATACGCGAGATCAATTATGTTATTATGCATTTTGCTTTTTTCCCTCATGAAATGTTACTAGATCTCATTTATGTTAATGAACATAGATATAAACCATTTTTTAAATGGCTACATAGTACAGATGCACAATAATTTATTTAACCAATCACATATTATTGCATATTATATTGTTTCCAGTTTTTTGCTCTTATCAAAAATGCTACAGTGAGCATCCTTATACATGCACCTTTGCACAGTTGTCCAGGTGAATTTCTTGGCCAGGATTGCAGGGTCAAAGAGTACACACACTCCTGGCTTTAATATATGCTGACTAATTAACCTCATGAAAGACTGTCAGTTTATGGTTTTGTTAAGAGTATCTACGAATGTCTTTTATTTCAGAATCCTCCAGCACGGCATACTGTTGATTTTTGTTTTACTTTTCCAGTCTGACAGAGAACAAATGATACCTTATTTTTATTTGTGAGATTGAATTTCTTTCCATATCTCTGTTAACCATTTTTTTTTCTTGAGAGTTTATTTTCCATGACCTTTGTCCATTTTCCTCTTGGACTGTTGATCTCTTTCTTATGCATTTATAGAAGATCTCTGTATAATGAAACTGTCAACCCTCACTTCTTTTCCATCTGACCTTATTTAGGTTGTTTTTGTCATACTAATTTTTTTTGTTTGGTTGGTTTTGGTTTTGGTTTAATGTAATCAAATCTCCTAGGTTTCCTGTCATGCTTAGGAAAGGCGTTTCTACACCAAGATTAGATGAATGTTTATCCATATATTAATGTTTTATATTTATCTTTGTTCCATTTTGAGTTTATCTTGATGTAAAGATTGAAGTATGGTTCCAGTTTTATTTTTTCCTTGGCTAGCCAGCTACCCCAATCTTATTGTACTGAACATTTCATCTTTCCCTCGATCATTTAAAGTGATTGAGGATGTGTGTTTGATGCTCAAGCAGCGGAACTCATTGTTAAACCTTTGGAGTGCCAAGAGTAGGCCTGCAGTGGGGTCAGTTCTAGAACCCTCTTTAAGTAAATGCATAACACTATAAGGCATTTCATCTTTATCATACCAAAAATACAAGCTTAGCCTTCATATTTCAAAACTTTAGAAATTTGCACATAGTGTTTAAGTTTTCAGAGTTAACATATTGCTTTATTTAGTGTCTTTCTACCCGTAATTTCCACTTTTTTATGTTAAGAGCCAGAAAGGCAATTATGTGTTAAAATTCTCTGATAATAAGTTACTAGGGACACATAAAAGTGATTTGATTAAAAGTGCATCTTATTTCCAAGGTGAGAATCCTAATCATTTAGCTTTTTTCAAATACCACGTAATAGAAAGTTTTGGTAAAAACAATAACAATAGTAATGAATACTGAGCTCTGCTGTGATTTTTTTCTGGTTTTAATACATTTTAATGTTAAACTTAATTTTTATAATCAAATAGAGTCATCTGACATGCTAAAGTATAATTAATTTTCTCTTTTCAGATAATTAGTTTGTTAAATGTGTTTACACCACAAAAAACTCTAGAAGAATTTCAAGATGTGTAAGTATCATTTTTATTCAGTAATGCACTATGCATCAAAGACTGAAAATTTAGTAAAGAAAGTAACTGTTTTTTTAACTTAGGAAATGTAGATTTCAGTACATTTTTAATGATGTCTTAGCTACTTTTCTTTGTAGAAGAGAATTGTTAAGTTAAATGGATAATAATATTCAACTGTTTGTGCCTAGATAGTTATCATCTCCATAACAGATAAAGGATGACTGAAAATAATTTTTCAGAGCAGACAGTGACCATTAATGCTGCTGATTTGCTTTACTGAAATATAAACAGTTTTTCTCCAATCTCCTGAAAGCTAGGATTGTAGGGTTCAGGTGTTTACAATTATTGTTTGAAACGGTTAAGTCATTAAATATTGTGTGTTTCCAAAATCTGAAATAGAATTATCTTACTGAATAATATATTTCATGAAATGAAATATTAATTTCTCATATCGAGATATAAGGCCCAACTCATCCTAAATTCATTGATGTATTCATTCATTCAACAAATATTTGATTGCCAACCATGTGGTAGGCACTGTCTTAGACTTGGCATATTTTAGTGACCAAAACAGGCAAAAATCTCTTTTATTACTTAAGAATCATAGGTGGTAATATTCCCTCCTAGAGCTTGCCAGGAAAGCCAGGGAAGGTAGACCATCAACATAGTAAATAAGGAAATGAATTGTTCGTTAAGATGTGGCAAGTGCTCTTGAAGAAGTAGAGCTGGGTAAGGGGGATCAGAGTGCTGGGGAGTAGAAGTCAGGTTGCAGTGTTCAGTAGGGTGGTTGGAGAAAGACCTCACTGGATGCTGACATTTGAAGAAAGACTTGAAGGAGGTGACGGACTTAGTCCTGCAGATATTTGGGGGAAGATGGAATCAAGATAGAAGGAACAGGCAGTGCAAAGGAGTGGAGATGGGAGCATGCCTGGTGTGCTCTAAGAACAACAAGAGGCCGGCATGGCTGGAGTGGAGGGAGCAGAGGAGAGTAGAAGAGGTGTGCTCAGAGAAGTGACGGGGCCACACACTGCTGAGCCTCTAGGCTGTTGTAAAGTTTTCGTTTTACTCTAAGGCAAGTCAGTAAGACTTTCAGCAGAAGAGTGAGCTTACCTGACTTACATTTTAAGAGAATAACTTTGGTTTCTGGGTGGAGAACCCACCTTAAGGGGTAGGGACATAGAAGATCAGCTAAGAGGCTATTACAGCAATTTGGTGAGAGATTATGGTGGCTCCATTTGGACAAGAGGGGAAATAGTGAGGGTAAAGGGAAGAGATTGGATACTGAAACTGTTTTGAAGGTAGAGCCACAGTGTTTGCTCTTAGAGAGGCCATGTGGTGTGAGAGAAAGAGGACTTGAGAATGATGCTTGGATTTTTGGCCTGAGCACCTGAAGGATGAAAGTGCTCTCAACTGAGATGAGGAAGGCTACAGGAAGGGAAGATTGGAGGGTCGGATAGAATCAGGACTTCAGTGTTGGACATGGACTTCGAGATGTCTATTGGACACCCAAGTGGAACTGTGAAGTGGGCAGTTAGGTAATGAGCCTGGAGGTAAGGAGAGAGGTCTGGGTTGAAGGTGTGAATTTGGAAGTTGATGGTCTCCAGATGGTATTTAAAGCCTTGAGACCAGAGACCAAGAGGACGTCACCAAGACTGTTCAGTGCAGTTAGAGAAGGGCGGAGTGTTGGCACTCCAACAGTAAGAAGTTGGGGAGAGGAAGAGGGCAACATCAGCTGGGATTATAGGACTGGCCATTGGATTTAGCAACATGGAAGTCATCGGGGGCCTTGAGGACAGTTTCAGCAGGGTGGTGGGGGCAAAAGCCTGATCAAAGTGGGATTAAGAGAAAATGGGAGAAGGATTGGAGATGGCAAGTATAGACACCTCTTTGGGGAGTTTTGCTTGCAAAGGGAGCAAAAATATGGGGTGGTAGCTGGTGGGGGAAATGAAGCGAAAAGTTTCCATAAGATGAGAGAAATAACAACGTGGTTTCTATACTGGTAAGAATGATCCAATAGCAAAAAATTTAAGATGAAGTAGAATTTCAGTGTTTGAGATTCTATTTCATATGATTTAAAAATTGTTTTGTTTTTAACTTGCAAGACATTGCATTATTAGTTTTGGGGGTTTTTTTGGAAAACTTTGACAAAGTTCCATTATATGTTTGCTTCTTTTCAAGATACCTTTAAAAGTTTAGAGAAAACAAATTATCTTTTTACTTTAGCCAGTGCAGTGACTAGGTCGTAAGTTATTACTGCTTCATAAAAATAATAATAACCATAAAGGAATTTTGGATAGTTTTCATGTGTGCTTGGCTGGTCTTTTTTTCCCTCAGGTATTTGGTTATGGAATTAATGGATGCTAACTTATGTCAGGTCATTCATATGGAGTTGGACCATGAAAGAATGTCCTACCTTCTGTACCAGATGCTCTGTGGTATTAAACATCTGCATTCAGCTGGTATAATTCATAGAGTAAGTAGTGATACCATATTAATTTTATTTTTAAAATCACAATCATTTTGTTGTCATAATCCTGGGCTGGCTGCTCAATTTGATACTGCAGAAGAATACTACTTTTTTTTTTTTAACTTTTACTTTTGAAGTAACTTAAAAGTTAGAGAAAAGTTGCAAGAACAGAACAAAGAACTCCCAAATACTATTTACCAAGATTCCCCTATTGTTAATATTTTTGCCATATTTGAAATCCCATTGTTTTGTTTTGGGAGGAAGACTAGCCGTGAGCTAACATCTGTTGCCAATCCTCCTCTTTTTGCTGAGGAAGATTGGCCCTGGGCTAACATCCATGCCCATCTTCCTCTACTTTATATGGGATGCCACCACAGCATGGCTGGACAAGAGGCGCATCGGTCTGCGCCCAGGATCTGAACCTGTGAACCCGTCTGCCGAAGCGGAGCGCGTGAACTTAAATGCTACGCCACCGGGCCAGCCCCTTTGAAATCCCATTTTTAATGAGCAGGAATTTAGATTTGGGATGGGGGACAGCTAGAGGCCAAGTAGTACATGATACAGTTGCTTGAGAAATCTTACATGAATTATGTACCCCTCATCCTGAGCCTCAGTTCTGCGCCCCAGATCAGCATGGCAGCATCCCTGGTCCTCCCCACGCCTGTCCAAGGCCTGGCACACTGATAAGCACCGGCTCCTGACGAGTGTGCTGGTATTTAAGATATAGCCTTTGCTGCCACGAAGTGTTCAGTTAAAATAATATAAATTCTGTTGACGAATTTGCTTTAAAAATAGTAACACTAGTTAAAGTAAAAATAAAGATTTCCCAACTTACCATTTTGTTTCTCTTCCTAAAATTTTCACAGACCTTTATATAAATTAAGGCACTCTTAATATCTCTTAAATACATTTTGTACTAAATTCATGCTTTAGAGTAAGTATTACGTTAGGCCTTATTAATTTTGTAAAGGGAAATGGTTTTGCCTTCCTTGTTTCTCCCCTCTTTGGCCTGGAGATATGTGGGAAAGCAATATCCTCCCATTCCCGGGGACCTTGGCAGAGCCGCAGCACACGCGTGCCTGTGTTAGGGAATATTCTGTTGCTGCTGCCCAGAAGGTCAGATAGGGTCCAAAGAAGTGTTTGGTTTGCCCAGCATGATTCAGCAGACCACCTCTCCATCCTCTTCACCACCCGACCCGTCTCCCTCCCATGTCTTGTACCTTCCTGTTCACACCTTTGGGAGCCTGCCAGGCTTGTGTTTTCTATGAAGGTCCTGCATGCTCATTGTGGGAAAGGTAGACAGAGCAAGTAGTGAAAGGCCCCAGTTTACCCACCCCACTGACCCTCCGGGTCCCAGAAGATGATGGACCAAGTTAACCCTTTAGTGTGTTAATGGTTTTTGGTGAGCCTTTCCAGTCTTTTCTCCTTTATATGATACCATACCCATAGATACACACTTTCAGTTTTGCTTATTAAAATGGTTTTATACTAAAGATAAAATTTAATTATTTGAAAAATAAAACACCCATAATCCCACCACTTTTTACTTTATATAATTCAAAAAATTAAAAGAAATGAAAGTCTCCCAGCTCTCCATTGGCAGTGACCAGTGATGGCAGTTGGGTGCGTTTCCTTCCTGACTTTACACTGACACCATCTTCTTGCTTATGCTAATGCCAACTTATCTGTCTGCGCTTATGTCCTTTTTAACTTATGTTTTTCGAAAATGGGATCATCTTGCACATAATGGTTCTGCAACTTGCTGAGTGAGTTGATTGGTTTTTTTGTTTGTTTTGTTTTTTATTTTTATCAAGGATCAAATAGTTTTACAAATATCTATGAAAAAGCAGAGTCCCCACCTCCTCTCTTTTATTTATCTCTCCCCAGAAGGAAATTCTTTTGGTTCTTTTAGCTGGTATTTTGGTGTTTATCTCCATATCTTGAAATGATATGAGTAGATCTCTACTCGTTGATCTTTGTTTAGTTTGGGTCAGTACCTACTGATTTAGCTCTTTCACCAACCTCAGCCTCAGCCTGCCGCCTTTCCTGTTCCTCTGTCCTCCCAGCATAGTTACAATGTAATTGGATGTGCATCAGTATCCATATTGTGTTTTATGCTGTCATGACCACATAAATGCTTTTCACAGCTGAGCTGTATTTATACCATGAATATATTTCTTTTCCTTTCACTTCTTTGTCCCTGGAGTGAACAACGTTTGTCTTTTATTTGTTTGAGTTTTGGTCTTTGTTGTTTTGTTTTTCAAGGAGGGAGTATTTTCTCTGTTCTTCTTGCTAGTTTAACCCTAAGCTTTCTGCCAGGTGTCTAAGTCGTCTCTCAGTGGACCCAGGTGTCTTATTTCATCAGTTTCATGTATCCTGGGGCCTGCGTCCTGCACCCATCTGGACTGGTACCCCCATCCCTGATGCAGCGGGGTTGTCCTACACCTCGCCCAGCATTTCCCTGGGATTTCCTCCCCTCTCGGTGTTGGATTCCCTGCTTCCTGACCCCTGTCTCTCTCTTGAATTACTCCCTTGTCTTGATGGAACATATCTTCCAATGGCTTCCCCAAAAGTGGTACATGGGAGGTAAATTTTTTTTGAGGCCCCAGATATCTGAAACTTTTCATTTTGCCCTGTCACTTGATTAATAGTTTGGTTGGGTATAAAATTCTTAGTTACAACTCAGTTGCTCTCAGAATTGTAAATGCAGTACCCCATGGTAGTATAGCATCTAGTCTGGCTTTTTAGCTTTCTAATGCCATTCTTTTTACTGATCCTTTGTGAGTGCCCTGGTTTGGGTTTTGTTTTATCTTTGGAGGCTTTTAAAATCATTTCTTTATTCCTTGTATTCTAAAATGTTAGGATGATATGCCTTGATGTGGACGTCTTTTTCATCAATTGTGGTGGGTACTTGGTGGGACCTTCAGTCTGGAAGGACATGCCATAGAGCTCTGAGAAATTAGTATTATTTCTTTAAGGATGCCCTCTTTATTCTGTTCTTTATTCGCTCTTTCTCTGAAGTACCAGCTGGTTGGAGCTCTTTTTTATCCTCAAAAATTCCTTTTTATAGCATTTTGTTCTTGTTGCATGAATGCAGTATCATCTCTCTGAGGGTAATCCCTGCATGGCTTTTCTTTCCCCTGAGTTCCTTTTTTGGTGTGTGTTGATCTCTCTCTGTCATGTGCGAGGCTTTCCCCAAAAGTCTGGCAATCCCTTGTCATCTGATCCTATTTAAGATGGTCAAGTAGAAGTGCATGGGTTGGGATTATTGAAAGATGGGTTTTTTCCTCTAAGGCAGCAGGTGGTCACAGCTCTCTCTGCTTGTAGGTCTTTTCTCTGGGCACCATTTAGTTTCTCTAGAAAAGCCTCCTCTGGTCTCTTTACTGAGGGTTATAAGCCTGGCTGCTAGTGTGAGAAGGCTGTGTGGGGTGGGGCTGGGGTTCTCACGTGCCAGAATGCAGACCTCTGCAACAGAGCCCTGTCTTCAGGCTGGGCCCCTCGCCCTTGTGCTCCCTGTGCCCCATACCAACACATCTGTTGGTATTGTGCCTGAGGCCCGAGTCTGCAAACTCAGTTTCAGTTTTTCTAGATAATGGGCTACAAGGAGTGAAAAAGGAGCCAAAAGCCTCTCTTCTAGGGTGGAGCTACGGATCTGAGAGGTCTGCCTTCACCTTTACGAAGACTTTCCAAAAGAACTCTTCGGTGTCCTGCTCCCTGCTTCACCCTGCCTTCCGCAGCACCTGTCATTCACTTCCTGAGCCTTTCCAGGGTGTTGTGGTCCACATTATCTCCTGTGGGCCGCTCACTGAGGTTGGAATTTCCTCCACTCGGCTAAATCATTTACTGCTTCCGTGCCGCTTTCCATCCCCATAGAGCGTGTGGGGTTTTTCGTTGAAGGCATTAGAGTGCCACGATGGGATTAGACATGCAAAAGATGTATTGGGAGAAGGCCTGTGAGGAAGAATGGGGAGTAAGTCGGAGAAGGTGAGGAGGCCGGCAGAGGGCACCATGGGTCTGGCCCCTTAGAAGGGAGAGAGGACAAAAGAGAGTTGGAGGAAGAGCCACAGGCTGCCATGCAGCCCTCAGAAAGCTTTGCCTGGCCCCAGAGTCCTCAAGCCACCTGTCAGAGGAGTCTGGTGTCACAGGAATGGGCCTCCTGCCCCACGCAGCCACTGGCCGAGAGCTACCACGGGCGTGTGGCCCCGGCATGAGCAGAGGGGAGGGTCGGTGCACCACAGTGGGGGCGTCTGTCAGTTGCACTCTTGCAGTGGGAGAGCCAGTAAGCATTTTCATGGCCACAATAGTCCACCCTTGCACCCCTCAGCTCTACTCCACACAGGTCAGGAGCAGCTGCCCATGCTCTCCAGGGCGTCTCTTCCTGAGGAGAAATTGAGAAGTGGGAGTTTGGTTGGTTGGACAAACTGTAGCCCCTGTCACTGCAGTTGATCTTGGAGCCACAATAGGTACTCACTCTCTCCCTTCTCCATTATTCATACCCTCAGCCATCCCCTTGGCAGGTCTCTGTGGCTTCCTGAGGTGACCCAGACCTTCATTCCTGAGGGGTCTGAGACTGGGGGCTCACAACAGGCCACTGGGTTCGTGAACCCACCCAGCAGTCATCTCCCCAGTCCCCGAATGTGTGATTGGAACTGATACAGTTGATGGTTGGAGTGACCCCTACGTTGATTCCTCGGCTTGTGAGGAGAGGGCCAAGTGGAAACCTGAAACTGCCTCCCTCAAGATAGTAAATCAAAACACTTAACTCTGGGGGTGGGGAAGGATGGAGGAGATTAGTGCCACCATTAAAACCTAAAGAATGCAGGGACGGTGGTCCCTCTTGTCTCTCAGTTTAATTCACTAGTCCAGCGCTTGAAGAAACTAGATGGATCCCAGAGAACTTAACCAACTAGTAGACCTGGTGGCCGCTGCTGTGCTGGACATGGGATGGCTGTAGAGCAGATGGATTAATAAGGCCTCAGGCACAGCATGTAGCCAGTGATGGGCAAACACATTCTTCCATACTGATTAGAAAAGAGGAGCAGAAACCGTTCACGCTGGTTTGGGATGGACAACAAGATTCTTTCACAATTTTGCCCTAGGCTTCTTTTGTCATACTGTGGTTGGAAGAGATCTGGACCAGGCTCCATTTATTACCTGGCCCCACCCCGCCACCCCTCCTGAGTGGAGGAGGCATGATGATGCTTTGAATCTTTGAGTTTCAATGTCCACTCAGAACTTGTGTCCAATAGTCCCTCCGATGTCTGCTTAGTCTCTTGTCCCAGGGTACAGTCCCTGAGTAAGTGGCCATAGAAACCTGTGGGGAAATCCAGGCAATGGACATTTGTCACAAAGTGCAAGGTCCTCCCTCCTAGGACACCTCTCTGGTCGGTGGGTTCTGATCTGAGAACTGACCAGAAGTGTGGTGGTGGTTTATGGGATGATGCCCTCAGCCTCCCATCCTCTGCTCTTGCCCTTCTTTGGTGACAGATGTTTGCACACCCTTGTTGGCTACCTGGGGGTGCCACACTGTTAGCCATCCCCACATCTGTGGGTCGAGCGCTCAAATTCAGGTGTCATTTGTATTTTAATGTGTGCTTCTTGTTTGGGATGGTCTTCAAGACTTGAAGGGGCAAAACTGTCTTTACTCTGCCACCTTGAAACTGCAAGTGCAGTTCATTTTAGGACGCCTCTGGTTGTATGTGGAGGCTGATGGGAGAGCAGCCATGGATGCAGGGAGCCCTCAGGAGCCCTGGGGCCCCTTTGAGCACCTCCCCGTTGGCAAGCATCAGGAGGCGGCCGCCTCTCCCCGTCCTGCCAGGAAGACTGTCTACATCATCGATGGCCCGATTTGTGTTTTATTTTCAGAGCTTTCCAACAGATGGTAGTCAAGTGTGTTGTTCCAGCAAAATGAGTGCAAGATGACAATTTTCTGACAGGTGGGAGTGGCGGAGATGAGCCTATTTTCTGATTCCCTCGGCAGTTCATCGAGCTTGCTGGCAGTGCTGCTCTGGCCATCCTTGTTCACGTGGCTGTGCTTCAGTTCAAGGCCAGGGTGGATTTCAGGGGCTGGCTGGTCAAGTGTAGACATTTCACATTTTGAAAAGCCAGCCTCCTAAAGAGAAAGCTCTTATTGACACCCCCACCAGGTGTAAGGAGGGATCTGTTACTGCCCTCCCTCCAGCACTGGATGTCGCCATTCTTCTCAAGGCCGCAGGAGAGACTAAAAATGGTTCCCTGTCCTGTGGGTTTTTGTTTTCTTTTTTAATTCATGAAGCTGAGCATTATTTTATCTGTTAGTAACTTGTATTCTAAAATGCCTGTTCCTGCCATATTCTTTGGCTTTAAAAAAGGAAACTAGAGACAGATTGGTCCGTTTTGCCCTAGCTACATTACCACCTCCTCATGGGGAAGGCTCGCTGGTTTGAGTGTGGGACTGATTCTTTCCTGGCTGTACTTTGTGCAGAATAGCGGCTGCCGGTGAGGGGTGGTGGCACTCCCCTCAGGACCTTCCCACCTCAGGACACAGTGCACCGGGGCCAAGTAGCGCCCCGGCATCTGCATGGGGCTTGGTGGGACTATTCACTGCTTTTTTTAAACTTTATATGAGTTACATTTTACTAAAGCCAGGAAGTTTAGAAAGAGAGCCTTTAACAGTAATGAAACATAATTTTAGCCGTTGTAAATCTTAAACGATTTTCTGCTTGTCCCGATAACACTTTGCAGCCATCGCTGTCTCAGAAGCACACCTGTGCCAGTTTGTGGCACGTCAGTTGGAAAGTTTTAGGAGCTGGGCCTGAAACGTCACACTTAAAGTCCTCCCAGGTCCTACTGTGTGGTGTGACGTGGCAGTTTGACATTGCAGCTACATGTTGGAAAACTCTTGTGAGAAGAATAGATGTGGATTATTTAGAAGTCACAGTTTTTAGGGTGAGTTTGCAGGCAGGAGTCACAGGCGAAAGTCAAATTCCTGTGGCCTGAGGAAGGATCTGGGATGTGGGGGATCAGCATGAAGAAAAGCCCTAGAGAGTTATGAGGGAAAGGAACTGCAGAAGTTGTGTTAAAGCGTTGAGAGTGTGGTGGAGAGTGACATTTTCTGAGTGCTGTGTCAGGCTCGGTTCTGGGCGCTGAAAGCACCACAAGGGTCTCCTCTCACAGAGCCCACACTGGAGGGCAAGAGGTGGTGTGTGTGGTGGGGAGTGGTGGGTCCTGGGGAAGGGGGTGGGGAGTTGGGTTGGTGATCATGGAATTCTTCTTCCAAGGAAAGAAAAAACCATTGGAAGATTCCAGGGTCAGAGGGTTCTGGCCCTGTGCTGTCCAATATGGTAGCCACTAGCCACATGAGGCTATAGAGCACTCAGAATGTGGCTATAATTGGATTTCAAAGATAGTACCAAAAAAAGAATGTAAAATATCTCATTAATAATTTTTGTATGTTGGTTACATTTTGAAATGATAATACTATGGATATATTGGATTAAATAAAATATATTAAAAATTTTACCTGTTTCTTTTCACTCTGTTTAAGGTGGCTACTAGAAAATGTAAATTGCATTATATTTCTGTTGGACTGCAGGGCAGAGCCGGAGTGCTGGGGAAACTGCAGGGTGACCAGGAGTGAGGGAAGGAAGGAGGAGTGAGGGGTGTGGAAGCTCTCAGGAGGTTTTAAGCAAAGGAAGATCATGGTTTCCATACCCAGATGGAGGTGAGCCCTCCATCTGACCTCTTCAGGCTGATTTGTGTTAGTTTCAATTTGAGAGTAGGATTTTCCAAAATCATTCCAGAATCCCAGGGTTCAGTTCTAACTTTCCTCATCCTTCTGGCACTATCACTTCGGTAGTCAACTGATTTCTCGAATCCTTACTAATGCGAGATTGTTTATTTAGCATGCTTTGGTTCATTTCATTAATTTAAACCATTTCTGTCCTAGGATTTGAAACCTAGCAACATCGTAGTGAAATCAGACTGCACCCTTAAGATCCTTGACTTCGGCCTGGCACGGACAGCATGCACCAACTTTATGATGACGCCCTATGTGGTAACACGGTACTATCGGGCACCAGAAGTCATCCTGGGCATGGGCTACAAAGAGAACGGTGAGTACAGACGGGACTGGAAGAGGCTGAGACCTTTAAAACTAGTGCGTTGGTCATCATTAGTGTTTCATCTTCCCTATGAACTATATGAAATATAATGTGAGGCCTGTGTTATACAGAAGTTATTGTAGTCCACAGATAAGAAATAATTAATTTTATATTTCCATTGGTTAAAATTATTCACTTAAAACTTCACTTTTGAAATTAATATTTTTGAACATTTATCAAATATACTTAGAGAAAAGTATGCATACCCCAAGTGTGCAGCTCGATGGGAGTACATCCCCATAACCAGCAGCACCCGAGGCCTCTCCAGGTCCACTCTGGGTCTTATCCCCCAAGGGAAGCTGCTATTCTCATTTCTGGCACCATAGATTGGTTTCACTTATTTTTGAACTTGATATAAATAGAATAATGCAACATGTTCTCTTTTGTGTAAAATTGATGTTTTTTTAACATCAAAACTTATCTAGCAATATCAGAGCTCTTTGAATCTTAGCTTTTGACAAATTTGTTGAGAAGAACTAAATCACATTGACTTGTTAAAAAAATGTCTGCAAGTTTGCCCAAGTCACCTGAAATGAGTTTTGCTTCAGGTTTATTTAGATGCTCTGTAGCCTGCGCTCCCACTCGAAGAGGCAGCTCTGTGGGTTTCCTGTTGTCCTCCGTGGAAGTGAGAGAAAATTAGACCCCTGGTTAGCTTCTCCTACCTGCCCCCACCAGCAGGGCGCCTAAATAGCCCTCTACCTGGCCATCTGAAGCCTGGAGTTCAGTTGGGCCTCACAGAAGAGGGTGAACGGCTGGAAGTCAGGCACCTCTAGCTGGGCCTCACCTGGAGCCCAGATGAGCAAGCCTGCCCCTGTGAGGCCCTGCTGACTGGCAATTTAGAACAGGACCATTCAAGAGGTGTGGGGTCCTTATTTTACAAAAGCTTCCATTGACAAGCTGGGTTTGTCTTTGGGAGGGGGTTTGAGAAAACACGTGTGGGGGTCTCGGGCTGGTTTTAATCACCTGGTGTTTGGTAGTGGACATCTGGTCTGTCGGGTGCATCATGGCAGAAATGGTCCTCCATAAAGTCCTGTTCCCAGGAAGAGACTGTATCCTTCACAGGGAGAGACCTAGCACTGACCACAGAGGCTGGGGCGAGGGTGGGCACTCCTTATTTCTGGGTTTTTGTTTGTTTTTTAAGCTGTGAAGTATTGTAATCTTTGGCACTAAAACTCCAGATTGCTGTAAACTGAAGGCTAAAACAGAGGTTGGCAATCATTCATATCGTGTAAAAAGTTCACCCTTAGCTAGCAATGTATTTTTCCATATTTGTGTGTTTAGTACACTGTTAGAATTCCTTTTCCTCACCTTTGTTTTGTTCATGGCACTTCATAATTTTGTCATTTCATTTTGTTTTCAGTTGATATCTGGTCAGTGGGTTGCATCATGGGAGAGCTGGTGAAAGGTTGTGTGATATTCCAAGGCACTGACCGTATCCTTCCCGGGACCTTCCCGGCTGTGCTTTCACAAATACCACAGACACAGCAGCACGCAAGGAAAGCGGCGCAATTCAGGACTGTGTTCTAAGGGGCTTCTTTTGTTTGTTAAGTCAGTGTCACACACCAAATGGTTCAATTTCACGTTTTCTTTTTTACTTGACTACCTGTAATGATTTTATTAAGGCTTAGAGTTAAGTTAAACCAAATATTAGCTCTCAGTTTTATCAAAAATAGTTTATAAGAAATTATTTATTCTTTCACCAATGTATTCTTATATTTAAATGAAAATACTATTTATTTAGATCATTCAATTAATTTAACTAGGAAAGTTGCTATCTAAATTTAATAAGCAGTATACTTGTGTCATTCAATTAATATACTATGTTGTTAGTTATCGGTATGCATTGAAATACTTTTCCCCGAGTGAGAACTGAAGCACACTGCATAAGACCTAAGTAAAAAAGATTAAAATGAAAAATTTGTGAGGAGCAACATATAGTAAATTTTCTTGTTTGTCTGCTGCCATTTTGTAGAAATTTTTGAAAGATCCATCTAGAAAGTTATTTTGTGACATACCGGGGAAGTCTAAATAAATAGAAAATGCAAAAGATTAACTTACAGTGTGGTCAGCAAATCATATTAATAACATATAACATAAAGGAGAATAGATAATATAACAGCTTTCTTTCCTCATATAGTCATTCTTTCATCTTTAATATTTTTTACTCTAACATGGTTCTTCACATATACCCTTTTTCATTTGTGTTCTAACCACTTAATATTTTCTTTAGTCTTTGATTTTGTTTTCTGTTATGAAAGCTTAAAGTGGTCTTGGTCCATTGGCAGATTACTGGTTATTTGTAAAGGAAATCAAGTTGTGTAGTCAGTGTTTTGTATGTATTTTATTAAAGTAATTTTAGCTTCTTATAATTTTATGAGGGTGGTTTTCTTGTAATATAAATTCTTCACAACACAAACTTGGAATGGGAGGATTATATCCCAGTCATTTTATTTACCTTCCTTTACATTTTCCACATCACAGATTTTATGTGAAGTTAATACATTTTCTTTTAACAAATTTTCTAGCAGTTTCCATAGCCTTACCTTAGATTCACTTGTTTCAAACTGTAAATAAAGAGGTGTTTATTTGCGAATAAACTCAATTAAAAAGGGGTAAGTTGATATTTTCTAAAGATAAATAATTTAGAAGTATCTACTTAACATTCCGTTTATCTCAATTCTTACTGATTTTGTGCCTTTCCTTTTTTTATTAATTAAGAAATATTTTCTTCATAAAGTACGAAAATGAAAAATGTGGGTACTTTTTGGTGCATTATTAAGTAATTTAAAATTCCCACTTTACATATTAACATCTTGCAATGTCAGTAATTAATAGTTTTATATATAAGGTCACTTAACCTCATTCTCAAAACACACATAGAGATTAACATCATTTTCCAAAGAAAATTTTGCCAACTTTTTCAAACATTAGTTTAAAAATTATTAGGATAGAAAAAGATTCCAGAAACCAGACTGAAGTTCTTCTCAGAGATTTGCTTCAGATTCATGACCTGAGGTAAAAAAGGAACTTTTGTCCTTACATGGCCTGTGAGAAAGAGCAAGCTTTAGCCAGGCCACCTTGGGCCCAGGTTCTGACTCCCACTTGGAAACTGTGCATCCTTGAGGAGTCAGGGCCTCTCTGAGCCTTGGTTCCCCTTTGGTAAAACGAGAGACCTGTGGTAGTTGAGTGACAAAGGCGTATGCACACAACCAGGAGGTCAGCCAGTCTTGCTAGGATTATCTTCCCCTTTCCCACTTCCCTGGAGTCACTAAAAATGACCCTTTACCATGAATCCAGTAGATAGGTATTGAGCACCCACCAATTTCTTGGCTCCTATCTGACTTCCATCGGCAAAGGATCACCCCACTGCTGAGCAGAGGGTAGACCATCAGGGTGAGGGAGAAGCGGGGAGACCGGGGCTATTGCACTGTTCCACCCAGTAGAAGACAACAGAGGCTCCCAGCGGGGGGCAGGAAGTGAGGTGGGGAGAGGGCTTGAACTCTGCATCTGTTTGAAGGTCAGCCCTTCAGAGAGCCTTGTTAGGATTTTGAGGTGTCTGTTAGTGGAAATATCAAGGGCAGAGTTCAGGAGAGAGATCTGGGATAGAGAAATAAACATGCGAGTTGTCAGTCTGCCAATAGTATGTAAAGCCTTGAAACTGGTAGAGAGTGCTGAGAGAGAGAAGAGCAAAGGAGGAGGACTAAGCCCCTGGGTGGCGAAGAAGAGAGGAACAGGGAAGGGAAGCTGAGAGGGCCCGCCTGTGATGGCGCCTCCCAAAGAGCGAGGGCCCTGGAGGCCAGGCAATGAGTTACCGAGGGAGGCTCCTTGACACTGTCAAAAGGGTGAGGACTGAGAGTTGACCACTGGATTGAGGGATGGTCACCAGCAACCTCAATGGGCATGTCACAGAGTGATAGAGGAAAAGCCTGATGAGAGGATATTTAAAAGAGAATGAGAGGCTGGGAATTAGAAATACCAGTACACAACTCCTTTTGCTGCAAATGAGAGTGATGATAGCTAAGCGGCGGATATGGGGCCAAAAGAAAGTGGCTGCTGTTTTAATATGGAAGAAAAAAAATCATGTTTGATTGGTGATGGAATGCTCCAGTAGAGAGCAAAATGGTGATGGTGTACCAGCAAGAAGAAGAAATTGCTGGAGCGGTATCCTTCAGGAGACAGAGGGCGTGGGGTCTGAGGTGAGCAGGCATGGCCCACAGTGAAGGACACTCGCGCGCGCAGTCCACGGGCTTCTCCTGCAACTGGGGCAGTGCGCACAGCGAGGAGTGAGTATGGGGAGAGGCATGGGAAGGGTAAGGAGAGAGGCAGAGGTGTGGAATTGTTTTCATATTTTGGCTAAATAGGTAAATAAAATGTAGGCAAAATTCTGATTTGGCAACATGTATGAACAGAGCAGTGAAGCAAGAACATGCTAGTGATTTGATGTCCAAACCCATTGCCCGAGCAGGTCTGCAGAAGGCTAATGTTTTGGAAGGACTGAGTCGTCTTTGTTCCTTGGAAGAACATGTGTCTGTTCCCTAGGTTCTTTCACAGTATGTAATTTCATTTTTCTAAGACATACTTCAATTAGTCATATTTTAAAGCTGCTGTTTATATGATTTCTTCTGGCTTGCATTCTCTTGTACAGTTGTTTACAGTTTCAGAATCTCTTTCCACTCTCATTATGCCAGTTATCCCAAGCCCCCTGTGAAATAGGCAAAGCTGGTATTGTCTGCATTTTACAAATAAGGAAGTTGAGACTCAAGGGAGAGTGATTGCCTGACACCTGATAAGTGTCTAGTGCACAATGGAGTCTGCAACCCAGATCATGTACTTTGAAAGGAAATAAGACGCACTTCTAGGTATTGCAGTGATGGTGGAGGTTAATGCCAAGTAAAAGAGAATGACCTCTCAAAGCTGCCACTGCTCAGGGTAAGCCCAGCGACAGGAAAGCATGTGGTCCCGTGGGAAAGGACGTGGCAAGGGCTCAGAAAGCCCTGGCTCCTGGTCCATCCCTCATGCACCCACCACCAGGCCAGCTGGCCCCATAGTGCCCTGGTTCCCCAGCTGTAAACTGAAGAGTCCATCGGTCTCTCTACTTTTGGGAGCCTTAGATCTAACGCAGCTTTGGTATGAAAACTGATTTCAATTTGCCTCTGTCATTACTGTCTAATTTCATGTTGAAGCATTTCTGTCATAGGTATTCCTTCAGTAACAAGGTAACTTGATTTTGATCTAGAATGGGAAGGCATGCAGACCTCACTGTGTTGATTTAATAAACTGTGATCATAGTTATAAAGATGCAGTGTAAGAATTTTTAAAAATAGTCTAAACTTGAAACCCAAATCTTATTTGAATATTATTTCAAAATGCCTCTACTGACCCGTTTAGCCTAGTTAACTACTTGTCGACAGGTAGAAATATAATTTAAGTTTTTCTTTGAATGATGCTACTTCATGTAATATGAATACAAGGCCTTTCAGTTGTATTTTCCTCAAGAGACTCCTTAGATATTGATCAGTGGAATAAAGTTATTGAGCAGCTGGGAACACCGTCTGCAGATTTCATGAAGAAACTCCAGCCAACTGTGAGGAATTATGTAGAAAACAGACCAAAGTATCCTGGAATCAGATTTGAAGAATTGTTTCCAGATTGGATATTCCCATCAGAATCTGAACGAGACAAAATAAAAAGTAAGATATCCTTTTCTCTCATATTTGTTTTCATAATCTGTGTGAAGCTTTCACTTTTTCATGTTTGCATTCTAAAACCTTTGAACGTTCAGAGACAAAATAGTTGAAACCCTCAAATAAAGTTATTTACAGGCTAGAATGAAGGCCTTGCATAGAGAAAGCTTGAAGACCTGGAAGTTTTGTCCTCAATAAAGTGGCTTAACAAATGCCTTTGGCCAAAATAAAAATATTCACATCAGTCCGAAAGACTCTTATGTTAATTACAGCAATTGGAATTCAAAAAGTTTTCAGGAATAAAGAGCACTTGAGTAAACCCTGTTATAGTAGTTCAGTAAAAAGCTCCTCCTCACCTTCCTCTGTGCCCATCACTAAAATGTGATGTAAGGGAAAAGAACGGATTTGTTTCTGTCCACATCTGGGTACACTGTGCCTCATCAGAAAAGCCCCATCACTCCTCTGCCTGTACTTGTGAACGTTAATTGCCGAATCGTAGAGGAGCCTAGTAGTTAACTAAGTGGTTGAACTTGTTGGTTTTTTCTAACTACTGATCTCTAGATTTAAAAACAAGTGTATGTTGCCAACATTGCATACAGGTAGGCAAAGCAGAGGCATCTGTGAAGTGTTCTGCACTAAAAGGTCTGTTCTCATTTCATTTTGATGTGACATCAAGAGAAAACACTCACCGTGCTTCAGGCCTGCACTCTCCACATTTCCACCCTGAGCTCAGCTCCTGCGTCCACCACGCTGCTCAGCAGGGGCCCTCTCCTCCCCCTCCCTGACCCAGAGGCTGAACCCACATTTGAAAGCCTGGTTTGTGGTGAAAGTCACTGCTTATTCTTAAAGAAAAAGGCTCTATTAATCTTGAACCTATCAAAAATTTCTCAAAGTTAATACATCTTTGTGCTGTCTGTGCTATCACATTTTGTTCTAATCACAAAATTTTCAGATTAACAGCATTAGTTTATTAACCTAATATTTGTTTTTACTCTAGCAAGTCAAGCCAGAGACTTGCTATCAAAAATGTTAGTGATTGACCCCGACAAGCGGATCTCTGTAGATGAAGCTCTGCGTCACCCTTATATTACGGTTTGGTATGACCCTGCTGAAGCAGAAGCGGTAAGCGTCTGTCTGGAGAAGACTTATGTGTAGAGGCAGGGCTTACATTTCCTTGGATCTTCTGTTTGTCAGTCTGGAATGACTACGTAGGATAGCAAGTCCTAGATTTAGTAGGACTCCTGATTACAAGGAGGCCATGGGACATGAGCCACAGCCCCTTTAGGGACCCTTGCTACTGGGGCTCCAGCTCAGAGAACCTTGGGAGTGAACATGGTCATGCTGTGGTGATGTAATCGTCTTCGTTTATGTAGACGCTGACGTGTGAGCATAATGTCACCAGTTTTAAGCCTCCATTATGTACTTGGCACTGTACCTTGGGCCAAATGACATCATCTTGTTTAGGCACCAATTAGGCTAAGAAACTTGCTGAAAATCACAAGATGGTTTGTCCTTCCCCAGAGGCACCTGCTCTGGGAGTCCCACCTCTGAGTGTGGGGCTCGTGTGCGTTTATCTCTAGTGGCACTGTATGGAGGATCTTTAGCTGTAAGTAAGATAACCACAGTGTGACATGCTTATTTTATGCCATCGGTGGAACACATTTTTATGTCTTGACCTATGGATTTAACCACCATTTTAGACATTGTTTTATATCAAAAGAATCTGATTTATAAACGTGATTTTTAAGTAAATGTTGGAACAGTCCATTTATGAGTTGGGGTTTGGGTTTGGGAGTTCTAACGGGAAGAACTGTAAACCTGAGCTGTGTTCTGCACCTTTTGTATTTCCTAGCACAGTGCCTTGTGCAGGGTGGGTCTCTAGGAAGCAGCCTGTGATTACTAATTTTATAATTACATTTAGGCAAATGTCTATAGAGTGTTTTGAGGTCATGTAATTATTAAGAGGACCATAGTAGCTCTATCTTTTTGATTAATTTTTCCTTAATTATTTTGATTCTGAAACTGATGTAATATCACACTTATGAAGAAATCTTTAATAAATCATGTATGGAATGAAACTACATCCATATCAGAAATAGAAGTCTTTCCAGTGATTCTGCCTTTTTCTTCATGCCTCATTATTTTTTGAACTGTTGACTTTACATATAATTTGATTTTTAGCCACCACCTCAAATTTATGATGCCCAGTTGGAAGAAAGAGAACATGCAATTGAAGAATGGAAAGGTAAAGAGAGCTTATTTTGATCCTTACATATGACATTTCTCGAAGTCCTGCAAAGGGGCAGCTTTTCACTTTTCGACAATAGCTTTTCTAAGGGAGGGGTGAGAAACCCTGCAGCCCCTTTAACTTCTCTTCCCACTTCCCAGTAGGATGAGAACTTCAAGAGAACAGAATTAGAGAGGAACGTGTATGAATTGCATCTTATGTGCCTCAAAAAAGAAAAATAAGGGCTTTTTCACATGATCTTACATTATCAAATCTTGGTTTGTAAACTAAACGTTTTACAGTTGTTATACAATTGAGTTATAATTGTTATAACTATAATACAATTGAGTAATTCTATCACACTTACCTTGATAACATGTTGCAGATTGTTGAGTAACCCCAATTCACAGGCCCCTGGAAAGCAGACATGGGGGACCCCACAGGGGACATGTGAACTTCTGCTGTATTTGTAAGCCATGTAGTTGTATGTGTGTTTTAAAATAGAGTTTGGGGAAAACTCCAGATCAAAAATGTGCAAATAGTTATTATTACCACTATAAGATTAACCAAATGACCCACAACAAACTAAACCATTAATAACGAGTTTAAACTAAAAGTTTTTCATTAAAAAGCACAATCAGTAGTAATTGGGAACTGTGGTCAGCACAAGTCAAAAGTTGTGATGTGTCCTGCCCGGGAGCCCCTCCTGGGATGTGGGGAGTGCCCACAACCTGCATGCACACACTCAGCAGGGCGTTGCACACAGCCACATTCGGTGGTAAAAGGCTAGCTCATAGGCCTCAGTAAATGCTTGTACTGTGCTAATTTTATTTCATGAATACCAAAATTTTAGGAACCCCTAATAGCTTACTTAATAGGTAAATAGTTTTTCCTATAAATGAAAATTGAGGAAAACTGAGGTTGAAGCCAAGAAAAAACTTAGATATGTGGATTAATTTCTGGCCAGTCTGGAGGGGCTTCTAGCCCACACGTGGATGCTGGTTACATTTGGAAAACCACAAGTACTGACAGAGAGAAACATATGCAAACTCTCTCCTCTTCTTCCCCTCTTACCCTCTCTCCCTCACCCCATCTCCCCCCTCCCCCCACTGTAAAACCCCTCCTGGATCCAGAACTACTCTACATTTTTGGCTGCCTTAATAGTTGGGTTGCAAAGATGTAATGGATCAAAACATGGATGTCTTGGTCTAGGTGCACTATATTACTGAATTCACAGTATATCACAATTAAAAATAACACATCACAGTGCCCTTGGAGTGGTTCCAGTTGATTTGGAAGCAAGGTTTAGAGATGCAAAGAAACTGATGAAGCACTTTAACTTGTGTTTCTATTTGAAGAGCTAATTTACAAAGAAGTAATGGATTGGGAAGAAAGAAGCAAGAATGGTGTTGTAAAAGATCAGCCTTCAGGTTAGTGATCGCTTTAATCATTTGCTTGTGTAATATTTTTCTTTCCCTTTTCAACTTTTATAAATGGCAGCAATGTGTTCAGCACCAGCTTGACCAGCACTGATCTGAACACTCTTTTGTGAAATAGTCTCTTCCATTTTGTTTTGTCCTGGTGGTGGCAGCTAACATTTGACTGATATGCCAGTTATAAACATTCTTGTTTCATACTTGCATCAGCTGCTATGAGCTCCATTTGTAGAGGAGGAAATTGAATTTAAAGCCTTTTCAATGTGCATGATCTTTTTTTGGCCCCACTCAGTTAAAAAATAAAATTACCATGAATCTAGGTAAAATAGAATTTGATTTTCTTTTGAGAAAATTGTTCATATAATTCTCCCATTTTTCTCCTTGATCTACCTAGTGGTAGAAGTCTAACAATTAAGTAATTATATGATTTTTAGAGACATAATATATGTGGTATTAACTGATGTCTGTAGGATTCTACCTGTTTACTAAATGAAACACTTTAGTTATTTATTTTCTCACCTCACTGCCCCTGGAAAGTGTGCAGACACACGCGCATGCCCACACGTGGAAGTGCAAATTGCACTGCTTCTTGTTCTTGAATTTTATATTCAGCGTGCTGTATGTGTCAAGCGTCTAGAGATTATATGACTTCAGTACGAATTTAGGGCGTGTTAACTAAGCACAAATTTAAGACTGCAAACACTGACCTCTGAGAGCCTGGATGTTTTATTTTTACTCAAACCAGACTATAGATAGTAGGAAATAAGATAGTTTCATTTGCCTTAAAATGTCAGTTTTCAGGATTTATAAAACAAAAATAAAATGAACAAGAGGCCACTAAATTTTTTTCCTTTTTTTTTGGTTTGTATACAGTCCTTACTTTAGAAGATGTTTTTATTGCCAAAGAATTTCTCAAAGGTTGTTGCCTTTTTACTTTCCTTCAAAAGTTGATGCTTTCCTCATAAGTGTTTATGACTGTAATTGAAATGTCTGATGACACATGAATCCTATTTGGGCTTAAGCCTTTTGTGATACTGGTAGTTTTAGGATAAATTCAACAATTTTCTTTTAATATCTTTTTAAAACCAGCAGGTATTTTTTAAGAGTTAACATGATTATACATGAGCACAATGTATATGACGTTTAGCCACTGGGAAGAAAAGGAAAATGTTGCAAGAAAAGACAGAGAAATATTTGGGATTCTGGGCCCAAAGAAAGACTCCAGGAAAAGTTTAAAATGGATGGTCGACTAACTTCCTGTTTATACCAATAGTTAGGATAGGAGACTTCAAAAGGACAGAGCTGAGAAATGGCCTAAGTCTCATTGCCTGGATTTGCAGCAGTGTCGTGCCTCAGATTTTATTATATTTGGTTTTCTTAGCACAGATGCAGCAGTAAGTAGCAACGCCACTCCTTCTCAGTCGTCATCTGTCAATGACATTTCATCCATGTCCACTGAGCAGACGCTGGCCTCAGACACAGACAGCAGTCTCGATGCCTCGACGGGGCCTCTTGAAGGTTGTCGATGATGAGTTAGAAACAGCAAGCATGTCATCAGTGAAGGAACTCACGCTTCCATGGGCCTAAAATACTTGGGAGTTGATGGAACCAAATAGAAAAACTCCATGTTCTGCATGTAAGAAACATGATGCCTTGCCCCTACTCAGTTCCAATAGGATTGCCTGCTTAGATTATAAAATGAAGCAGATTATATCTGAATAAGAAAAGTGCTAGTCACACTTGTAGAGATTTATTTTCAAGGTCATTTCAGGTGAGCAATTAGGATAGATGAATTTTTTAAAAAGTTGTGCGGTAATAGTAGTGACAATTCCTCATCCTCAGTAACTGTTGAGACTTACATGCATGTGACCACAAATGCCTGCTCGGACTTAGCGTCTAGCACTTTGGAAATCAGTATTTAAATGCCAAATAATCTTCCAGGTAATGCTGCTTCTAGAATTATCTCTTAATCCTCTTAAGTAATTTGGTGTCTGTCCAGAAAAAATAGATTTATGTGTATTAATTGGCCACCATCATATTATCATATCTTACCTTCTTTTATGCTATGATTTATTCTGTCTTTTGTATTTCAGAAGGAATATAATTAAATCTATTTAATAAAAATAATAACTTTTCTTAAATTTGTCATGTTTTGGGCTGAGAATTATCACTGCTAAAACCAAGACACTTTGTTTTCTCTAAATTGTCTTAGTCTGGAGGATTGTACATTCAGCTTTACTGCATGATAAAATTTTAAGTTTTGTTTTGTGCTGCTTAAGACATATACCTTTAAAATCCTATCCTATCCCTTTTCTCTTGGTCTTCTGGACTTATTATTTATTTAAAATGCTACCTAGAACTTCACCTTTTCTATTAGCCACCTGACACTCCATGTCAATAATATGATGGCAGATAGATTCCTAAGTCCATTACCTGCTGTTGGGGTAGAATCTTACATAGTGACCACTAAGTGATGGCAGTCACTTCCCAGGTGCTTGCTTCGCCAAGGCTGGGCTGGGCCCTTCCTTAGCGTCTGTCACTCGGGGTAGGATACACGATGTTCCAAGGCAGCATCTCCCTTTTCCCATATAGCAGGCACACTGGGTTTTCTTTCTTTGTGAAAGAGCCCACATAACTGCCCCTTTGGTCTGTTTCAGGAGGCAGGGCTGCTTCAGAGTGCCTATTGTTGTTGTTTTCTGCTCTGTGGAGGCACTTCCTTTTCCTAAGGGAAATCCATGAATGTTCTGGGGAAGCTCTTCAGAGGGATACAGAGGAAATGCCCTAAAGAGTAGTGATTAGCTATTGAATATTTTCTGATTTAAAACTGCTCACCTGAAATTGATACTTTCAGACTTTCTGATATGGAAATTATTCAGCAGTCACTAAGATACTGAGTATTGAAGTGTCCCTGCAGAAGTGGAGTACGAGGGTCACGTTTTGACCACTTGTGTTCATAATGCTTTCCCCTTGAGCTTGTTCTGTTACAGATTCATATCTTATGTTTACTTTGGAAGCTATTGGGTCAACATTGTTCTCATTCTATAGAATGTGTTCTGAAAAGGAAGTTTGATAAGAAAGTTATATTATAAATATTATCTAAAATATGTGATTCTCTCTGCACCAGTTGCATCTTATTGGTTGGTCTCATCACTGGAAACTGGAACCCTTGATAAACAAAATTAATATTGAAATAATAGTTTTACATTGTGAGGTTTAGACACATTTCATATACAAGATGGAAATACTAACTTGGATTGAGGCAGAAACACCTATTATATGGCTCGGGATTATTTTGGTTTTAGATGCCTGATGGTATAGTGAAGAAAGTTATGGCTATACATATATAAACATCTTAAAATGGCCTTTTCTCTAATATACATTGTTTAAAAAGACTTGACTAAACCTGTCTTTAAAAAGAAAAACAAAGAAAGGGGAGAATTTTAAAAATGCTTTCTCTGCCTTAGGCTTATGTAAGGGCAGTGCGGGGGTGCTGAGGGCGCATCGAGGGCGTGCTTTCCAGGCACCATTTGTGAGTGGGCTAGGAGCCCCGCACATGGGCTTTCCGTCCACTTGTTTCTTGGCGTGTTCACGGATGGAGCCCGTGTCGGTGTGGACAGGTTTCCTGCCCAGACCACCTTCTGTCAGGTAGCAGCAGGTGCACCTCGGACAGGCCACAGGCTGCAGATGACAGAGCTCCATAGAAATACCTCACCCCAGTCCAGGGTCCTCCTCCTGAGCCAAGATGTGCCAGGTCCTGGTGCAGTGCAAATGGTTTCAAACTGCTGTGGATGAATGCTGATGTCAGATAAAGAACTGAAAATGTACTCAACTTTTTCATCTTTTCTATTTTATTTTTGTAATTTATATTGTACACAACCCTGGAAGTAACTATTTTGAACACATATTTTTATAAACCAGCTAATTTATTATTAGCCTGGAATTTGGACTAGGTTTGTTTTGTTTGTTGGCTTAGTTTTCAGTCAAAAAGGAAATGACTGCCTCCGGGTGTGTTGGGTCTCGATTTCAAGTGCAGGTTCCGAAGAGCAGGCAGAGTCTCCCAGAGTAGGAGGGCAGTCTAGAAACACAAGCTGCTAGCTGCGGATCTGCTGTGGTCATGGAGATGGAAGTAGGGCTCCATTTTTGTCTTTGGGATGTGAAACTCAGAGCTGCAGTGCTGAAAGGAGATCCCCTCGCAGGCCCCTTCCTGACACCCAGGGCCCGGAGTTGAAACACTGAATGGGATACTGGTTTAATCTGGATTTGACACTGTGTAAGTCATGGTAATGATGTATGAGTTCCTCTGGTTGATCGCTAATGTAACTCCTCTGGTATTTCATACTGATAGTGAATACAGCTGTGACCTTTCAGATTGCATACAGCTGTGACCTTTCAGATTGCATATCTCAAAAGTAACATTGCCTCATGTTTTATAATAAAATATATTATGTGTGTTTTGATTGGTGAAAATAATACAGATACATTTTAAAAGAGAACTGTATAGCTTGTCCAATTTTTGTGTGTTTTATGTGACAATTGACTGTAGATTTCTACATCACTATCTCTGATTACAGATTTAACATGAATACGGGTAGATGTTGGAGTGTCATCATTTCAATCAATATTAGCAAATGTTTTTAAATTGAAGGGCAAAACATTTCTGTTAGTTCTCTTACTGAAAATATTCTGCAAATTCCTGAATCTAAATTTTTGAAAACATACAGTACAAAATTGAATATTCAGAGTGTTGGTGTAATTTTTTCTCACAAAGTCTGGCCAGGAGAAGCCAGCAGTTAGTCTTTCCTTGAATCACGTAAAATCCTTAATGGTGCTTATGTGTTTCTGCACAGGATGAGCCACTCTCATTTCACCTCTGGGTTTGAAGCACTTGAGGATGTTCACAACTTAAAAACCACAGGAGTAGAAGGGCCCTCAATGGCTCATTTTCTTTTTTCTGCTTAAAAGGACTAGAATCATTCCAGATAGATGGCTATCAATCTTATTTTTAAAGATCTCTAGAAAAGGAAAACATTTTTCTTGATATTGGTCTGGGTTACATTTCTGTCTTACTCCTTTCCCACTTTCAATGTAGACAGTACTAAAATACTTTTATTTATTGGCAGAAACAGTACCTATAGGTGGAGTGAGGTTTTTTTGGTGGGGGGAGGAGTAATATTTCAGAATAACCTAATGTTGTCCTGAAGATTCTGTGGCTACTCGTGTGAGTTTAAGCATAATGTTGCCTTTGACAATAAGGCAGTTAATGTTTTTTGGGTTGGTTTGTTTGGTTTTTGGTGAGGAAGACTGTCCCTGAGCTAACATCTGTGCCCGTCTTCCTCTATTTCATATGTGGGACTCCTGCCACACATGGCTTGATGAGCAGCGTGTAGGTCCATGCCCGGGATCTGAAGCTGCGAACCCTGGGTCACCAAAACGAAGCACGTGAACTTAACCACTACGCCACCAGGCTGGCCCCTGATGTTTTTTGGTTTTAATCAGGAAAGTTGGTAACAACAGTGACAGAGCGGCCAGTCACATCTCCTTAAGGCCGTCCATGATGCTGATTTAAAAGGGATGCTCCTGTCATGGTCATTGGAACTTGCCATTCGTTGTGTCCTCAAGGCCCAGGGCCAGCCACTCCTTCACAGTTTGAAAAAGCAAGGCTTTAGGGGCCAGGGGTCCTTGTGAGCACGAGTGTTGGCTGCCATCCCTTCTCTGTCATGGCACTTGAGAGTGGGAAGGAAGTTCAGCATCAGTTCTCTAACCCTGCATGACAGCACCAAGGCTGCAGCCCCTGCGTGTCAGGAGGGGAGCAGCAGGCTGCCCTCCACTTGTTGCCTCGCCTTCCTGCAGACAGCACTCTCCTTTTAGTCATAAACACCTTTGAGAATCGATGAAAACTGTGATCCTCTCCCTAGAAAAATCCCGTGAGCTCAAAATTTTGCCAAACTTTCCAAGGAATCCTGGACCCTGGTGGGTCCTGTCCTAGGAGCCCCTTTGTAGAAGCAGCGTCTAGATGCTTCATGTTCTTAGACAGAAGCAGAGCCCACAGGAGGGTTCTGCTGCCTTTTCTGCTCTTAGTGGCTCTGACACCTCTGCACACAGATGTTGGGTGTAAACAGGGACATCTCCCTCTGAGCCCAGCAGTAGTCGGTATTCTTATTCAATATTGAATGTTTGGAGACTCAGTTCCAGTGAGACGGGTCATTTCCGTCATTCCTTCCACAGAACTTAGGGGCGAGACTGAAAGGGAGGAGCTGCAGGTTTGTGATACAGACTCAGTGGAAACATAGATGTGATTAAGTGTATCTCTTCATTTTAAAGAAGTAGTTCTGTGCTGAGCTTTGAATAAACTCTTGACTTTCACTTAAATCCCTATTGTTGATTCTCCAATAATATTTTCTCCCCTTCTCCCAAAACTTCCCCATGACTTTCTTAGAATTTTTAAAAATGTGCTTTACAAATCATTTCATTTATGCACTTGGATTTCATAGAGCGTGGGAGTGGACGGAGAAGTTCTTTAGCTCACACCTCCATTCAGGGTGGGAATCCACCTGCAGAGGTCGCCCAGCCTTGGCTCAGATGGTTTTCATGCAGGGAATGCCCTACCCACTGAATTTCTTGTCATTCTGACTGTTAGAAAGTTCTTCCCTAAACTGAACTGAAACCTGGCTCCCAAAACTTCCACCCGTGGGTCCCAGGCCTCTCCTCTGGGTGAACTAGAGCAAGTCTGACCCATCTTTATGAGACAGGCTTTATACATTGGTTGGAAAGGTGAGCTCCAAGTTTTCCCGTCTTGGGCTTAAACTCAAGGTTCTCCTAACCCTCTTTCATATGAAAAAGTCCCCAGAGCCCCAACACCTCAGTGCACCCTAAAACTACGGGCCTAGAAGTGAATGTAATACTCCAGATACCGCCAGAGCAGCGGCACCCTCCAAACAAGGCCCCCCCACTAATTAACGCAGTCTCAGGTGGCCTTAGCCTTAACAGCCACGTCACACTCGGAGCCTGCAGTCCATCAAAAGTACTGGATTTTGCGATGGTGCAGTTAATCCTGATTCTGTTGTCCTTCATAAGTGTTCTCTTTGTCAGCTTGTGACATCCGTCAGCTTTATGAGCATGAACGTGCCGTCTATAAATTCATCTACGTGGTGATTAACAGCCATGCGTGGCAGGACAGGGCCTAAGGCAGACCCCAGCCGTTGCAGTGACAGGACCCATGTGGCCAGCCTTTGTCACCCCCTCCGTGGGTCCCCTCAGCTCAACGGCATCATCGTTCAGCCCATGTGGAGCGTTGTCTTGCCATGAGGTCAGGAAGAATTTTGATGGATACCTTGCAGAAATCGTGAACGCACTTCAGCAGCACTCTGATCTACTCAGTAGTCATGTTTCAAAGAAAAGAAACGAGTTTGTCACCATGCACTGGTGTTCAGAGTTCCTTTTATTTTCACTTGGGAGGAACAGGTGATAAGCGCCAGCTTCCCCTTCCGTATCTGTCCTTTTAATATCTTGTGGCCACTTAGAGAATGTGACCAGTTGTCCTAGTGTCCATAGGTCGGGTAGTGGGTAAGGGAGCAGGGCAGAGACACGCGTTGGCCCTACTTTGTTTCTGTGTGAATAAAGAAATGGTGTGGGGTTTTTTTGTTTTTCTTTGTGAGGAAGACCAGCCCTGAGCTCACATCTGTTGCCAATCCTCCTCTTTTTGCTGAGGAAGATTGCTCATGGGCTAACATCCGTGCCCATCTTCCTCTACTTTATATGGAATGCCACCACAGCATGGCTTGACAAGCGGTGCGTTGGTGCACACCCAGGATCCGAACCTGTGAACCCCAGGCCGCCGAAGCAGAGTGCGCACATTTAACCGCTGCACCACCGGGCCGACCCCGAAACGGTATGAAGTCTGTGTAACCGTGATTCCATATGCCAAGCAGCCCTCTTGTGGCCTGTTGACTGTAGAATCGTGTCTGTCGGGCAGAGCCTGGCTCAAGCTGGATGTGACTTCAGAAGTTCATCACCTTGAGCATACCTTGCTTTTTTTGCTTCTTCGTTTTTCTTTCCAACTAATAACGCTCATGGTACTTGGTTTTCATCTGTTTCTAATCTGGGCTAGAGCTCCATACAGACTTTCACTGAAAGTTAAGTTCAGACAACTCTTCATTTCAAAGTTGATTTCTTAGATATTTTTAAGCAGTAAATTATCATACTAAAGATGCTGTAAAAAATAAATATTTGAGCAGCAACACTCAAGTATATGTGTTTATTCTCAAGTACTCTCAAAGGTGGCTCCCTAATGTGATGGAAAACTTGATAGAGGAATAGAACGCACCGAGTCGTTGCCTGCCTCTTCTCCCCTCAGCCACTCTCCCCGCGCTCAGACCCATTGCCCTCCAGGCCAGGAAACCATCCCTGCTCCTGTCTCAGGCTCAGAAGCCCAGCCCTCCCCTCTCAGGAACTTCACTCATGTTAAAAACAAAAAGCTCTTAACCCAACATCACCCTCAAATTGCTCCCCTTCACAGCAGAAATCAAGAGCAGTCTATATTCACATTCTCCACCTCCTCTCCTCCCATCTGCTCCCTATTTTTAAAAAAGCAATATATATATGTTAGAAAACAGAATCCAGAATGAGACGCTAAGCACACTGTATTCCCCCATCCAGAAATGACCACTGTTAATACCTTATTGTATATATTTCAGATAATTTTCTGTGGACACACAGACATCTAGATAGGTCTTTGGGTTTTTTATCTTTTTGCCCAAATGAGGTCATACTATACATGCTGTTTATAACCTACATCTTTCTGTTAGTGATCTCCGTAAGTTTTCATCTGGTCTAGTACCCAGACTTTGGGATTTCCCCAGTGTCCCCAAAGTCCTTTTCTGATGTGTCCAGCCAGGATCCAGCTGAAGCTGATTGTCATGTCCTTAACAACCTTCTAATCCGCGTGAAGCCACTGTGTGGGCCCGGGGCACACTGTCCTGCGGGTTCACCCTGTGGCCCTATGCGGCTGCTCCCGTGGGGTGGCACTGACCTTGCTCCCCGTGAAGCCACTGTGTGGCCGGGCACACTGTCCTGCGGGTGCGCCCTGTGGCCCTGTGCGGCTGCTCCCGTGGGGTGGCACTGACCTTGCTCCCCACCTCCAGGAGCTCCTGCGTCTGGAAGGCGTATCTGAAGGTTTGATAGCTTCACCTGCACCCTTTGGTTTTAGTACTTATGTGATATCGTGTCCTTTATATGAACTCACACCGGAAAACGTTTCATATCTTTTTGACCCACTCTCAATGATGCTAAAATGGACCTCTGATTAGGGGGATGCCAGTGCAATTCTCTGTCATACAGTCACGTTTTTCTCCTCGTGACTAGAAAGTCATCCACGTGGGCTTACTTTGGGGGCGCTGCATCCACCACATGTCACGTGCTGTTAACCCCAGGTGATAATCCTTGCCATGCACAGGAATTTCACGAGGGCTTAGGGAAGAGTGATGTCCTCAAATCTGCCATCCCCTAGACGGCATTCACTGGCACTCTGCTGTCTGGGAGAGCTGTCCAGCAGCCCCGAGGCAAGCTCAGGCTGGAAGGCGGGATCCCTGCCTTGTTCTTCCCCTTCAGCGACCAGTGCTAGGAGTGGGTGAGGGGTTGATCACTGCCTCAAATGGTGTCGCAGGAGGGCTTATATTTCTGGTTTTCTGTTTCTTTGAATATTTCAGATCATTCTTTTTGAGACTTAAGTTGCCACAACTGTGGACTGGGAAGCTCCTTCAAGCTGATTCCTTCCAGTCCTTTTGACTGACCTCATTAAGTTTTTAACTTTTAATTTTGAAATAATTTCAGACTGACAGTAAAGTTGCAAAAGTAGCCCAAAGGATTCCTGTATACCTTTCTTCAACCAGATTCCCCAGATTTTAACATTTTCCGCGTGGGCTTTGGTCTTCTCTGTGTGTCTGCATACGTACACGTATATATACACGCATGCATATGTTCATACATACACACGTTTATGCTGCTATGTATAGTCACTAATTTCCCCCCATTGATTTTTTTACAAGCAACCAGGTTTTTTGTTTTTCTTTTCTTTTTCTTTTTTTGTGAGGAAGATTAGCCCTGAGCTCACATCCAATGCCAATCCTCCTCTTTTTTGCTGAGGAAGATTGGCCCTAGGCTAACATCCGTGCCCGTCTTCCTCTACTTTATATGGGACGCCGCCACAGCATGGCTTGACAAGCAGTGTGTTGGTGCGCGCCTGGGATCCGAACCCGTGAACCCCGGGCCACCGAAGCAGAGCGAGTGAACTTAACCGCTATGCCACCAGGCTGGCCCCAACAACTAGGTTTTTTAGTGTCTGTAAACTTGTGTATACATGAAGTGTATGCATGTACTTATAGAAAAAGACATGTATACATAGACACGTACATAAATATCAAATGTGGACATGTTAATAGTGTTTATAGCAGCATTTGTGTGGGTATATGTGTCCACATGACTTCAGAGAAACCTATTAAAGAATCAGTGTGTGGGTGAGTGTGTATAAAATGATTGACAGTACCATGGGGAGAAATAAATCAAAAAGTGTCATGGAAATTTGCACTCCTCTCAGAAACTGACAGGTCAAGCACGTGATGCAAAGATCTAGAAGACTGGAACGCACAGTTATTTGACTTGGGCTCATAGAGAGTATTATACCCAATAGCAAATTCCTTTTGATAACACATAGAACTTAAAGGAAAATTGACTATGTACCAAGCCATAGAGGACACCTCAGTAAATTCCAAAATCAACAATATACAACTGTTTTTCTATGATAATGCAATAAAATTCAAAATAAATTTGAAAAGATCTCACACATCCGGGCCCAAACAATACACTCTAAGCAATCAAGGTAAAAGGAAATCATAAGGAAAATTATGAAATTTAAATTTCATGACCTCATGACCTCAAAAAAAACATAACTTGCCAAGTTTTGCAGGACTCAGCTAAGGCTTAAATACATTTATCAAAAACAAGACAGATTTTTTTAAATGAGTTCAGTGTTCAACTCAGGATATTGATAAAAGAGCAACAGAGCAAGCTCACTGACACAAAGAAGGAGGAATAATAAAGATGAGGACAAGGACAAGAAACTAGAAGATAAAACAGAAAAAATCAGAAAAACCAAAAGATTAATGAAAGAGACAAACCTCTGGCAATGCTGATCAAGAAAAAAAAAAAAAAAAGGAAAATGCAAGTAACATGCGAAGTGGAAAAGGGAAATAACTGTAGACGTAAAGGAAACCCAGTATTCTAACAAAGATGAGGATCTGCAAGAAGCTGTTAAATTTCTATAGAAACATAAAGTACCAAAACTGCCTGAAGAAGCGTGCTGGCACTACGCACATGATACACGCTAACCTCTTTAATCCTCTCAACAGGTCCCAGGAGGTGGATGTTGTTATCACCATCGTGAAGGTAGGGAAGAGGCAGAAGGAGAACACACAATCCCACAGTCAGTTTGCAGGGATGGGGGCTGAGGTGGGACATGCGCCTGCCAGGCCCTGTGCTCTTAGCTACTGTGTTCTGGATGGCCGCCAGAAACCCAAATGCACCAGCAACCATCAGAGAAAGGAACATGGTGATGAAGGCTCCCTCACCCCCAGGACAATCAATCTTACAGGTCAGTTTTTACTAAACTTTCAAAACACACACAAACCCTACCTTATCCAAGATTTGCAAAGCCACCCAAGTCAATTTAGGAAGCTAGTATAGTCTTGATTCCAAAATTGGATAAAGATGTGAACATTATATGCCCTTTTCGTAGATGCTAACTGAATCCCATATTGTATGGTTTATTCCAGAATGCAAGGGTGACTCAACACAACTGTTTCAATAAATAACCTATTTTTGTTTTTAAATGCTCAGAAAACTCTGAATAGAAAAGTGCTTCCTGGGCTGGCCCCGTGGCTTAGCGGTTAAGTGCGTGTGCTCCGCTACTGGCGGCCCGGGTTTGGATCCCGGGTGCGCACCAACGCACCGCTTCTCCGGCCATGCTGAGGCCGTGTCCCACATACAGCAACTAGAAGGATGTGCAACTATGACATACAACTATCTACTGGGGCTTTGGGGAAGAAAAAAAGGAGGAGGATTGGCAATAGATGTAGCTCAGAGCCGGTCTTCCTCAGCAAAAAGAGGAGGATTAGCACGGATGTTAGCTCAGGGCTGATCTCCCTCACAAAAAAAAAAAAAAGAAAGAAAGAAAAGTGCTTTCTTTGGAGCATGGCAGGGCTTCTTCCGGGAAGGGCAGGAGGAGGCAGCAAAAGTCGAACTTCCCAAAGCCACCTCCTGGGGCGGGGTGGACAGGGACGACACTGGCTAACAGAAATGTGCGGTGCTACAGCCCTAAGGGATCACCTTCTAGCCACCGCAGGCCCAGCAGACAGACGGGAGAAACTAGGACGGTGGCTGCGCCCGGTGAGGATGCGGGGCTCATCACTGGGGCATGTGGAAGGAGGCTGAGCCCTGCTGAGTGCAGACGGGCAGCATGGCCCAGGCTCGGTGCGTGTGTCCCTTTGGCCCGCCAGTCCCCACCCCTCCACCTTCTAGAAACAGCAGAGAGCACCACTCCCCAGGAAAACCCTGCTGCCTCTGTGCAGGGCAAAATGCATCCTCCCAGGACCATGCCGGGACCCCAGCCCGGCTGTGATGCTCTCCCGGGCTCCCCACTTCCAGGACCCCTCCCATCCACTTCCCTTCATGCAGCTGCATGCCATTCCTTCATTCATTGTCAGCAAATGCCTCCTGAGCCATTCCCATGTGCCCTAAATAAGACACACAGCCCCTGCCTCTGGAGTCTGTACTCTGGAGCCACAATCAAATACTTACTCCGGCTGAGTTGACAACTAAGGACAAGTTGCCTGGGTGAAGGACCTGATCCTGTTGATGCCACCACCAAAGGACAGCTCAGCTCTGACCCCTTCTCCCCGCCTCTGTCCTCGCCGCCCCTGCACACAACTTACACGTGAGGACAGCACTGTGTGGCCTCCACTCCTGTCCAGCTCCCACCTGGCCTTCACCTCACCCCAGAACGAGCCTCCTCGGCTGCAGCCGTGACAAGGTCACGGCTTCCGTGGCAGCCTCCACGGGGCCCAGCTGACCACACGGGTGTTCTCAAGCTTGAGCCCCCACTGCCATGCTGCTCACGCACATCTTTCCTGTTACCTCGTCCAGGTGGCCAGCGCCACATTAGGACATTTGGATGTCAACACCACCTTCTGTGCCTTTTCTGCTGGTCGATTCTAAACAATTGAAGGTCAGCAGACCATGTTGAGGCTGTGACGACGGTACCACTGCTGCAAGACGCAGGTTCCCAGGCCCCACCCAGATCCTTTGACTCTGAGGTCTTGGCAAGGTCTTGGGCATCTGTTTTTTAAAAAAGCTCCCAGGGAAGGCTGAGCACATGTCTACTCTGCCCCGTCATGGGCCCTGTGGAGGGCAGCAGCCCGATCCCAGCCTCCCTGCCTCCCCCACCCCTACACAGGGCAGCCAGAGGAAAACATGGAGGGTTCGGGCCCCAGCTCTGCTGTGCCACCTGCACAAGTTGCCTGCCCTCTCTGGGCCTCTCTCATGGAATGGTGTCTTAGTTTCCCATTGCTGCTGCCACAAATTACCACAAACTTCATGGCTCAAAACAATACAAGCAAATTATCTCACAATTGTGTAGGTCAGAAGTCCCACACGGTCTCCCTGGACTTAAAGCAAGGTGTGGGCAAGGCCGCTTCCTCCTGGAGGCTCGAGGGGAGAATTGGTTTCCTTGCCTTTTCCAGCTTCCAGGGGCTGCCCACATTCTTTGGCTCATGGTCCCTTCCTCCATCTCCAAAGCCAGCAGCCGAGCCTCTCTCTGACCCTGCTTCCACCCTCCATCTCTTTCTCTGCCTCATCTTCTGCCTCCCTCTTCCGCTCTTAAGCACCATGTGATTACACTGGGCTCACCCTGATCATGCAAGACAATGTCTCCACCACAAAGTCCTCACTAAGCCACACCGACAAAGTCCCTCTGCTGTGTGAGGTCGCCTGGCCACAGGTTCCAGGGTTAGGACATGTTCTCTGGGGGGCCATTCTGCCCACCACACTGGGGGGTGTCACCCTATACCCCTTTCAATGAGCATTTCCTGAGGTGTGCCTCATCCTCTGCCTGCATCAGCATCACCTGGGGCTCTTATCACAGGGTGGGGGCCACCCACGCCCCAAACCTGAGTCTTGATGGGGTCTTGGGGTGCTGCCTTCCCTTGAGTTCAGGTGATTCCTACGCACCGTGACACCCAAGAGCCTGGATCAGTGGGATCTCAAGTGTGGCAGGCGCTAGGGGACTCTGGGAACTCTGGGTTACACCATCATCCCCCACCAAGAAATGACACCACAGCTTCTTTCAGGAGCTGTTTCCCCGGCCTGCAGACTTAGGCCCAGTAAAGGCTCCTCTGGACCTCAATCTATGCCTCGGGGACACTTTTGGCTCCACAAGGGGGCCAGTGAACTAGCAGGCAGCAAAAGAAGTCACTGTGCCAGCAGGGGTGACCACTTCCAGGTAGGCTCCAGGCTGGCAGTGCTGCCTGCAGGCGAGGGGCATCTGGGAGGGGGAGAGGAGATGGTGACCGCATGGACTGAAGGTGGGACCGAGGAAATCTGAATGTTCCAAGCAGGGACCTCGGCAGGCAAGTTTTGCCCCCTGTGCCCACCTGCACTCAGCACACACGTGTGCCACACACGTGCACCATGGACGTCCATGGGACACATACCGTGCATACACATACACACACCATGCACACACTCTCTCTCTCCCTAGTCTCGGTCCAGACTCGGGGGTAGTCAGGGCTCTGCTGTGTACACAGTAATTAAACGTGCTGTCCTAGTGCGTGCAGAGTGCTGTAATAAAGTACCACAGGCTGGGTGGCTGATAAATAACAGAAACTTACCTTTCACAGTTCTGAAGGCCGGCAGTCCAAGATCAGGGTGCCAGCATGGTCGGGCGCAGGGGTGAGCCCTCTTCTGGGGTGCAGACGGCTGTCCTCTTCCTGTGTGCTCACCTGGTGGAAGGGGCAGGGGAGCTCTCTGGAGTCTTTTATAAGAGCACTAATCCCATTCATGAGGGCTGCACCCTCATGACTAGTCACCTCCCAAAGGCCCACCTCCTACTGCCATTGCCTTGGGGCTTAGGATCTCAACGTGTGAATTTGGGGGACGTGAACACTCGGCCCACCGTGCCCCCACCGCGCTGGCTCTGTGACGACCTTCGCCGGGAGCTTTGCCCTTGCAGTGAGCGTGGGGAGCTGTCACCAGAGCCGAGGACGGACACGCTGTGGGTGCACTAAGAAAATGCACTGGCCAGAGCCCACAGTTGTCCTTGCTGTTCTCTGATCTTTCTGGCGACACTGCTTGGCAGCCACTCGGTGTCAGGCTCCTTCCCAAGTCACCTGCTCCAACAGGGCCAGGAGTTGGGGCTGACGTGCTGCTGGGGCCTCGCAGGTTCCAGGCACTGAGTGTCTGTGTGGCTGGAGTCCCAGTGTCTCCTTCCTTCACCTGGGAGGGCCCACACCAGCCTCTGCAACCACATATCCAGCTGCCTCTAGACGCCCCCCAACATCCCCCTGCCCCCACAGTCTCTGCAGATCCGCTGTCCACCTGGCCAGACCCTAGCCACCTCTGCCACTTCTCACACATTCTCCTCATCTTCCCATCACCATCCTGTGGCCTCTCCTCAGCCACAGCCCTCAGGGCTGCCCCCAGCCCTCTGCCCCTACCCAGGGTCTGTACTTGTCAGCTGTCCCCTGCCCATCACCCTCACCATGTCCACCTTCAGTGCAACAGCTCCAGGGACAGCCTTCTCAGCGGACAAGGACCCCTGCCCCGCCTGGCCAGTGCTGGGCTAGTGGGGCTAACTCAGGTATGTGTGTGGGAGGTGCCATCCGGGCTGTGGGCAACCAAGGCAGGGGCCAGGGGTGCAGGGAAAGGCCTCATGGGTGCCAAGACCAGTACCCCTGGGGCAGCAGGACCACCTCCTGCTGGGCCACACGCAGAGGACAGAGTCCTAGCCCCTCCCTCCCAGGAGGCCCCGACCTGGCACTGCCCCCTCTCTCTGGGCTCCTGCACTCCTCCACCCCCTCCTCCTCTCCTTTTTCCTTCTCACAAAGATGTGAAGCACATGCTGGCCACAGGGCCTTTGCTCCTGCTATCCCCTCTGTCCAGCACGCTCTTCCCACAGATCTTGTGGGGCTGGCTCCTCATTTAGGTCTCAGCCCCACCCCCACGTGCTCAGAGGGGCCTTTCCTGAGCCCTCCATCTAAAGAAGCTGGCTATGCTCAACAACCTCATCCTGTACTGGTTACTTTATGGCACTTAGTGCTCTCTAAAATGATCGTTTCTATTATTCTTTTGTTTGTATGGTTAGTTTTCAGTCTCCCTCTGTAAGCTGTGGGGAGCCCCGTGTCCTGCTCACTGCCGTACCCCAGCACCCAGCACGGTGTGAGGCACCCAGGCCTCAGGAAATAACCACCAGAGGGATGGGGGCAGGGAGGCTGAGCTGACAGCTCTCGGGAAGGTTCGCCCTCTGTCCCAACACCCGACACCCTGGGGATTAGCCCCTGGGAGTGGGAAGGTAGGCTGGGCGGGGCAGACCAAGGGGACTTGCTGGGCAGTGTGCTCTCAGGGGGGCCGGGGAGCGGGCTGGGGAAATTCGGTGCCTATGATGGGCCAGCCCTCTCCCAGGGCCCAAGCCAGTGTCCCCCAAAGCTGGGGCTGGCTCAGGGGAGAACTCCACACTGGCCTCAAGGAGCCACCAGGGGTGCTGGCCACACCACACGTGCACCCTCAGCACAGACCCCACCTCCCGTGCCACAGGAGAGGACGCAGGAGACCTCAGGGGACACAGCTGTCTCCCCTCACCACAGGGCAAAGCCCTCCTCACCTGCCCACGGGGGACACAAGCTGTGGCCACAGGCAAGCCTGCCCTCAGGTTCCAGTGGCTCTGCTAAGCACGGCCCCTGCACCCAGAACGCCGGTCGTGCCTCAGTGGCCCCTAGGCCTTTGCTCACAGGGGCAGGGTGGAGTGGGGAGAGCCTGCCTTGCTCCCCCGGGAGGCCTCACATGGCGGCTGGGGAGGGTGTCCCCACCCCCCCCCGCCGAGGTCTCTCCTGCAGCCTCCTCTCCCTGAACACAGCGTGCCTCTGGGAGGTGCACCTGGCCTGACCTGAGGGCTAGGGGCATGGGGCGGGAATTGGAGAAAACCTGCCCGCCTGAGGACTGGCCCCAGCACCTGACCCCGAGGCTCGTCTCTCTCTTAGGAACCCCCTCCACCCCTTCACCACAGCCTGGTTCTTGGCATTGGTCTCAGGCATCCTCCCCCTGGGGCCAGCCTCTGGCCGTGGGCCTGTCCCAAAGCTGTGCTGCCTCCCTGCCCAGCCTGCCCAACCCACACCAGCCCTAATGCATTTGTGTGCCCCAGGCAGGTGCCTGCTCTCTCCAGGCCTCAGTTTCCCCCACTGTGCAAGCACAGGCTGGACTCTGTGGTTTTTACTTCTCCAGTCTTCTGGAAACAGCCCTCGGGGCATGCTTGGAGCAACACTGGAGAAGCTTGGAGTATGCTTCACGCCCACCTCCAGGGAGGCAACGCATAAGCCTCACTGTTCAGGTCTGGGGAAATGGCCTGTGTGGGCTCCTCCAAGCCTGTGTGCAGCAGCCCTGGGCTCCCGCTCAAACTATCAGGCAGATGGGCTCTTTCTGAGGGTGTCAACTCAGGGCCACTGGGGGCCATTCTGCCACAGAGAGTCTGGGAGATGTGGAGGTGGATTTCTATTCATATGTTTAAGCACCTGGATCTAGCTATTCCTGAAAGCAGCATACCTCGGCTTCTTTTATGCTTCATGAGCCAATAAATTACTTTAGCTTAAACTGGTTGGATTGGGTTTCCTGCCACATCTTATAGGGCAGCTCCTGAGTGAAGCAGAGGACAGATGTCCTGACCTCTATGCCGGGACAAACCAGGAAACTTTTAATGTCCAGGTGGAGCCAGTTGAGGAAGGTCACTGGATCCTGTTCAGGCCTTCTCTCCCATTCTAAAAGTGAAAGAGCACACCATTGCCCTCCTAGCACCCCAATGTTTTCAAAGTGGTGACCCACCTCCCTGTGGGCCAGTTCCTTCCTCCCTCCCTCCCTCCCCTCGTAGAGCACTGAGGTGGGGGGGACGCTGCAGTCTTCCTCGCTCCCTTGATGCCCACCTTGCACCCACAGGACTCAGAGACACAGACAAACCACACCTCAGTGGCCATCGCAGAAGAAGGAGCGCCCCAGAGGAGTGGCCAGTGCCCAGCCTTGAGGAAAAGGGGTGAACCGGGTCTTGGGTGCCAGGGGTTTATCAGGCGAGGGCGTCGGTGGGGGGCAGTTCGGGCGCAGCGTCGGTCCGCCAGGAGCCGGGCGCAGCGGGCAGCGTGTGATGCTTGCAGTGGGTCCTCGCCACGGCGGCGGGAGGCGAACCGGGCGGAAGGCCCTGAACGCAGAGCTGGACGCTTGGCCTTGACCCTGATGCCTGGAGCGGAGCAGAGGCCGGGGGGGGCAGGGCCGCCCGGGTCGGGAGGCCGCAGGAGGCGAGCGCGAGAGCCGCGCGGCTGGGGCCCCCGCAGCCCCCCCCGCGCCCCGCCCGTCCCTCCCGCGCTCCCCGTGCGGCCGCGAGGGGGCGCCGCGCCGCGCTCTCCGGGCCGGCCAGCGCACGGCCGGCTGCGTCCCGGAGCCCCGCGGGCGGCGGGCAGCGCCCCGGGTCGGCGGCGCCAGGGCTCTGGGCGGGCGCGGCGGCGCTGCCCATGGGCCGGGCCCGGGGTCCAGGCGCGCCGGGAGCCGGTGAGTGGGGCCGCGGCCGAGGGGGACACGGGAGCTGCGGGCCGGGGCGCGGGGCGCGGGCGCCGGGGAGGGCGGGGCGCGGAGGTGCCGGGCGACGAGGTACGGGGCGGGCGTCCGGGCCGCTGCGCGGGGACGCGCGGGCCTGACCCGGGGCGCACGTGCGCGCGGTCACAGCGCGCGTGGCCGGCCGGCCGGCGGAGCCCGGAGCCGCGACGCGCGGCATGGGCGGCCGGCGGGGCGGGGCGGGGGACCGCGGGAGGGGGCCGCTGCGGGCCGGAGGGTGTCCGGAGCGGCCCGGGGGCGTGCGCCGGGCGGGGGCGGGGGCGGGGAGGGCACCGGCGGAGGGCACACCCCCGGCCGCCGCTGCGGGAGACCGGCTGTGCCGCGCGCCCCCCGCCTCTCCGCTCGGCGCGAGGAGCGAGCTTCTTCAGCCACTCAGCTGGCAGGAAAAGCCAGCCTGGACCCGAGGCCTCCAGCCCGCAGTGGACCTCAGTTTCCCGGTCTGTGACATGGGAACAGCAGGGCTGCCCTGCCCCGTGCTTGTGAAGAAGGGAAAGGGCCTGTCCACGGGGAAGAGTGTGGTGGGCTCTGAAGCTGGGACCGGGTTGAGGACAGCATCAGTGCTCCCATCGGAGAGCCTGCAGGGACAGTAGTCAGCGCAGGCATCTGGCTGTGTCCCTCACGCAGTGACAGCGGACGGGGTCAGGGGACCCCTAGTGCACTCCGCTGTGTGTTCAGGCGGGGAGGGGAGACCTGGAGGGGAGGAGGGCAGGGGATGGTCCGACCCTGCCCCATGCTCAGCGTAGGGGGCAGTGTGGAAAAGACAGACCTGGCAGCTTGGGGAGTCGGAGGGGTTCACCCAGCCCCCTCCCTTCTGCTTCCTAGCCCCTGAGGCGGACGTCCTGCCGAGCTTCAGGAGCCGGAGAAGGGCCCCAGGAAGATCTCCCGGCCGGGCAGATGCGGTGCCCCATCTTCCAGCTGAAGTAACTGAGGCTTAGGGAGGTGACGGGACTTGTTCCAGGTCTCAGGCCCGCGAAGTGGCAAAGCCGGGGTTTCAGCCGTGGTAGGACTGGCTGCAAAAGCCGTACTGCAGCCACTGTGCCGTGCGACCAGGGAGTCCTGGGGTTGTCCACTCACTCGCCCAGAGCATTAATTGTCCACCTACTGTGTGCTGTCTGCTCCCTGCCCCAGTAAGTGCTTACAAGCAGATGTGGGAGAGGGAAGCTGAACGAGTAATCGAAGGGAAAACCGGGTCATGGCAGAGAATAAGTGCTAGGAAGAAAGTAAAACAGGGTAACAGGTGGAGGGAGTCTGGGGTGGGGCAGAACCTCACCCTGGTCAGAGAGGGTGTCCCTGAGCAGTGACCACTTGCTCTGATGTGAACAGAAGGGCGGAGTCCGCAGGAAAGGTCTGAGAGAGCAGCAGGTGTGCGGGCCCTGAGGCTACGGAGGGTGGATAGGAGGAGCTGGAACAGAGCCTGTGAGGGGAACTAGGGGCTTTGGATTTCCTCTGGGTGCAGTGGGCAGTCCCTGGAGGGTTTGGAGTTGAGTGTTAAACGGATGCTCCTGAAGCAGGTGGAGAGGACTTGGGGGCAGGAGAGGAGCAGGGAGGAGGCTGCTGGAGTTGGCCAGGCAGAGCCCCGTGGACCTGGACCAGGTGCTGATGAGGTGGTGGAGAGAGAATTTTGAGGAGGAGCCAACCGAATGCCGGATGTGGAGTCCACCCCTGGGGCTGCAGCCACACAGAGGCCTCTCTCCTGCAGGGCCAGGTGCAGTCGAGTTTTCAGCCGTGGTGACTGGGAGCCTGGTTCGGGCTCAGCACTGCCCCACTCCCTGCACCCCACCCCCAGTGGTCACTGCGCCTCTCGGACCTCCCTGTGCCCAGCGCGGCGTCCGCAGAGATCAGATGGGGTGCTGCGGGCTGTTTGGGCTGGATATCAGGCTGGCCTCTGCATCCCTTTGACATATCCCCATAAGGCTTTGAGCATTGGTCCAGCTCTCACCTGTACTTTGACCCAAACTTGTCAGCCATTTCTCCAAGAAGCCTTGGCACCTTTTAGTGGGGTGGGTTTTAGAAACTGGTATCTGGGCATTAGATGTGCTCATTGCTCCCTTGGTGTCATGGCCTTCTCAGTTGACTGAGCCAAGAAATATTTTTTTTAACTAAAAATTAATATTTCCATCTCCTTTTTCCCACAGTAAGAAACTGGTTCCCCCAAACATCAATATATTTCATCATTTGCTTAGTCCTAGCATACACCCAAAATAAATTTCTGAATCACTGCATCCAAACCACTACTAACGACAACCTGCCAGGTCATGTTCAGGATTTCTTTGGGTGTGTGGTCAGCGCTGTGTGAGTTTGGTGTCACTTTAATATACCAGTAGCTTCACTGTTTCTGTTTGCATGCAATTTGTTTTTTCCTTTTAGCTTTTATGATATAATTTTATTTTTTGAGTATGTAAAACATTTGCATGGTTCAAGGTCAAAATTATAAAAAAGCTGTACTCAGAAGCCTCAGTCCCATCCCTGTCTCACGCCGTGGGGAACCATTTGAAATCATTTCTGCCTTATTCTTCCCGGGTTTCTTTTGCAAAACAAGCCAATTATGCATTTTCACAAAAGTTAGCATATACATCTCCTTTGTATCTTGCTTTTTTCAATTAAAAATATTTCCTGAAAATCCCTTCTTAGCAATTGGTAGAGACCTTCCCACTCTTTTGTCAGCCCCGTGGTGCCCCATTGTATGGCTGGACCGCTCCTCCTTCAATTCGTGTCCTGTGGATGGACACTGGCGTGTTTCCAGGCGTTTGTTATTAAACTAATGGAGTAGGGGATGACCTTGCACGTATGTTGTTTGTGTTTGTGGAGGTGTATCTCTAATTCCTAGAAGTAGGAGTAAATATGTACTTATTTTGTCAGCTCTTCCCAAATTCCCCTCTCCCCAAATTCTGCACTCCCACCAGCAACCTCTGACCGGGTCTATTTCCCCCCACAGCCTCACCCATCTGAGAGCCAGGAAATAGTACTTCAGTGCATTTTAATTTCACATTTCTCTTATTATGAGTGAAGTTGGGCATCTTTCATATGTATATGAGTCCTTTGATCATCTTTTTCTGTGAATTGCCTATCCATATATTTTGCCCATTTCCTGTTGGATTTTTGGTCTTTTTTTTTCCTTAGATACTGAACCAAGTGGGCTCACTTCCTGGTGAGTTAAATAAGACTACACCAGTGGAAGTTGTCTTACAAAGTAAAGTGTATTTGCAGCACATAGGAGGCCGTGAGGAATCATTTCCAAAGTCACTGCTCCCTAAACAAAGGAAAACGGAAACTTTTATTTGGTTGAGGAATGAATATTCAAGGCAGAGGCGGGTATTCGCTTGCACAGGCTCTGTTGGAGAACTGCTTCCACACAATGAGGCCTAAGCTCCTCCTGGAGAGATCTCTGCACTAAAAACAAGGCAAAGGTCATGGGCACAGCTCTTGTGGTGAGGCTTGGTCAGTTGCAGGATGGCTGGTGGTTACATCTCCTTAACATACAAAAGAAAAAGAAACAACTTGGAAAAACAGTTAATTGCTTGCAAACCCACCTTTGAGTTTCTCAGGCACCTAGTCAGTGACAGTTTGTTTAAAGAAGACGTTAGGTGGGCTGGCCCTGTGGTGTAGTGGTTAAGTGCGCAAGCTCCGCTGCTGGAGCTGCTGGCGGCTGGGGTTCGGATCCCAGGCGCGCACCTACACACCGCTTGTTGGGCCATGGCTGTGGCAGTGTCCTACATAAAGATCGGCTCAGGGCCAGCCTTCCTCAGCAAAAAGAGGAGGATTGGCATGGATGTTAGCTCAGGGCTGATCTCCCTCGCAAAAAAAAAGAAAAAAAGCACACATTAGAGAGATTAGTGTTTTATTGTTGTTACATTGCAAATATTCCTCTCAGTTGTTTTTTTTTTTTACTTTGTTTATGGTGGGTTTTGCCATTAAAAGTTTTCTATTTTTATATAGTTGATTCAGTCACTTCTTTTATTGCATCTAGGTTTTGAATCCTAGTCAGGAAGGCTTTCTCACACCCAGTTGTGGAATTTACCCATGTTTAAATACTTGTTTGGTTTTGTACTTAGTTTATGGAGCCAATTTAATCTTTTTCCAGATGTCTATCCCTCTCTGCCAACACCATTTGTTTAAAAGGCCATCTTTTCTCTACTGATCTGACACACGCCTGTCTCATGTATTACAATCCTGACTCGGTTGGACCTACTTCTGGGCTCTCTAGTCTGTCTCACAGCTCTGTCTCTTCACGTGCTGGCTCCATGCGGTGGGGATTACGGACGCATCATTCTGTGTGTGTTTGAATAGCAAGGAAGACTTTATCCACGACTCTTGCAGTAGGGGAGAGAGATGGAGCTCAACACCCGTTGTTGTGTTTGAATATCTGATCGGGCTGGTCTCCCTTCCATGGCTTTTTATTTCAGGGGTTTCGTGGCTGTTCTAGTGTGTTGCTTATATTTTTTGTTGGGATCATATTAAATTTATATGTAACTTCAGGATAATTGACATCATTATGCAGTCGAGTTATCCAAAAACAAGGAATGTCTTTCTATGTGTTCAGGACTACTTAGTCTTTTATTTATTCAAGATGACCTTCAGAAGCGTTTTGAAGTTTTCCTCACATTTCTTGTTAAGTTTACTTGTGAGTATTTTATCGTGTTTGTTGCTATTATTAATGTTTTTTCTTCTATTATATCTTTTAACTGGTTATAGTTTTGTGTTTGTTATTTTATATCTGTCTACCTGACTAAATTTATTTTGTTGCTAGTTTTATCATTTAGGTAAAATGATAAAATGATTCAGATAGTTCAGGTATTCTGTCATCTGCAAATTGAAATAGTTTTACTTCTTTACTAATTTTTATGCATCTCATTGCTTTCTCTTATCTAATTAAATTGACTAAATACCTCTAATTCAATATTTTTGTTGTTGTTGTTGTTTATTGCAGTAACATTGGTTTATAACATTGTATAAATTTCAGGTGTACGTCATTATACTTCTATTTCTGCATAGATTACATCATGTTCACCACCCAAATACTAATTACAACCCATCACCACACACATGTGCCGAATTATCCCTTTCGCCCTCCTCCCTCCCCCCTTCCCCTCTGGTAACCACCAACTAATTCAGTATTAAATATTGGATATAATGGGCATCCTTACCTTGCTTCTGTCCTTGGTAAAATGGCCTCTAGTACTTCTTCCATTAAGAAAGATGCTGACTTGAGGATGGGGAAATTATATATGTATATAGTTACAGGAGTATCCGTTAATTCCTATTTTATTGGGTGGTTTCTTAAACTCAGGAATGGGTGTTGATTTTTGTTGAAGACATATATGGAGATAATTATGTGATATTTCTCCTTAGCACTATCAATAAGATGAATCATATTAATGGATTTCCTAATATCAGGTCCAGGATGAGAGTGAGGCAAATAATAAGACACAAAATTTATTAATATGATTAAGCCATCCTTGCATTTCTGAAATAGAAACTACTTGGGCATAATATGTTTTAATATGATTGTATTAGCTATCTATTTCTGTGTGACAAGTTACCATAAACTTAGTGGCTTAAAACAACACAATTGTTATCTCCTAGTTTCTGTGGATCCCAAGTCTGGGCACGGCTTAGCTGGTTCCCGCTGGTGTTGGCCAGGACTGATCCTCATCTGGAGGCTCAACTAGGAATGGATTTGCTTTTCCATTCACGTGGTTGTTGGCGGTATGGGGGAAGAGGGAGAATCCCCCTCTGCCCTTTCCCTTAAGGTTCTTATGGCTGGCCAAATAATTAACAAGACAGGTTAGCAGGAGAAAATAATGCCAAGTTAAATAACATGTATACATGGGAGAAACCAGGGACACTGAGTTTCTCCACACAATAGCAGAGATTCTCATCTTCAGCTAAAGACAAAGGAGGATGTTGGGGGGAGTCAGTTACAGGAGATTACCACTAAAGCACCATAAACAAGAGTAAGGTTATTATGCAGATTTAAGGCCTCACCTTCCACATTGATAAGTTTCTAGAAATGAGGTCATCCCCCCTCTTCCCAATACAGAGAGGGAGATACCTTTGCAACTGGAGATTTCCCTTATAAATGTAAATGTGTGTCTGGCAACTCCTTGCAGGGCCATCTAGAGAATGTGGCCAGAGAGACAGAATTTTTGATAAGATGGGCTTGTTGGTGCCTTTCCTATTGTAACATCTATTTTACATTATATTACAGACATCAGATAGTAACTCCTTCCTGGAACAGATCTTCTATGTCAAATTCTTTAGGCAGTTAGTGGGGGAGGTCAAATGTCCGTCAGAGAAAACAATCAAGGTAAAGAGATATATTTCAGGGTGGCCAAATCTTGATCTCCCACAGCAGCATTCAGTTGCTTGAGGTTGCAGGACTGAGCATTTGAGGGTTTTGCTGGGGGTTAGCTGGAGTCTGCCCTCAGCTTCTGGAGGCCACCCATAGTTCCTGGGGATCACCTGTGGTTCCTTGCCAGGTGGTCTCCCCCAGCATGGCCTCTTGGTCCATGAGGCCAGCAAAGAGTCTCTAGAGTAAATCTACCAGCAATTTGGAGTCTTCTAGACAGAGTCACGGAGGTGCTGCCCCATCAGCTTTGCCGTCTTCTGTTGGTTAGAGGACACTCCAAGGGTCCAGCCACACTCAAGGCCATGAATACCAGGAGACAGGGATTGTGGGCGCCCTCGAGTCTGTCCACCACAGTGGGGTTAGATTCTGTTTGCCAATATTTATTTTTGCTAGTTTCCCCAGTCATCCTCAGTTTAAAGAAGCTTAGCTTCTGTGGTTCTTCAAGAAGGGCTCATGAGTACAGCATCCCTGATCTCTTTCATGTTGAAATTGTTCTGTACCCTTGACACCTGAAGGATAGCTTGGCTGGTTATAAAATCCTGACTCATACTTTCCTCGAATTTGTTAAAATGTTGTTCTGGGTTGTAGTGCTTACGTGTTATTGTCAAGAAGTCTGATATAAACATACTTTTCTTTCCTTTGTGAGTGACTTGATCATTTTTCCTGGAGCTCCAAAGGATTTTATTTTTCTTTACTTTTGAAGTCTAATCATTTTACTAGGAAATGTCTTGGACTTGATCTTCAGTATCAGTTTTTCTCAGGTACATGAGGGCCCTTTGAATATGCAGCTTCAAGTCTTCTTTTATTTCCAGAAAGTTTTTTTGGATAATAATTTTAAATGTTAATTATTTTGTTTTTCTTCTTCAGGGATTCCAGTACTATGTCTGTGTGCTAGATCGTTTTTGCCTGTCTTCTGTAGCTGTCACTTCCTCTATGATTCTCTTCACTACTGTCTTTATTTCAGTTTTGTTTTGTAGTTGTCATTCATTTGCTCAATGAGCATTATTAAATTTTCAGTCAAATCTATTCTCCCTAAGAGAGCTTCTAATTTACTATTCATTTCTGAGATGATTTTGTCTTTTTCATTTTCTTTCCTGAGTTTGGGCAACTCCGGTTTCACATTTACCTAATTTTTTTTGTCCATTTCTCTTCTGAGTTTTGTAATTTATACTTCAAGTGTTTTTTCATGTCTCAGAATGCTTTCTTAAGGCGATTCAAGCTAGGATGCCGTGTTACATTGTTCCCTGTGACTTGGTTTGTGGGAGGAATGATTATCAGCTCCTTGGGTTGGTTTTGTGTGGATATTGTCTGCTATCTTCTGTTAACTTAGAACTGTCTTCGTGTTTGCCTGGACTGGTGGTGACAGATGAGGGCAGGCGGGAGGAGGGGACTGGGGGGACAGCAGGTTCTTAGCTCCAGAGTGCCCTCTTCTGTTGGTTTAAAGAAGTGCAGGATTCTTACTTGGGGAGTCTGGAGGGTGGGAGTGGTTATGTGTCTTCTGAGTTTGCCATTCACTTTTGCTTCTGTAGGTCCTTGAATTTCCATGCTACTTCTTCCTGCCTATTTACCACCAACCCTCTAAGGAACCCCACTTCTGAGCCAAGTACCCTAGAATCAGGGCCTTTCTGAGACAGTGGCCTTGGCCCCGCACTTTCTATCCCTGTCATTTCCCCACTACCCAGCCCTCCCACCCACCTGGTCTCAGACTCGCTCTCAGAATTTCCCCAGACTTTCTCCTTCTGTGCTGTTTTGTCTCAGTTCTCGGCCCCGGGTGGGTCCTCGCTCCTCCTCTGCGGCCTCTGCCTGACCTCCGCCCCTGGGGCTCTGCAGCAGGCTCTGCAAAGCGGGTCTTCTTGCCTCGTGCACACCAGTGCCCGGCGGGCGGCAGCCTGTCTCCTGGCCGTGCTCAGGCCTGCGTGTGGGACGCTGTACTTGCTCTCTTGGTCCATCTGTGTGGAGAGGTTTGCATTGAGGTGGCTGCCGTTATCTATGGGGACTGGGGTCGCCCCCGACATTTACTTGGAAAGCTCGCAGAGAATGGTGCACTCCTCACCCACGCGCGGCGCTCGTCAGCACGTTGCGGCGTGCACGCTGTCTGCGCTCTCACGTTGGCTGAGCCCCCAGGGTAAGGTGCCAGTCGTGCCGTCCCCCACACAGGTCAGCGTCCCCGCAGAACAAGGCCGTTCTTCCTCGAGACCTCAGTTCAGGGCTCACACGCCGGAGCCTGAACATTGGCGCAAGCACGCTGCCTCGTGTTCCGTCCTCATTCCACTGGCCCCGGTTGCCCCAGTCATGTCCTTCAGGGCTTTATTCCTGCGTCCAGGGTCCAGTCGGTGGTCAAGCACTGCACTAGTTTGTTGTGTCTTTCAGACTCTTTAATCTACAACAGTCCCTCCACATTTTTATTCATTTCCCCTGGTATTGACTGTTTTGAAGGTTCCAAATCAATTTTCTCCCTGATCTGGCTTTGTTGGACTTTTTCCTCAAAACTCAATTCAGGCTAAGTGTTTTAGGTCAAAGTTGTTTTAAAATTACAGACTGTGATGCATCTCTGGAAGAAGATCCTCGCCTCCTGCCTCCCCATCCTGTGCCCTCCTGGGGTGGGGCATCTGCCAGCAGTGGTGTGGGGAGGGGCTGTTGGGGAGAGGCTGGGGCCCTGGGGCTGATGGCTGTACCAGGGGAATCCCGTGGGACTGCTGGGCTCCGGCCTCTGTTTCCCTTCCCACCCTCCAGGCATCCTTCCCCGCCCCCTTTGTGTCACTCACTGTGCCCTCCCAGGAGGCTGCCTCCTACTCCCCCAGCCTCTGGTCCTGGCCTTGTGGGCCCGGCTTGGCCTCAGGGGCTTCTTTCTTTCAGCAAAAGTGCCCACCATGCCCGGTTCACGCTGGGCCCCCACGATTCCTCAGGGCCCCAGAAGTAGCGGAAGGCGCCCAGGTGGCTGAGGCCAGGTTTGAAGCCACTGCTTCCTCGCCAGGTGACTACTCTTAACGCTGCGGGATCACTCTGGGCTTCAGACACCACGTGGGCCCATAGTGCTGGGGTCTGGTGCAGAGTGGGCAACCACTCGGCCGGCGAGAATCTGATGGACTAACCTGTGAAAGGCCCATGAATTTGGGAGCTGGAGGCCTCAGTTTTATTATTTTCAAATAAACCTAACACAGGCTCCAGGGTTGCCAGTTAGAGTCCTCTCCATCCTGTGCCAGGCTTTTCCTAATTGGTGAATTCCTGCTTTACATGCAACGGATCTCCCCACGGCCAGAAGAAACATAGCCTCTTGGAATCTGCTATATATTGCCCCTGCAATATTTAGGAAACATTTGCCTGGTTCATTTGGTCAGTAAATTGTTCATTTGCTTGTTTTGAAATCCAGACAGCATTCAGAAGTGCCAGAGTCTGGCTAAATAATAATAAAATGGCCTTCTCTCTGATGGTGGAAGCACCTACACAGTGCCAGTGGCTCCACCTGTGGCCTCAGGTAATTCTCACAGCAGTTCCATCTGCTCTGCGGATGAGAACACAGAGGCTCAGGGAAGGAAGGGGACTCGCAGGGTCACCCTGCCAGTGTGGGCCTTGGAGCTCGGTCGGTGCCATTTGTGGTCTGAGATGTTCACTGTCTGGGCTAGTTTCAAGTGGCATGGCCTGCCCGCTCCTCCTGTCTTTGAAGGGCCTCTGCTCTCTGCTCAGCCACCCACCTGTCCATCCGTCTGACCACCCGACAGACACGTGCCGAGAAGCCACCTGGTTGGTCCCTGGGAGTCGCTTTCTGAGTGCTGGCTGTCTGTCAGGCAGGGTGAGCTAGCTTGTTTATAAACATTGTCTCCTGAGAACAGAGGTGAGTAAAATAGAAAACAAACAACTTTGAAAAGATTAATAAAATTTATAAATTCCTAGCAAGACTGACCAAGAGAAAACACAAGTTACCAAGATCCCACAGACATTAAAAGGATAACTAGGGATTTTTATGAAGAACTTTATACCAATATATTTGATAAAGGGGGCAAATGCCTTGAGAAACATAACTTAGCAAAACTGACACAATAAGAAATAGAAAATCTGCACAATACTATTTCTGTTAAAGAAATTGAATTTATAATTAAAAACTTTCCCAGAGAGTAAAATGTCAGGCCCAAGTGGCTTCCCCAGTGAATTCTATCAAATATTCAAGAAAGAAATACCATCGCACATTCATTCAATTAGCAAAAGCTCATATGTGAGGTAATGACAAATGCTGGAGAGGCTGGACTCAGTAGAAACCCATCCAGTCTATGTGTGGGGGTACAAATTGGTACAACCAGTGTGTAAAACCACTGAGAATAATCTAGTCAAGCTGAATGCTTGCAGCAAATCCTGCGAAGGAGTAGTACCCTTCCTGACGTGTCCCCAGGAGAATTGTGTGTGCGAGCACCAGGAGCCTTGCTGCAATTGCAGCCAGCCTCGTGACGCTGGCCGGAAATGGGGCCAGAAATCGTAGACACTCATAAAACGGACCGTCAGACCACAGGCTGTTAGAAACATCATGTTAAATGAAAAAATCAAGTCACAGAGTCCTGTATACAGAATGACACCATTTTTATAAAGCAACAAACAGACTATACAATATATCTTTTAGGGATACACATTTCTGAGATTTTTTTTTTTTAAGATCTACTCTCTTAGCAACTTTCAAATATGTAATACAGTATTGTTGACCACAGTCACCATGCTGTTCATATCATCCCCAGGACTTAGTTATTTTATAACTGGAAATTTGTACCTTTTGACCCTCTTCACCCATTTCACCACCCCCCCCAGCCTCTGGCAGCTGCCAATCTGTTCTCTGTATGAGTTTGGTTTTTTTTTTCAGATTCCGCATATAAGTGACATCATATGGTATTTGTCTTATTCTGTCTGACTTATTTCACTTAACATAATGCCTTCATGGTCCATCCTTGTCACAAATGGCAAGATGTCATTCTTTTTTATGGCTGGGTAATATTCCATTGTATATATATACCACATTTTCTTTACCCATTCATCCATCAATAGACGCTTAGGTTGCTTCCATGACTCGGCAATCGTAAATAATGCCACAATGAAGATGGGATGCAGATATCTTTTTGTGTTAGTGTTTTCATTTCCTTCAGGTAAATACCCAGAAGTGGGATTGCTGGATCATATGGTATTTCTATTTTTAATTTTTTGAGGAACCTCCGTACTGTTTTCCATAATGGCTGTACCAATTTACATTCCCACCAACAATGCACAAGCGTTCCCTTTTCTCCACATCCTTATCAATACTTGTTATTTCTAGTCATTTTGATAATAGCCATGCTGACAGGTGGAAGGTAGTATCCGTAATTTTGACTTGCATTTCCCTGATGACTGGCGATGTTGAGCGCCTTTTCGTGGACCTGCTGGCCATCTGGATGTCTTCTTTGGAAAAATGTCTGTTCAGATCCTCCACCCATTTTTTAATTGGATTGTTTGGTTTTTTGCTGTTGAGTTGTATGAGTTTGATAAAATATTTCTTAATGAATTTTTTAAAAATTCTGGGTAATGGGAATGATGGCAGGGGGGTGGGTAGGGAGGATGGCACAGGTGGACAACATGGAGGGATTGGTGGCGTTGCACCGCCTGATTGGGTGGAGAGCCTGCAGGCATCTAATTTGTCATCATATTTCGCGACTTTCATGTTACAGGTAATCTTTTTATGTAGTAAATTGTACATAATAAAATCATCCTCAGTGAATGCTAAAATGTTAAAAGGCTGTCTCATATTTTCTTCTTGTAATCCTCATGGAGAGTTGGTCTGTACTCTGGGGACACCATCCCCACTCTGGAGACCACTAAGTTAATCAGACCACGTGGCTGACAGGGCACCTCTCTGCAGCAGGCCTGGTGCGGGCCCAGAGCTCACGCCTGGTTGAGGGGGGCTGCAGTCAGGGTCAGCTCAAGCGAGGCTCCTGGGAGGAAGCCATGCCCCAGCTGCTCTGGAAGGTCAGAGAGGAGTCAGGCAAAGTGTGGGTGGGAGGGAAGGAGGGGCGGGAAGAGCAAGGGTCCAGCCCCCCAGGCCCCTCGCCCCCAGGACGAGAAGCCCTGGCAGCTCTGTGCCCATTCTCTGCGTCCTGGCTGTGAGCAGCTGGAGGACAGGCGCTGGGCCCCTCTGTGGCTGCGGTCTTGCAGGTCGGCTGGGAGCACAGTGCAGGATGTGTGGGAGGGCCTGGGCCCTCTTCACCAGCCACTTCCCAGTTTCCCTGTCAGCCCTCAGCAGGCCTGAAGCACAGGAGAGGCAGGCGGCTCTGAGGTGCAGGGCAGGTCACCCTGCACACGCACAGGCCCAGACCCTATCCCTGCCAGTGGGTCGTGGGGAGTGGCTGGCTCTGCTTTTCAGGGAAGGGTAACCTGGCTTTGGAGCCGCTGTCAGGAAGTGTGATCCACGTGTGACATATTCCCATGGAAGGTCGAACTCTCCAGTCCTTTAATGTTTAACAGCGGTGCCCATCAATCGCCCGGGGGGCACCTGTGTTGTGACCGCACCCGGGGCTTCCCCCAGCTCAGCGGTTCTGACAACCAGTCTGTTTTGACGAGCCCCTTCAGAGGAAAGCACTGCATACTCGGTGGTTTGTGTGAACGCATGCATGGGGGGTTGTGCAAAGGGTTAAGGAGACTGAGATGATAGAGCATGTTATAGCTGCTCTCAGGAGTGAATTACAGCCTCCAGTGGCCTGCAGTTTGAAAACAGATGTTTCTGCATGATCACAGCCAAATTGTATTAGCGCTTTGGATGATGAAAAGGACTTGAAGTGTCTGTGTGTTGCAATTTAGAAATGTTTGCTGGGGAAAATGTCCTTATATTTTGCAAACAGTGAGTGTAAGCAGGAGGAACAAATTAGGTTATTGTGCCATAACCAGTTCATGCGCATAGTCGTTGCTGGGTGCACATTGCATTAATAAACATGATCAGCAGTGTTGCCACTCACATTAATGAGGAAGCACCGCCACCCTTCCTGCTGCTGTCTTCGTCCCCGGCTCAGATAGGGAGAGGGCTCAGTGGTCCAACCCTCCGAAAGCAGTGAGGTCAGACCAAGGTCAGATGGCACTGGGCCCAGTGGGTCTTTCAGGGAGACTGTCACAGATTTTCCTTTTTTTTTTAACTTTTACTTATGGAAATTTTCAAAAACATAAACATATGAAGAATAGGATGAACATGAACTGCGTGTACTCAGCTCCCAGCTCCCCGGGCCATCAGCTCACAGCCCATCTTCCTTTATCTGTACTCCCAGCCTGTTAGTTCTTAAAGCAAATCCTGTTGTTTCCTCTGTCATGACTCTGATATGCATCTCTGAACTGAGAGGGATTTTATTTGCATAAGCATCATGCCATTGACACACCTAATGAAATTAATAATAATTTCTTAATATTGTGTAATAGCCAGTCCGTGATCAGATGCCCCAATTACTTCAGAGTTTCTTCTTATAGGTGATTTGTTCAAATCAGGATCCAAGCAAGCTCTACACGTTGCATCATTGCATTGGGTTTTTGCAACTCTTAAGTCTCTTTTATTCTGACATAGTCCTTCTTCCCTTTTTTTTGGTTTTCATTCTGTTGATTTGCTGAGAGAAACAGGACATTTGTCCTGCAGAGCGTCCTATTTCTGGGTTTGGCCGTTTGTGTCCTTTTGGTGTGATTGATCTTATCTGTCTGCCCCCACACTGCCCCCAACCAGCCAGTTCCATCTGGAGCCGCTCTTGCCCGTAGAAATATCGGGGAGCACTGTGAGTAATTTGAAATTTTCTTATAGCCACGTTTAAAAAGGTGAAATTAAGATTAATAATACATTTTATTTAACCCAATACATCCAAAATATTATCGTTCCAACATGTGATCAATATACGTTACTAATGGTGGCTTTACGTCCCTTTTCCACACTGTCTTCCACATCAGATGCGCATTTTGTGCTTACAGCACATCTCAGTTTGAATGTTAACTTTTCATCAGAAATAATTGATCTGTATTTAGAGTTCGTAAAAATTACAATTGAAAAGTTGAAAAACACACTTAAATGTTTTCCAATAACTGTATCATATATCAGATTTTATAAACTTCTTTATTTATTTATTTATTTTAATTTTTATTTATTTATTTTTATTTTTTTCCCCCAAAGCCCCAGTAGATAGTTGTATGTCATAGCTGCACATCTTCTAGTTGCCGTATGTGGGACGCGGCCTCAGCATGGCCAGAGAAGCGGTGCGTTGGTGCGCGCCCGGGATCCGAACCCAGGCCGCCAGCAGCGGAGCGTGTGCACTTAACCGCTAAGCCAGCGGGCAGGCCCTAAACTTCTTTTTTTAAACGTGTGTAATTGACATACAGTAAACACTCCTGGCATATGTAAACACTCGGACCATCACCACAATCAGAACAATAAATATGTCCACCCAGCTACTTTCACACAGCATAACTGTTTTAAAGCACATCCTTGCTGTTGTGTATGGATAGTTTCCTCCCTTTCATTGCTGAGCAGGATTCCTATCATGTGGACATACCACACTTTATGTCTCTCCTTTTATTTAGATTTTCTGTCATTTCATTTCAACAATATTTGATGGTTTTCAGTGTACAAGTGTTTCACCTTCTTGATTAAATTTATTCTTGGTTAAATTCTGTAATATTTTCTTCTTTTAGATGCTACTGTAAATTATATTGTTATCTTAATTTCTTTTTCAGAGTGTTAGTTGCTGGTGTATAGAAATAGAACTGACCTGTGTGTCTTGATTTTATACCCTGCAACCTTACTGAACTTCTTTATTAGTTCTAGTAGGGTTTTTATTGTGGATTCTTTGGGATTTTGTATATATGGGATCATGTCATCTGTGAATAGAGATAGTTTTATTTCCTTTTAACTTAATGCCTTTTATTTCTTTTTCTTGCCTAATTGCTCTGGCTAGGACTTCCAATATAATGTTGAATAGCAGTCGTGGAAGCAGGCATCCTTGTCTTGTTCCTGATGGGAACGTTTTTAACTATGCTTTCAATTTCTTTGAGAGATTTGGACTATTCAGGTTATGTGTTTCTACTTTCATGGGATTTGGTAGTTTGTATCTTTGAAGAAAATTTTCCATCTCATCTAAACTGTCAGTTGATTGGCATAAAGTCATTCATGATATTTCCTTATTATCATTTTGATATCTTTAGAACTTGTATCAGTGTCACCTCTCTCATTTGTGATATTGGTAATTTGTATATTCTGTCTTTTTTCCTGATTAATCTGATGAGCAGTTTATTAAATTTTTAAGTTTTCTCAGAGAACTGGCATTTTGTTTCATTGTTTTTCCCTATTGTTTTTCTGTTGTATGCCTCATTGATTTCTGCTCTGAATATTATCTTTGTCTTCTGCTTACTTTGGGTTTCATTTGCTCTTCTTGTTCTAGTTTCCTAAGGTAGAAGCTGAGGTCATTGATGTGAGTATATGATTTGAGATTTTTTTCCCCCTAATATAGGCATTTAGTCCTATAAAATTTCCTCTAAGTACCATTTTAGCTGTATCTCACATATTTTGATATGTTGTATTTTCTTTTTTATTCAGATCAGAATATTTTTTAATTCCGTTATTATTTTTTCTTTCATCCATAATTTTTTAGGGCTGGCCCTCTGGCTTAGCGGTTAAGTGCGCATGCTCCGCTACTGGCAGCCTGGGTTCAGATCCCGGGCGCACACCAACACACTGCTTCTCCGGCCATGCTGAGGCCGCATCCCACATACAGCAACTAGAAGGATGTGCAACTATGACATACAACTATCTACTGGGGCTTAGGGGAGAAAAAAAGGAGGAGGATTGGCAATAGATGTTAGCTCAGAGCCGGTCTTCCTCAGCAAATAAAAAAGGAGGATTAGCATGGATGTTAGCTCAGGGCTGATCTTCCTCACAATAAATAAATAAATAAATAAATAAATAAATAGATAGATAGATAAATAAATAACAGAAGTTTTTAGAAGTGTATTATTTAGTTTCCAAATATTTGGGGATTTTCCAGATATCTTTGCTAATGATATCTAATTTAATTCCTTCATGGTCAAAGAACATACCTTCTGTGACTTGAATCCTTTTAAATTTACTGAGACTTCTTTTATGGCTCAGAATATGGTCTGTCTTATCAAATGTGCATTTGAAATGAATGTGTATTCTGCTGTTTTTGTATGAAGGGTTCTATAAACATCGATCAGGTTTAGTTGATTGGTAATGTTGTTCAAGTGTTCAATATCCTTCCAGATTTTCTGTCTACTTGTTCTGTCCATTATTGAGTAGAGGGTGTTAAAATCTCAACTACAATTGTGAATTTGCTTCTTCTCACAGTTCTATCTGTTCTTGCTTCATATATTTTGAAGCTGTGTTATTAGGTGAGTACATGTTTAGTATGGTTATGTCCTCTTGATAAATTGACCCCTTTGTCATTATGAAATGGCTCTCTTTATCTATTGTAATATTCTTTGCTCTGGAATCTATTCTGTCTGATGATAATGTAGAAATACCAGCTTTCTTTCCTTTTCTCATCTTTTTGCTTTCCCCTGTTTGTGTCTTTATGTTTAAAGACAGGTTCTTGTAGATAGTATGTGTGTGGTTCTTGATTTTTTATCCAGTCTGAAAATCTCTGGCTTTTCATTGGTTTTTTAGACCATTTACATTTAATGTGGTTATTGAAATTATTGGATTTAAACCAACCATCTTGCTACTTACTTTTTATTTGTTTAATGTGTTCTTTGGTCCTTTTATTTTTCTGACTTCTTTTGGATCATTAATTTTTTAATGATCACCTTTGATCCCCTTTGTTCACTTATTAGCTATATCTCTTTGTTATGTTATTTTATTGCTTGACTTAAGTGTCATAATATACATTGTATTACTTTTCTGTTGCTGCCTAAAACATTAAAACAATCTGGGAAGCATAAAACAATACACATTTATTACTTTAGAGTTTCCATGAGTCAGGTTCCAGGGACAGCTTAGCTGGGTCCTCTCCCAGAGTCTCACCAGTCTGGGGCTAGTGGCTCATCTGAGGCTTAGGATACCCTTCCAAACTGAGGTGGGTGGTGGTGGAATTCATTTCCTTGCAGCTGTAGAACTCGTAGTATCTTACTTTTTTCAAGGACGTTAGGAGAGCCTCTGATTTGATGCTCTGACCTCTAGACCTTCTTTTAAAGGGCTCACCTGATTAGGTCAGGATACGCTCCTTTTTCTTTCATGAGGAAGATTGACCCTGAGCTAACACCTGTTGCCAATCTTCCTCTTTTTGCTTGAGGAAGGTTGTCACTGAGCTAACATCTATCCCCATCTTCCTCTATTTTTTTTTTTTGTATGTGGGACACCGCCACAGCATGGCTTGATGAGTGGTAAGTAGCTCTGCACCCAGGATCCAAACCCACGAACCCCTGGCTGCCAAAGGGGAGCACATGAACTTAACCACTATGCCACCCGGCCGGCCCCAGGATAATCTCCTTCTCGATTAACTCAAAGTCAGTTGATTAAGGCCTTAATTAAATTTGAAAAACTCCTTTCACCTTTGCCATATAACATAACTAATCACAGGAGTGCCATCCATTGTGTTCACAGGTCCCACCCAAACTCTGAGAGGATTATACAAGGTGTGTACACCAGGGGGTGGGAGTCTGGGGCCTTCTTAGAATTCTTCCCAGCATGTCTCAACTTGCCACAGTTTGCCTTCAAGTGCTGTAGTATGAGGACCCTATGCCAGTGTGCTTCCATTCTCCTCTCAGCCTTTGTGCTTGTACTTGTTTCCTAGGGCTGCATAACAAGATGCCACAGACTGGGAGGGTTAACACAGCAGAATTTTGTCCTTTCCCAGGACAAGTCCGTGATCACAGTGTCTCGGGGCCATGCTTCCTCTGACACCGGTAGGAGCCCCTCCTTGCCTCTCCTGAGAGCCTGCTAGTTTACCGGAAGTCTTGGACGCTCCTTGGCTTGCAGCTCCAGGCTCTGCCTTCATTGTCACGTGATGTTCTCCTGTGTGTCTGTGTCTTCAAACTGTCGCTTCTCGTGGGAACACCAGTTGTGTTGGATTTGGGGCCCAGTCTATTTTAGTGTGACCGAATCTTACCCAATTACATCTATAGTGACCATATTTCCAAATGACATCACATTCTGAGGTACAGGGATTAGGCCTTCAACATATCTTTTTGGAAGGGACACAATCCAACCCGTAACAGTGCTACTGTTGTCATACATTTTTTTCCATATATTTACAAACCCCACACTACATTATTTTTTGCTTTAAATAGTCAATTATATTTTAAAGATATTGAAATGAGAAGAAAAAGTACTTTATATTTACCCATATAGTCACCACGTTCTTGATTCCTTTGTGTAGTTATTGGGTGGGACTGAGCCTGTGTGGGCCTGGCGCATCCCAGGGCGGCTGCCTCCTGACGGCCAGCGATGGAAGGGCCGAGCAGGGCTCCGAGCTGGGTGTGCAGCCCGCCGTGCCCACACCGGCAGGCACACAGGGTGCTCCCGGCTTCTCTCTCTTGCACTTAGTGCGCCTATTGCTCTGGGTGCTGCACCTCTCAGGCTTTGTTTCGACAGCGATGGTTTCCTACATGCTGATCCCTCTTCATTTTCCTTTCCAGTTGAAATTAAGTGGTCAGGGTCCCAGGCCGGACTTCTGGGGAGCTGGAACTATGCTCTTTCTCGACCTGGGTGCTGGTTGCACGAGTGTTTTTGCTTTGGGAGAACTTACCTCGCTGCATACCTCAACTGTGTGTGAGTTTCAGGGTGTGCTGGACGTCAGTAAAAAGCTAAACCAACCAATGAAACAAACAAGTAACAATAGCTAAGGTGGAAAGAGACGCCGAGGACCCCAGGGGCCCTGCTCATCAGAGTGGGGTTGACCATCTCTTGGGCAGGGGCTGGGTCCTGGGCCTCCCCATATTGGCCAGCCTGGGGCAGGGGCTCAGCTCCCTGAGCCTGTGGGGAGGGAGCTAGGACTCAGGAGCAGTGGCATCTGTGAAAGGACTCTGCAAACTATAAAGTGCATGTGCCAGTCTGATCCCCATAATGGCAGTTTGTCTCCTGACTACTTTGGGTCTTGGGGCTCATCTCAAAGAGCAGTGTTGGCGGTGCTGGTTTTAGAAAAGAGGCGGCCTTGCCACTGTTGTGTGTCTGAAGGCAGGGCCGGGCCAGCCCGTGCACCAGCCTCTGCTTTGACAGATGGCTTGGACTCCATCAGCCCTGCTTTTGGTCAGCTCAGATGCGCCCTCCGTGCTCCATGGTGTTACTGCCTCTGCGGACGAATAAGCAGCGGGAGAGGAGACTGTCCACTGCCTTTCTGTGGAATCGGCCGGCAGCCCAGCGCAGCTGCCTTCTCCTGGTGCCTCTGGTGGCCAGGGCTCATGCCTCGCCTGCGATGCCACCCTTCTCCTCCGTCGGTCTGCTCTCTCCCTGTCTTACCTTTCTTTTTTTCCCCAAATGGAAACCCCTTGATGCTTCTCTGTAAAGGTAATACCAGCTCGTTGAAGAAAAACGTCAGAAATGACAAAGGGGTAAAGGAGAAACTAAAATGACTCGCTAGCCCGTTAAATGATGAGATAGTCTCTCGTCATCGAACGTGGTGGACTTTCTCTCTGGGCATGTGGGGGTGTACTTTTCTTCTGCAAAGATCCGTTTGTACTGAGCACGGCCTGAGTTATAGCTGGCTTTTCTTCTCTGAATCTCTTGTGCTCCTCTGACGGCCACGCGGTGTTCCAGTGACGAGGGACCGCTCTTGGCTTAACCTGTTGCTGGGCGCTCCTCGTTCGCGGCCTCGCGGCCGTGTGGGGGCCTCCTTGCCCGTGGCAGGTGCTGTTGATCGTTGCGCTCTCTTTGGATAGGGTCTCAGAGTAATTGCTACGGTCAGAGGTGCTGACCCAGGCTGGTTCCTGCCTTCATGCCATCCACCAGTTGCTCTGGGGGGTCCTCAAAGCGTGGGGGCATCGCCCGCAGGGTCCCTGTGCCTCGTGCTCCTCCTCCCTGTCTGCACACTTGGCCCACTGATCAGCCCGTCCGTCCTGCACTGCCCCGCTCTGGGCTTCCAGGACCTTCCTCGAGCTTATCCCTCTGCTCTCGCCTCTTCTCCCTAAGGTCACCCTCGTCTCACTCGAGTCACCCAAGTGGTCAAGTGCAAGCCATAGTAGCTAGTCCTTTCCATCAGCGATCCCTCTGCCATCCAGACATGGCCTGTGCGTTTCACCTTCCCAAACTGTCCCGAGTGCAGCCACTTCTCTCCACCTGATTCCAGGTTGCTCCACACCCATGACTCCCCCTCCACCCTTCTCCCAGCAGTCACAGACCCTGCACTTGACCAAACCCGCCACCTCCCAATCCTGTGCCCCAGGGCGAGGGTCCTCATCACCCCGCACCAGCCACAGTGGCCTTGCTCTTCTTGGCTCACTCCCTCCTCTGGGCCTTGGCACTTGCCGCACTCCCTACACACACCCTCCCCCACTCCCAGAATGTCCTGCCCACAGCTGGTCCTTCCTGCCATTGTGTCCCCTCCTCACGTCAGCCTGTGAGCTGGGTCATTAGGCCCACTTTATGAGAATGTGACAGGGAAAGTGACCTCCCCAGGGTCTCACAGCCAGGGACCAAGCCCACATCCACGTCCTGGTTGGCCTGTGTATAAAGCCAATGCACTCCCCACAGCCCATAGCTGATTCAGTGTAACCCCCGCCTGCTCGTGATGGTGTACTCCAGAAATACATCTGTCTCCAGAGCCTGGGGAATTACAGTTCTTTCTATTGCAAGTACAGAAACTCAACTCAATCAGACTTAAGCACAAAAAGAGAATGTGTTTGTATCTGTAAATAAAAAGCCCAGGAGTGGACTTCAGGCGTGGCTAGATCTAGGGCATGGTCTTATTCTCTCTGCCTCTTGGCTCTGCTTTCTCCATCTCCTTTCTCAAGAAGGCCCCCAGCAGCTTCACACTTAACCTCCTATCCTTTTCTTGACCTGAGCAGAAAGAGTCTCTGCTCTGACAGTTCAAACAAATGTCCCAAGAACCAAGTCTGCTGGCCCACCCAGGTGACATGCCTACCCATGAATCTATCCCAAAGGCTGAGGGGATGGAATGCATTGAGTGGCTGGGCCCAGATCTCATGCCCATCCCAAACCATCATAGGCCAAGGCAGTTCCTGCCCTGAGTGGCCACCAGGCCATGTGCCCTCCTACCACAGGCAAGAGAGGGAGGACAAAATGGATTCTGCTGACAAAAGAAGGAGGAACAGATGCTGGGCAGGCAGAAGTCACAGAGGCCCGTGACCTTGGGCAGCTGCAGCAGGGCCGAGTCTTGGCCTGGGACCAGGAGGCAAACCCGGTCTCCCTCTGGCATGCTAGTACTTGCTACCCTAGCCTCACTTGGTCCATGTACTGGTGTGGCCTGGCCAGGGCATCATGCAGACACTGCTCTGAGGGCCCTCACTGGGCTGCTGGAGCTGTGGCTGAAAATGGAGCCAATTAACAGCCTACTTCCTTGGGAAAGCTGCTGGGTGAGCAGAGCATAAGCACTCAGTGAATTCAGCTTGAATAATAAGTGACTAAGGCAGGCCAGCCCCTGCGCTGGGTGGGAGGCGGCCCAGAGAGGGACAGGCTCACGGCTGCTGTGCAGATGGCCCCAAAGACATCCTTCCCCAGGGGTGGATGTTTCTGGAAGTAGCCCCAGTCGCTCTGTGGCCCTTAGGCCAGCCACCCCCTCGCTGCCCCTCACCTAGCCCCTCTTTCTCACTCTGAGGGTCTTACCCGCCCCAGCCTGGTCCCCCTTGTGCTGGCACAGTTGCCATCCCTGGAAGCCCCTCTTGTCTGTGGTCCCCTCCTTCAGGAGGCCGGGTTGACTAAGATGGGGCCAGGAAGACACATGGGCAGGATTGGCCTCTGCCAGCCCCTAACAGCTGCCATCGCCTGAGCAGCAGTGTTTTTATAGCGTCTGTGTAGCTGAATCTTTTTTGAAGAAAAGTATTAGCCTGGGAAAGCCAGGGCCCTATGACACCCAAGCAGGGGCCTGTCTGCACAAGCAACGAGTCCTCCCTGCCGCATCCTGGCAGGCCCAGGAGGTGTGACAGGTGGCTCCTGGGCCGCTCCACTGCCTGTGCAGAGCCGGGAAGTCATGTCCTGATGACAGGATTGACGCCACTCAGGCCAGTCTTACAAGACTAAGCCCACTGGGAGGGAAGAGGGGTGCGGGGAGGCATGGCCGGTGCAGCCTCTGCCTCAAGGACCACCTGCGGCCAGAGGACGTGGCCAGCGGAGGCCCAGGGACGTGGTTTCCTGTGGGTCTTGGTCATGTCAAGGAGGCAGCTTGGTTGGCTTAAGAGACCCCAAGGCAGGAGGTGCTGAAATCTATCCCACCTGACAGCTGTGTCCTCGGGGGCCAGCCATGCTGCCTCTTCAGGCTGGGCTGAGTACCACACAGCGTTTGTCCACCATTCAGTCACTGTCGTCTGTTGAGAGGGTTTCTTTTAATGCATTTTAAAAAGCATATAGCTAGCACATTAGACCCACGAGTTCACAGTTGTTATCGGTAAGGACGATGCTAATGTCAAAATGTGAACTGACATGAGGAGTATGATGAAATGAGTAACTGTGCATACAGGAGTCAGGTCTGGAAATATCCTGAAAGTGACCCTGGAGTTGCTCATTCAACAAACACTGAAATGAAGAGTTTTGTGTCCCTAAGTTCCTGAGCCTTTGGCTGGGCTCTTGGAGGGACCCAGGGGCCTATCCAGGGCAGGTGTGTCAGGGGGAGCCCCAGCCATGTCAACCTGCTGTACCTGGCATGCAGGTGTCTCCAGCCCTGTGAAGGCTTCTTCTCCCGGTGGGCGTCCTTGCTCCTCCAGCCCCTGGGGGATTCCACTCGCTGACATGGGGGCCCAGGGCCCAGCGGAAAGGAAGAGGGGTGAGCTGGGCTCTGGGTAACACACCTTGCCGTGCCCTGGCTCCCAGCTCCCGGCTCCCAGCGCTGCAGGGGCGAGTCCCTCGGCCACAGTTGCCTCACATGAAACAGGAGAGTGGGAGCAGCCGTGTGGCAGGTGGGTGAGGACCAAGCACGGCCGGCACTGGTGACACGGTGACTCGGCTCCCGCTGTCCTTGTGGTCACTCTTGCTGCGTCCCCGTTGCTCCTGCTCCTGCTGGAAGGCCCAGCAAACCTATGGGAGGGCACCCCGCCGCCCCTTTCCCAGGGCGCTGTCACGCTCTCTTACATGCGCACGTTCACTTCAGGGGCATGCATGTTGACTGTGTCTGGACCGGGAGTCGCGTGCAGCGACTGCTTCGCATCTGTGCCCTCCGTCCACCCGTGCAGGTGGAGCACTGGGTCCACTTGTTCAGGAAGCTCTGCGGGGGAAGGGACTTGCCCGAGGGCTCCCCGGCGAGCGGTGGAGCAGGTCTGTGGGTCCCCAAATTCGGCACTCCAGGTGAAGGACCTGGCTGGGCTGAGCATTGGAACCCTCCAGGCTGACGAGGAGCTGGGGCCAGGCCCAGGCATCTGCATTTTCCAGCAGCTCCTCCGGTGCCTGCTGGCCTCCCCCAGATGCTGAGGGTGGGGACAGGTGTCCAGTGCCCACAGCTGACTAGGACGGCCCTTCCCCCGGTGGTGGGAGGTCCCAGCCTCAGAGGCAAGGGCTCGCTGGCTCTGCAAAGGTGGCCATGGCCAAGTAGCCTCTTACACAGGACCCGGGTTCTAACACCATTGCCTTTGCCCGTCTTTCAGGACAGTGGCTGGGGAGGCCCCTCTCTGCCTGGTCCCCCATGTGCAGCAGGGCAGCCTCCAGGGCCTGTGGTGTGAGTAGCCTACCGTCCAGCCTGGGCCTTTCCCTACTCGCCCTGCCTGGGGTCTCTGTATGGAGACTGAGACCCTCCCAAGGTCAGAATCAGTCCCTGCTGCGGGCCCACCTGGACCCATTTTCAGAAGGCAATGAAAGCCCAGTAATCAGTTGGAGTCCCCGGAAGGGGTGGGGGCCCTCCTGTCCTCATCACGTTCCAGCTGGGTCAGGCCCTCTCTCCGAGCCTCAGTTTCCCCTTCTGTGAAGTACAGATAATGACAAGACTGCTTTTCGGTGAGTCTCGAGGGACCCAGAGCCGCAGCTGTGTGTTTGTGCACACACAGCCCAGGTGTCGGCTGGGCTGACGGCCCCACTGTCCCAGAGGCTGCAGAGGATGGGGACTGAGCCCAGACTTCCCAGGGGAGCTGCAGGCTAGGGCTTCAGCCACGCTCATGCACACGTGTTCTCAGCCTTTCTGACAAGGGCCTTTTCTCTGTCTGCTGGACATTTCTGAGAGAAGCCAGAGAAAAACAGTATGTTTCTTTGTTTTATTATAACACTGATGACTTCATCTTCCCCGTTCTTCCCAGAAAAGACAGTGACGAATCTGTTCAAGTTCAGCTGTGAGAGCCTCCTCTTACAGCAAGAATGAGAAGCATTTACAGCAGCTTCTTGCTTCTCGGAGTTATTTTCAGAGAAGTGGTCCTGCTCGTCGTCACTCAGGCCCCATGCAGGCTCCCAGCAGTTCTCCAGCTCCGCCGTCCGCGTCCGCGGGGGAGGGAGGCTGGAGTACCACAGCCACCTGCCTGGCCACTGGGCTCTCCAGCTCTCTGGGGCCATCCCACGTGTCTGGGCCCCACACCTGCGGACCCCACTCACAGGTCACCGTTAACAGAAAACTACACAGGCTCTACCTCGTTCCCCCAGATTTCCAGCTTCAGGGGAGAAATGAAATTGTTTCTCCGCCCTTTAAGATGTTCCAGACCTTGACAGCCATCTCTAGCTGGAAGGAAGCAGCCCCAGGGGGTGATGTCCGTGCAGCCTCAACTCTGTCCTGACTGCGGGCAGCCTGCCCCTCCAGCCCCGCGTTCTTAGCCAGTCCGTGACCCTGAGCCCTGACCAGGACAGCCCCAGGCACACTCAGTCAGCCCCCGGTCTGGGCTCCACGAGAGGCCAGGGCAACACAAGCGGCAGTGGAGGGCTGGGCAGCTGGGCTGGGGGGCACTTCGTGCCTGAGGGGAGGAGGGGGACCAGGCCGGGGTGACCGCCCAGCTATCTGGGCACGATGGGGCCTCAGTATCTCTTGTCGCAGAGAAGGTGGCTGAGCTGGTCCTCCTTGGTCCACCTTCAGGTGCAGTGGGCAGGACCCAGTGACACGGCACTGACCTGCTCTTCCCCGCAGTGGGTCCCCCCCTTAGGTGGGTGTTAGGAGCCCACGTCACAGACGTGCAGACAAGTGCAGGCAGGGGAGGGGGCTGTCCCACAGCCAGTCAGTGGGGGACCCCGCGGCTGCCCTGCCCCGCCCTGGACCAGGTCTGAGCCCCCCTGACCACTCTTGGAAATGACTCTCAGAAGCTGCAGGGAGAAAACAAAGTGTTTATTTTTGCCACCTGTCCCGTCCTTGACAGCGCCTGCGAGGTTTCCTCAGGAGCTGCGGCTGGCTCATGCAGACACCTGGAGACGAGCTGGCTATTTCTGCCCCCGGCTCCGGCGACGTGTGGGCAGCGGCCCTGCAGGGTGCGCGGTGGAGATGGGGCAGGGGTGCGGGGAAGGACACGTCCCCAGTGTCCTACAGTGACTGAAGACAAATCCTTCAGCCCAAAAAGCAGGCTCTGAGTTTGCTGCGTGCCCGTCCCTCAGGGGTGTTATGCTGGGTTCCAGAGCTGTGGCAGGGAGGACCGTGGCGCTGTGGACACCCTGCCCTGCTAGCTCCGGGAGCAGGCCCCTGCCCACGCGCCCCGGGTGGCTCACACTTTCTGCAGATTCTCTGGAGTGGTGCTTTCGGGGTTCAGCTGGAGAAGCCGAGGCTCCCAGGCTCTTGCAGCTCAGAAGCCACGAAACATGAGCCGAGAATGCTCTCTCTCCCCGTGCCCCACCGGGTGCTCCCTTCCTGAGGAGGCTCAGGGTGGGGGTCCTACTCCTGGGCTGGGGGAGGGCCAGAGGCTGCCTAGGAATGGGGGCCATGGCCCATATCTCAGTGTGGACCCTGGACCCTGGAACCGGGCGGTGGCCTTCTGACCCAGGCTGTCCTGGCTCTCTGGGACTCCAGGGCCCCACTGTGAGGCCATTCTGCGGTGCTTTGAAAGCCCTGTCCCCCCAGGCCCTGGCTCTCAGGAGGGAGCCCAGCCGGTGGGCAGATCCCACTGGGGACTCGGCCCTGAAGACAGGGGAGTAGGAGAGGGATGTGACCTGGCGTGCCGGCCGGTGTGGCTCCTTTGGCTGCAGCACAGAGGGGCCCAGAGCCAGCAGGATGCGGGCGGCCAGGCGGGCAGGGCAGGGAGAGGTCCAGGCGGGCCAGGGTGGGATGGGGATGAGGGAAAAGGCCGCTGGAGGGCTGGGGCCACAGGAGCGATCGGCAGGTTTGACAGGAGAGGAACCTGCGGCCGGCTGACTTGGGGCAGTCACAGGAGGGGTGAGCAGGCCCGGGTGGTTGGCCCCAGCAGGGACGAGGCAGGCAGGGCTGGAGAGCTGCTCAGCTGGGGGCGAGGGGGGTTAAAAAGCGCCTCCCCTGAGGAACAGTTAGCACTTTCATCCCCGCTTCTCCCTTCACACGGCTCAGTGGCAAATGTGTTTTTCACACAGAGACTGATATTCATTCTCTGTGGTAAATGAAACACTTGTTTCCGCCTCACAAAACAGGCCACACTCCTCCCCTACAGCTGCCGCCTGGCTGGCCGGCCCAAGGAGCAGCCTGGTGAGCACTGTCAGCCTCGGCCAGGCTCCGTGGAGCACTTTCTCCGCTCTCCTCTGTGTGCTGCTGCGTCCAGTCACCGCCCTGTGACTGCTGTTCATTCATTGATCCAGCACGTGCTGCCTGAGCCCCCTTCCAGATGCTGGGGGAGCAGCCGTGAGCAGGAGAGACAAGCTGTGCCAGAGGAGCTCACGGTCTCTGGGGAGGATGGGAGACAAACAAGAACATGAGACACAGGAAACTTCAGACTTGGCTCAATGCCACAGGGACACGGAGTGAGGTCCAGGGTGGAGAGTGACTGGGCGGCGAGTGCCGTGTGGACGCGCGGTCAGGCAAGGCTGTGATGGAGGATGAGAGGGAGGCAGCCGGGTGAAGGCCTGGAGGAAGGGCGTTCACAGTGGGAGAACAGCAAGCACAGAGCCCCGAGGGAGGAGTGAGCACAGCGTGTGCAAGGGGAGAATTAGGGATGAGGTCAGAGAGCTGGGCCTGGAGCCCAATCAGTGGGACCTCACGGGCCATGAGAAGGACTTTAGGGATGGGCATGTCATGGGATGTAGCCCATGGTGGTGCTGACCAAGTCCAGGCGCTAGGCTGGGCGCATCCACTCACAACCTCTTCGTGCTTCCATGGGCTCATCAGCCCTGTTGTGCATGGGGGAAACTGAGGCTCAAGGAGGAGCCCACACACCCTCGCCACACACGTCTGCCCACCTCACCCTCTCCCAGCTGACCAGCCCTCGCCAGGTCTCCGTCTGTAACCCCAGCTGCTCAGAGGACCCTTCCTCACTCACTTCCTTTAGCGGCACCTCCAGGTGCATTGGCCCTAGCCCCCTGTCTACTGCGTTTTTGAAGGTGTCTTCCAGGAGAGGACACTGCAGCTGACTTTCAAAGGGAACAGGAGGAGAGTGGTCTACAGTGGAGGAAACAGTGCAAACCCGACTCCGAGGTGGGGGTGTGGATGGCATGTTTTGGGCACAGCAAGCAGGCAGATAGGTCTGGGGTAGTCTTGCTTACTCTTTTTCATAAAGTCAGCTCATTTATTAAAATGAATGTATTTTGTAATGAAATTTTACATTGCTACCTAAATCACGAGTATCACTTCCCATAAATAGAAAGTGACCATAAAAATTAATGCAATAAATACAAACATAATGGATTTTTAAAAGAATAAAATTACAAAATAAAATATAAGCCCCAGCATTATGGTTCCAAGACGGTACAGGCATACTCCACTCTAGCTGTCACACTGAGTGCAGCTTAAATTCTGACAGAACGCATGGAGCAGCTATTTGAAGACTGCGAAAACTAAATAATAGCAGGCAGATTAGGGAAGAAAATCAGAATTTGAAGTACCACTGAACTGGCAGTGAGTTTACCATTTTTCCTCCACTGAGGTGTTCCCCAGCCTGTGCTCAGGGCAGCCTGAAAGCTAGAAGGGACGTCAGCACCAACAGAGAGCTCCAGGAGAAACCCTCTCGTTCTGGCTCAAGGAGCAGGAAGGCCTCTCTTATTGCTCAGAGAGAGTGGAAAAATCCATTTAAAACATCTTCGCTCTGCTCTTTCATACCCCAGCCCACAAGCGATCCCACAAGCGGTAAGGGAGCGGAAGCTTCCTCTGAGCAAAGGCGCTGTTGCCCTGCAGAGGGCAGAGTGAACTTGCTGCTTCTCTTTCTCTCTCTGTCCTCCTACCACCTGGCCCTAGATGCAGGAATATTCATGGGAAGTACACAGCAGAACGGGGTAAGTAAAGCCCTAGTTCTCTGGCTGGAACACCAAAAAGGGGAGTCCTAGGAAACTGGGAAATACCACGGAGATTGTAGAAAGGGAAGAGCTCAGGAAAGCAACCCCATAAAGTTGTTTATGAATTCCGGGGCTCATCCCGAAGCTGCACTCTTGGGGATCTGACTCTAAATAGCACACCCCAGGCTTCGAGAACTAAAGTACAGAATAGACCACTGACCTGGTCTCAGATTGGCCACTGCATGGCACACAAATTTGAATACCAACTCAGTGGCTTTGAAAATAAAACTAACAGTAAAACCACAACCATAGAATCCTCATCAGAACTTTTGGCACAAGCCCAACTAGGTCAATTGCCTACTAAAACAAAAACATAAATATTTTCCATAGGATTTCAACAGGACCCAGAATTTGAAAACACAGTATTCAAAATGTCTAAAACACCATCCAAAATTAACTTGACATGTGAAGAACCAGGAAAATCTCAACTCACATGGGAAAAGATAATGAACAGATGATGCAGATGTTCAAATTATCCAACAGACTTTACAGCAGCTATTATTAAAATGGTCCAGTAAGTAAAGGCAAATGTTTTTGAAACAAATGGAAAGATAGAAAGTCTCAGCAAAGAAATAAGAAGTGTAAAGAACCAAATGGAAATCTTAGAACTGAACAATGCAATAACCAAAATCTGGAAACTAACTGGATGGGCTCAGTAGCAGAATGGAGAGGACAGAAGATGATCAGTGATATTGAAGCTAGTTCAATAGAAATTATGCTGTCTGGGGGCCGGCCCTGTGGCGGCGTGGCAGTTAGGTGCGTGCGCTCCGCTGCTGGCAGCCCGGGTTTGGATCCCGGGCGCACACCGACACACGGCTTGTCAGGCCATGCTGTGGCGGCACCCCATATAAAGTGGAGGAAGATGGGCACAGATGTTAGTCCAGGGCCAGTCTTCCTGAGCAGAGGAGGATTGGCATTGGATATTAGCTCAGGGCTGACCTTCCTCACACACACGCACAAAAAATAAATAATAATAAATGAAAAATAAAAGAAATTATGCTATCTGAACAACAGAAAGAAATTGCAGGAAAAATTAACAGAGCTTCAGGCACCCATGGGACTATAGCAAAAAGTCTAACATTTACGTCACTAGAGTCCCAGAAGGGGAGGAGAAAGAGTGCAGTGCAGAAAAAGTATTTGAAGAAATAATGGTGGAAAACTTCCCAATTTAGTCAAAGACATAAACTCACATATTCAAGAATCCTAGAACAAGGTGAATCCCAAACAGAATAAAACACGACGAAATTCATGTCCAGATACATCAAATCAGACTGCTGAAAACTAAAGACAAAGAAAAAAAAAGTAGCCAAGAAAAATGATGCTTTACTTATAAGGAAACAATGATTCAAATTACTGTGGATTTCTCATTAGAAACCATAGAGGTCAGAAGTAAGTGGAACAGGGCCGGCCTGGTGGCTTAGTGGTTAAGTGCTCGCGCTCCACTACTGGCGGCCCGGGTTCGGATCCCAGGCGTGCACCGACGTACCGCTTCTCCGGCCATGCTGAGGCGGTGTCCCACATACAGCAACTAGAAGGATGTGCAACTATGACGTACAACTATCTACTGGGGCTTTGGGGGGAAAAAAAAGGAGGAGGATTGGCAATAGATGTTAGCTCAGAGCCGGTCTTCCTCAGCAAAAAGAGGAGGATTAGCACGGATGTTAGCTCAGGCTGATCTTCCTCACAAAAAAAAAAAAGAATGAGTAAGTGGAACAACATTCTTAGTGTGCTGAAAGAAAAGAACTGTCAAGCCACAGTTCTATATCCATAGAAAATATCCTTCAGGAATGAAGATGTTATAAGACATACTCAGGTGAGGGGAAACTAAGCATTTATTGTCAATAGATCTGCTCTCTTGCATTACTAAAGGAAGTTCTTCTGGTAGAAGGGGAATGACTCCAGAAGGACACTTACAACATCTGGAATGAAGGAAGAGCAACAGAAATGATAAACATATGTATGAATATAATAGACCATTCTCTTGAATTTGTAAAATATGTGTGATGGTTGAAAACAAAGATGATAACATTGTCAAATGGTTCAGTTTCAGTGTATGTAGATGTAACACATAAGATGCCTAAAATATAAATGAGAGAGGGTAAAGCTACCCACATGGTAGTTAAGTTTTCTACATTCTATGCGAAGTGGTGAAATACTGATTCTAAATCATGACTGTGAAAAGTTAAGTATGTATATTGTAATCCCTAGTGCAACCTTGAAAAGAACTATACAAAGGGACATAGTCAAAAACCAAATGGATAAATCAAAATGGAATGCTAAAAAATGTTCAAATGAATCAAAAGAAGGCAGAAAATGGGAAACAGAAGAATTAAAAACAGAGGCAACAAAAAGAAAAAATAAAATGGTTGCTGTAAACCTAAAACTGCTCCAGAAAATAAAGTTGATATTTAAAAAATAATAAAATGTTAACTCTCGTCCAACAATTAATACATTAATTGTAAATAGTTTAAACACACCAATTAAAAGGCCGAAATTGTCAGAATGGATTTTTTTACATGATCCAACTGAGCTGTCTAAAAGAAACTCATTTCAAATACAATAATATAGATAGGTTAAAAGAAAAAGAATAGAAAAAGGATATAAGGTAAAAATACTAATCAAGAGAAACCTAAAATGGTGATATTAATAAGAGTAAATTTCAGAAAATTACCAAGGATAAAGAGAGACATTACATAATGATAAAAAGGGTCATTGACAAAGAGGACATAATAATCCTAAATGTGTAAGCTCCTAATAACAGAGCTTCAAAATACATAAAGCAAACTGACAGAATTGAAAGGCAAAATAGGCAAATCCACAAATATAGTGAGAGACTTCAACACTCCTCTCTCATTAATCATCAGAACTAGTAGACAGAAATCAGCAAGGACATAGAAGAACTCAACACCACCATCAACCAACAGGACCTAACTGACATTTATACAACACTCCACCCAACAACAGCAGAACACACATTCTTTTCAAGTGCACATGGAATATTCACCGAAATACACTGTCTTAGATCATAAAATACACCTTAATAATTACAAGAGCGTTGCACTAATACCAAGTATCTTCTCTGACCAGAAAGGAATTAGATTAGAAATCAAATATAAAACAATAATAGAAAAATTTCCAAACACTTAGAAATTAAACAACATATTTCTAAATAATCTATAGGTAAGAGAGGAGGTCTCAAGGGAAATTAGAAATATTTTGAACTGAATGAGAATGAGAATACAACATGTCAAAATTTGTGGGATATGCCCAAAACTGTGCTTAAAAAAAAAATAATGGTATTTAATTCTCACAGTAGAAAGGAAGAAAGGTCTTAAATCAATAAGTAAAACTTTCACCTTAAGAAACTAAAAAGAGAAGAATAAAATGGACCCAAAGCAGATGGAAGGAAGGAAATAATAGAGATGAATGTAGAAGGCAATGACATTAAAAACATACTGTGCTCATGGGTGGGAACACTCAACATAGTAAAGCTATCAATTCTTCCCAAATTAATCTACAGATTTACTGCAGTTCCAATCAAATTCCCAGTAGGATTTTTTGTAGATATAGACAAGGTCACTCTAAACGTATATGGAAAGGTGGAGGAACTAGAATGGCATAAAACACCAAAATAGGAGTTAGTGATAAACATAACTCTGTTTATGACAATGCGTGCCTGTAAAAAATTCCTTAATGCGACCAAGGGAGCCATTTATCAAATGTCACTGATGAAAGGATGTTTGGCTTCCCATTGCTCAGGGTGGCACACAGCGGTCTGAGTCAGGAGGGTGGTTTGGTTTTCGGCTCTGAGACTCTCAAACTCCCGCCCGGGTCTGCTCTGTATGGTGGCACCTGCTCTGTGGCCCCTCCATCCACCGCCCAGGAGTGGGGATCCTCGGGGCTGAAAGCCAGAGCTTGGACCTGGAGTGCAAATGCCCTTGTCTGGCCTCAGTTTCTCCACTCCTGGCCCAGCTGGATTCTCACCCTGGCACTTTGAGACACAGTGGTGAATCTCCAGCCTCTGCCTGGGGCCTCTGTGGCCCAGGAAGATGGGAGGGCACCAGGTGGCTAGAGGCAAGCAAACATCGTCCTACTTTTCAGGAACAAGGCAGCAGGGCCTGTGAGCAGGAAGCCAGGTTGCTGTTGACTTTGGACAGTCCTCGTGTCCCTTCGCAGGCCAGAGCTAGACAGCCCCAGGGACCTTCCCACCCCGGTCCCACTAGTGCAGTGAGAAATGAGGCCCAGAGAGGCCACACCGCAGGTCAGCAGACAGATAGGACCAGAATGTAAGAGATGCATCCATCCACTCACTCATTTCTTCATTTCAGATGTGTTTTGAGGTGTCCCCCATGTGCCCGAGCACAGTCCAGGCACTGGGGATGCTGCAGGGGATATGAACCACCATGTTTCAGGGCTCAAGATATTATGGGGAGGTAGAGAAGAAATAATTAAACAAACAGACGTGAGAACCTCAGGACGTGGCAAGGACCGAAAGAAGATAACCCCAGTGACGGGCAGCCGCCAGAGGCAGGGCTGCGTGGTGTGGTCTGAGGGGGTCTGGTACGCACCCCTCCTTTACTCTCACGCTATTCACACTCACAGCACTGCCGACACCAGCTGGGCATCCTACAAGTGAACTCCATTCTGACTCTCTCTACGTGGAGACAGCATCAGGTCCCACAGGGCAAGGGCTCAGGCCCACAAGACTGCCCCCACTTCTGACTCCAGGTTCTCACCTGTGCATCTGCCCGACTGACTATAAATCAGAGTTTCCTACTGTTACTGCACAAAATTGGGGTTCTCTGCCCGATGCGCATAAACAAGCCAGTTCAATTACGGCACCAGCCTTTGAGGGGAGAAATCAGCTTTATTTTGCAAGATCGATCTATCCAGGGAGACAGGGGGCGTGTGCCCTCAGATCTGTCTCCCCGATTCAGGATTTGGGACAAAATTTAAGAGGTTAGGGAGAACACGTTGTCACGCAGAAACGCTGGTGGGACAGGTTTTGATTGGTGGGCTTCAGGTAATTTACAGTAAGGTTTTAAACATTTATGATGAAGTTCTAAACATTTATGATGAAGTTGGGAAGGAATTTGAACACCAGATCTTCCTGAATGAGGCACTCCTTGCTTCTGATAAAAGTCCAGCTTTCAAGTTCCGCTCCCGTCCCGGTCCTTGGGTTCTGTAGGAGGATCTTTGGTTCCGAGGTCGTTTCAGGTCACGATTTCTTCTTTTGTGCATGCCCTGGCTGCGTGACTGCAGTTTTTCTGCAAGACAATCCTTAATCACTTTGTTGATAAGAGATGGGGTCTGTTCGAACTGGCTCTAAATGGGCCTGTGGTTACACTACCACCCCCTCCTCGGTTTGATTAATTTGCTGGAGCCGCTCACAGAACACAGAGCAACATTTACTTATGTTTACCAGTTTACTATAAAGGATATTATACAGGATGTGGATCAACAGCCAGATGGAAGAGATGCGAATGGCAAGGTCTGTGGGAAGGGGCAGGGCTTCCATGCCCTCCCCCAGCACCTCCACATGTTCACCAGTCTGGAAGCTCTCTGAACTTCGTCCTTTTGGGTTTTTGTGGAGGCTTCATTATGTGAGAATGATTGATTAAATCATTGGCCATTGGCGATTAATTCACCCTCCAGCCCCTCTCCCCTCCCTGGAGGTCAGGGGGTAGGGCTGAAAGTTCCCACCCTCTAATCACATGGCTGGCTCCCCCAGCGACCCTCACCCCCATCCTAGGGGCTTTCCAAAAGTCACCTCATTAACATAAATCAGGTGTGATTGAAAGGCATTTGTTATGAATATCAAGACACCTTTATCACTCTCATCACTTAGGAAATTCTAAGGGTCTTAGGAGCTCTGTGCCAGGAATGGGGATGGATATATTTCTTATTATAGGTCACAATATCCCAGAGGTGTCCCAGCACACTCTGAATGCTGGAGAGTCAGCCCTGTTAGGTGAGGAGAGGGTGCTCCTGGCAGAGACCTGCAAATGCAGGCACAAGAGTGCTGTGTTCCTGGGGCACAGCCATGTAGGGGAGGCAAGACTGTATCAGATTCACCTCTCTGGCCTCCAGCTGGCCTTCTTCGGAGCCCTGTTTTCAGAGCCCTGGCAGTCCCCCACCCTCCTCCGGGTCAGTATGGCTATCTGCCCTCGTGGGGCTGCATCCTGGGCCCCAGGGCCAGATGCGGGCATGTGCCCCTTCTCGGTTTCCTGTCATCTGTCTTGTTGACGCATTTCCCTAATATCACCACGTGGTGTGAGACGTTCTTCTCCTCGCCTTTTTTCCTCCATTTGTGCTCCTATCCAGAGGTTGATTTTCTCTGTGTTAGCTTTAAAGACATTTTAAAAGCTCCCTAAAGGGTAGGGAGCTAGGATTAAGAGCTTAATGTTAGAGACCCCCAAGTCTCCCATGGCAGTGTCCACGGTCCCGTCTGTTCCACACAGGTGAACCACGCGCTGGCCTCGTGGCTCTCTGGGGCAGTTCTCACCTGGCCTCCCTTGCTCCTGACGCCACCAGGAGTCCCCGGTGCCGTCCAGGGCCTCACGGAGGCAGATCCCCCACGGCCCTTTCTCACCATCTCCTTTGGAAACTGGCTCAGGCTCTTCTACCATCGGAGCCCACTCACCTGTCTGGCTGGTTTTCACTTCTCAAAAGATGCTCTAAGAGCAAGGGCAGGGGTGAGAGGGTGGGGGGGTGCTCTCCCACCCACCCCACGCCTCCCTACAACCCCTCCCTCTCCCCTAAGCCTGGGAGACATTTTTCTAGTCTGGGGGCTATGGAGGAGCCTTGCGTGTATCCATGATGTCTCTCCCATGCATATAAAAAGCAGAAGCCGGCAAGAGAGTCCATTTTTCTCTGCTCTCTTCTGCCAGCCTCACCCCACCCCCGGGCTCCGGGGCTCTGAGCACAGGCTACAGGCTGGCTGTGTAAGTGGGGGAACGGGAATGTTGGTGGGGAAATCGGTTCCTCTCCTAAGTGATGCACCTCCTCTCTTCAGTATCCACGACCTTCCAGGGCGGCCAGATGCGGGCACGTGCCCCTTCTCGGTTTCCTGTCCTCTGTCTTGTTGACGCATTTCCCTAATATCACCACGTGGTGTGAGACGTTCTTCTCCTTGCCTTTTTTCCTCCATTTGTGCTCCTATCCAGAGGTTGATTTTCTCTGTGTTAGCTTTAAAGACATTTTAAAAGCTTTCCTAACACTGTATCATTGGTGACAGGCATATCGTATATGGCTTATCTGAAATAGGGGGCCAGTTTTTTCTCCCCAGAGGGAAAGCCGACAAGGATAATGGAGTTGATGCTGGAATTATTAGGAGAGAAATCTGGGTGAGGGAAGTTCAGGGGTCTCCCAGGAGGTTCTGCTGCAGGGGGTCAGATGGAGTGATCCCAGGTGTGAAGCGACGGCCAATGTGTGTCACCAACACAGGGGTGCCCTCCCCAGGACAGAGCCCACCCCTTGCACAGCTGGAGAAGGTGTCTTAGCTCATAGAGCAAATGCACAGGTGCCCGGCCAGCAGGGGCAGTCCAGGCTGGAGGCCCCAGAGGCCAGCTGCACATGGAAGGAAGTGGCTGCCTCGACGGGACCCTGGCCTCCCTGACACTGTCTGCTCCTCAGGCCCAGGTAGAGCCAAATGGCTTCTTGCGGGGGGACCTGGGAGGGGTGCAGGGCTGAGCCACAGGAACTGGGGAATCTGCAGGAAGCACCTCCAAGTTAGCAGAGAGACCAGTCTACTGGTGCATCCCTGTCCACCTTCCCTGGGAGAATTGAGGCCACAGTGGGCAGTTGTGAGCCCTGCAGGCACGAGTGTCACCTGGAACAATTTTTTAGTACCAAGATTCTTTCCACTTCTAGTGAGGGGCTCAGCTCAAAGTGACCTAAACAAAAAATGGGAATTTATTGTTTCACATAAATAAAAAGTCCACCAGCAGGGCTGACTTCAGGTGCAGCTGGATTCAGGACTCAAATATTGTGGTCAAGGCTTGTCCTCCTGCCCCCGCCAGGCCTGCTTGCCTCAAGGGGAAGGCAGGGGGTGCCCAGCCTCCCCTTGGTGGCTAGACGGCCGCCAGCAGCACAGGCCTCCATCTGCTCACCCTCCAGTCCTGCTGGAGAGAGCTTCAGGACAACAGGCTGAGCACACAGTGCCTGTGGAGCTGCTAAAATACCATAAGGGACTTCTGTTAATACACAAACACAAGGACAGGGAGAACAGGAGTGGTGACAACAGTGAGAAACTTAAGGAAGCTGGAAAGCAGGTGGGGGAGGAACTGATGATAGAGCAGACCTGAGAGGGCCAGATCCCCAGCCTGAGGATGAATTAAGGGCTGGCTGCAATCAGGAGTTATACCCACAGCTCCTCTTACCAACCCCAGTATCTGAGTTCCCTCGAAACACCCCACCCAGCTCTCCCCACAGTGAGCTTGACCACAAGCCCTGCCCTCTCCCTCAGCATGTCCAGTCAGCGTCTTAGTCTCCATCTGGCAGCCGAGGGTTCCCAGACATGTGAGGAATGCTTCCAACATGGCAGACGGAGACCAGGACAAACCAGGGAAAGGCCAAGTGGAGGAAGCAGAGGCAATGCAAGGAGAAGAAAACCTCAAATAAAACTTGTTACTGATATCCTCCGGGAGGCAAGAAAAGATACTACATCTATGAAAAAAGAACAGAACATTATACGTTTAAAAAGGAACATTCAAAGAAAAAAATAAGCATAGAAATTAAAAACATCAGCAGAAATAAACAGAAGGTTTGGAATATAAAATTGAAAAGCTCAGCAAGTAGAGCAATAAGTTTTTTTTAAATGGAAAATAGAGAGGATTAAAAATTGGAGGACAAGTCCAGGAGGTCCACTATGAATACACAGTGTTCCAAACAGGAAAGGAAGGAGAGGAAGTCATCAGTGGAATGACTTAATAAAATTTCCCAGCACTGAGGGCATGAGTTTGCATCTGGAGAGTCTGGAAAGTGCTCTGCACAAGGGATGGCAAAGACCCACATAGAGGCGTATCATTGTGGAGTCTCAAAACACTTGGGACTGGGATGACCAACCATCTTGGTTTGCCTGGGACTGAGGGGTTTCTTAGGATATGGGACTTTCAGTGCTAAAACCAGGACAGTCCTGGGCAAGCCTGAATGGTTGGTCACCCTACCAGGACAAAAAAATTCTACGAAGTTCAGAGAGAAGCCAGAAAATAATGCCTTCAAAATTCTGAAGAAAAATTCTTTCTAATTTAGAAAGAAGTGTTCAAGGGAACACTTCTCCCTGTGGTCTCCAAACAAGGCCCAGGATTTACTCTGATTGGATAACCTGGGTCCCCTGCTCGCGGGTGGGAGGAGTGGATGCTGCTCTCACGGGCCAGGACCCAGTTTACCCCAAACCCACCCCACCTTAACCACAGTTCCAGCCAGTGGGGAGAAGTGCTTCTGGAAGTAAGGAAGCATGTCGGTTGGGAGGCTAAAACAAAACTCCTTCGCTCAGGCTTGGGGGAGCAATTGGGCGGTACATTTTGATTCCCTTGAAAGCACTGATGTCCTTTGGCCCAGTGCCTCTCCTTCTAGAAGTGTGTCCTCAGGAAATAATCGAGGATGTGGACCAAGAGTGAGGAACTGGGTAGATCATGGAGCCAGAGAGAGGCTGACTTTTCCCTTTCTGAAGAGCTCTATTTTCAGGCACTGACCTGTGGTGAGTCTTGGTGCTATCAAGCTGCACTCGACACATTGCCTACAAGCCTGGCCCTGAGCTCTCAGAGCCCCGAGATGTGGAAGCAGCAGACTCTGTCAGGAGGAGCTGAGGGCCGTACGGAGCATAAAAATAACTCAGGCCAGTCCTCCACTTACAGCGAAGTCTGTTGGGTGGCCTCCCGAAGGCAAGGCCAGGTGCATTCCCAGCATGGGCAAGCACAACCTCTGGGCTCAGGCCTGGGGGAGGCCCCAGCACCCCCACAGCATCCCATCAGACAGCAGGGAACAGAGAGGAGCCCTTCACGGGACCCAAACTGAAAGGAGATGAGTGCCTTAGCTCCTGGCTTTGTCAGGGAGGGAGAAGCAGAGGACCACAGGGTTTGTTGGGGCCTGAACAAGATGCTGCCACTGCTCAGAGCAGCCGGGCATGAGCTGGCATGGTCCAGCCCCTACCCCAGGTGGACCCTTTCCTCCCCTGAGGTTCCTGTGAGGGTGGGGGAAGGGCTTGCCTGTGGGAAGAGGTCTCTCCTTCAGCTGAGTCCATCAAGGACTGCTCAGGGGGCTGCCTGCCTCCTGAAGGCTGGGCCAGGTTGCCCTCCCCAAGCTCCCAGCCACTGAACCCAGCTTCCCTGCTGAATCTCTGGGCCATGTCTGTCTTCCACTCAGCCTTTACCAATTTCCCTTCCCTGGGCCAGGGCCAGGAACTGGGACTGGATTTGGGAGCCCAAGATCCAGGTACTAGTCACCAGCTGGTAACCTTGTCCACCCCACTTCACTCTTGTGGGCCCAGTTTTGCTCATCTATGAAGTGGGCAGTCATTCCCATATGGTTGTTTTAATGACTAAGATGAGAACAAAAGACACAGGAAGCATGTCACAGAATCTGTTTCTTCTTGAACTGAAACCTTTGGAGCTCAGAACCTGTCTGGTCAGGTGGAGCAGGAACTTCATCCAAGACCCTTGAAAATGGCCCTGAGTTCAGCTCGTCATCTCTTAAGGGCACAGGGACTATCCCTGTTCCCATAGACGCATCAGAAGCAGTCCCAAGCAAAGAGGCAGCAGACACCTTACCTGGGGTGCAGGTCTACACTGGACTCTGTGAGAAAAGCTTGGAATTTAGGCCTCTCCTCAGAGCTCCTAGGGGCCCTGCACAGATAGATAGATGCAACACTGAGGAGGCTGAAACAAGGGCTCTGAAGAGGCCCTTCTAGGCTGGGCTGGGCAGCTCTTTCTCATGTCAGGGGAAGGAGGAGACCTGGGGCTTTCAGGACACATACAGATTCAGGGGCTGTGTGGCCCCAGCTTGTCCCAAAAAGCTGCAGGGGGCTAGGAACATCAGCCTAGAAGGTCTCTCAGCTCTGTCCCCAGAGCACACGTGACCCTGATGGAGAGACGGAACAATATAAGATGCTTATTCTCACCAGTATTGGTTCTGCTGTAAAGTTCTGTGCAATGCATTATAACAAGAAAAGGGAGTGATGTTTAACCACCAGAAAGGAAGAGATGAAATTAGCATTAATTATAGATGTCATTGGCTCTGGAAAACCCAAGACTGTTAGAACTAATAAGATATAAAAATCCATATACAAACCCAATAGCAATATCTAGTTAAAGACATAATGGGGGACATCAGGGAAGACAGTAGAGGAGGAAGCACCAGGATTCCATCTCCAGCTGGATGGCAGCTGAACTGGCAGAATCTGTTGGATGTAACTATTTTAGCACTCTGGAGTCTATTCAAAGGCTTGCAGCTTCCAGAGGAAGGCTGGGACAGTAAATACCAGGTACTTTTGGTCAATGTCAGGTCTTAGCATGATAGCAGCAACTCATCCCCCACCCCTCAGCCTCGTGGCAGGCAGCAATGCACATGTTCCTGGAGCAGCTTATGGGAGCCAAGGTGGGCAATAAGGACCTTGTTCTCCAAATAGCAGGGGTCTGGATTCTGATGTTTATTGCTGCCTCTGATCAGGGAGGTGCACATACAGAGGCAGGCCACCATAGTTGCGATCCCCACTGACTGAAGAGGCTTCCAAGGGATTTAAAGGGCCAGAGCCTGTTTTTTTTCCTCCTTTTTTCCCCCGTTTTCCCCTTTTGGGAGCCGGCTTAGGACAATCAAAAGCAACCACATATAGGGGGGAATTTTAACAGTTACTGCACATGCCCATGAAAAGGTGCAGGCTTAGAAAAGACCCAAAAAGGGCCGGCCCCATGGCATAGTGGTTAAGTGTATGCACTCTGCTGCTGGCGGCCCGGGGTTCGGGTCCCGGGCATGCAACGATGCACCGCTTGTCAGGCCATGCTGTGGCGGCGTCCAATATAAAGTGGAGGAATACAGGCACAGATGTTAGCCCAGAGCCAGTCTTCCTCAGCAAAAAGAGGAAGATTGGCATGGATGTTAGCTCAGGGCTGATCTTCCTCACACACACACAAAAAAAGACCCAAAAAGACCTTAAGTCTACACCTCAGGCTGATCCCAGCACAAAGGCACCCTACAATTTTTTTACAAAAACAAAATACAGGAAACACAGAAAATCTGATTTCCAGAGTTACCACATTATAAGATTCAAACGTCCATTTTCCAACAAAAAATCACAAGACATAGAAAGAAACAGGAAAGTATGGACCATTGAAAGGAAAAAAATAGATCAACAGAAACCATCCCTGAGGAAGGGGGGAGGAGGAAGGGTGAAAAGGGTGATTAGGCACATGTGTCTGGTGATGGATTGTAATTAGTCTTTGAGTGGTGAACATGATGCAGTCTACACAGAAATTGAAATATAATGATGTACACCTAAAATTTATATAATGTTATAAACCAATGTTACCACAATAAAAAAGAAAAAAAGAAACCATCCCTGAGAAAGACCAGATGATGGACTTATGAGTTAAATAGAAGGTGGCCAGTTAAAAACCTGTATTAACAAAATAAAAATGTCAATAAAGAGAGAGAAAGCATAAAAAGGAACCAAAAAGAAATTTTGGAGCAGAAAATTATGACACCTTAAATGAAAAGTTCACTTTGGAATAAACGTATTCCAAAGCAGATTTGAGCAGACAGAAGAAAGATTCAGTGAACTTGAAGATAGGATGATTGAAATCATTGGGTCTTAGAAACGGAAAGGAAAACGATTGAAGAAAAGTGAACAGAGCCTAAGGGACCCATGGGACACCGTTAAACAGACCAACATACACATTGTGAGAGTCCCAGAAGGAGAGGAGACAGAGAAAGGAGCAGAGAGATTACTTGAAGAAATGATAGTTGAAAACTTCCCAAATTTGGAGAAAGCCATAAATATAAACATCCAAGAAGCTCAACAAACTCCAAGTAAGATAAACTCAAAGAGACCCATGATGAGACACATTATAATCAAACTGTTGAAAGACAAAGACAAAGAGAGAATCTTGAAAGCAGCAAGAGAGAAGCAACTCCTCACATACAAGGAACCCTCAATAAGATTTTTGGCAGATTTCTCATCAGAAACTTTGGAAGCCAGAAGGCAGTGGGTTGAAATATTCAAAGTGCTGAAAGTAAAAACACTGTCAACCCAGAATCCTATATCCAGCAAAACTGTCCTTCAAAAAGGAGGGAAAAATTAAGACAGTCCCAGATAAACAAAAGCTGAAGGAGTTCATTACCACTAAAACTGTCATATAAGAAATACTAAAGGGAGTCCTTCGGGTTGAAATGAAAGGACACTAATCAGTAACTTGAAGCCATATGAAGAAATAAAGATCTCTGGTAAAGATATATACATGGGTAATTATAAAAGTTAGTATTATGGTAACTTTGATTTTTAACTCCACTTTTTGTTTTCTACATGATTTAAGAACTAATGCATTTTTAAAAAAATAATTATTAGTCTATGTTTTTGGACACTAAATGCATAAAGATATGATTGTGTGACATCAACTGAAATGGTGAATGGACAGAGCCGTATGGGGCAGAGTTTTGTATGCTACTTAAATTAAGCTAGTATAAATTCAAATTAGAGTGTTATAACTTTAGGATGTTAAATGTAATCCCTATGGTAACCACAAAGAAAATAGCTATAGAATATACACAAAAGGAAATGAGAAAAGAATTAAAATGTTTCAAAACAAAACATTAACTAAACACAAAAGAAGATACTAATACAGGAAATGAGGGACAAAAAGCTGTAAGGCATATAGAAAAAAGAGCAAAATAGCAGAAGTAAATCCCTCTTAACAGTTATTATTTTAAATGTAAATGGATTAAACTTTCCCGTCAAAAAGAGAGAGATTGGCAGAATGGATTAAAAAAAAATCAGGTCTACAAGAGCCTCATTTTAGATCCAAAGACGTAAATCCAGTCACATGCTGCATAACGACATTTCGGTCAATGACGAACCACATACACAACAGTGGCCCCATAAGATTAGTACCAAATAGCCTAGGTGTGTACAGTAGGCTGTACCGTCCAGGTCTGTGTAAGTACACTCTATGATGTTAACACAACAACAGAATTACCTAATGACACATTTCTTAAAACGTATCCCTGCCGTTAAGTGGTGCATGACTGTACGTTAAAAGTGAAAGGATGGAAAACGATATTCTGTGTAAACAGTAACCAAAAAAGAATGAGATGGCTATACTAATAGCAAAAAAAGACTAAATCAAAAAAGGTTACAAGAGGTAAGGAAGGATGTCATATATTAATAGAAAGTTCAGTACAGCAAGAAGATATAACAATTATAAACATTTACACAACTAAAAACAGACCATCAAATTATGCGAAGCAAAAATTATGAGAATTAAAGGGGCAAATAGACAGTTCTACAGTAATCATTGGAGACTTCAATACCCCACTCTCAATAATGGATGGAACAATGAGACAGAAGATAAGGAAATAGAGGATTTGAACAACACAATAAACCAACTAACTCTAACAGACATATATGGAACTACCCAATAAGAGCAGCATACACATTCTTCTAGTGCACAGGGGACATTCTCCATGATAGACCACATGTTGGGCCACAAATCAAGTCTCAATAGATTTAAGAAGATAGATATCATACAAAGTGTCTTCTCCAACCATGACAGGATGAAGTTAGAGATCACCAATAGAAGGAAAACCAGAAAATTCACAAATTTGTGGAAACTAAACAATGCACTCTTAAACAACCAATGGTTCAAAGAAGAAATCAAGAGAAATTAGAAAATCCTTAGAGACAAATGAAAATGAAAACACAACATACTCAAACTTCTGGACTGAGGTGTAAGCAGTGCTAAGAGGGACATCTATAGCTGTAAAAACTTACATTAAAAAAAGAGAAAGATCTCAAATCAACAAACCAACTTTACAACTTAAGGAACTAGAAAAAGAAGAACAAACTAAACCCAAATCTAGCAGAAGTAAGGAACTAATAAAGATTAGAGCAGAGATAAATAAAATAAAGAATAGAAAAACAATAGAGAGAATCAGTGAAACCTAAATCTGGTTCTTCAAAAAGATTAACAAAATTGACAAACCTTTAGATAGATTGATAATAAAAAAACAAAAGAGAGAGAAGACTCAAGTTACTAAAACCAGAAACGAAAGTGGGGACACTTCCAATTTTACAAAAATAAAACAGATTATAAGGAAGTACTATGAACAATTGTATGCAAACACATTGGATAACCTAGATGAAATGGACAAATTCCTAGAAACACAAAACCTACTAAGACTGAATCACAAAATAGAAAATCTAAATAGACCTATAACTAGTAAAGAGATTGAATCAGTAATCAAAAACCTCCTGACAAAGATAAGCCCAGGACCTAATGGTCTCTCTGGGTGAATTCTACCAAACATTTAAAGAAGAATTAACACGAATCCTTCTCAAACTTTTTCCAAAAAATAAAGAGAAAGGAACACTTCCTAACTCATTCTGAGGTCAGCCTTGCCTTTAATACAAAAGCCAACCAAAGACATAGCAAGAAAAGAAAACTACAGACCACGCTCTCTTATGAACATTGCTGCAAAAATCCTCAACAAAATACTAGCAAACTGAATTCAGCAGCATATTAGAAAGATTACACACCATGACCAAGTGGGATTTATTCCTGGAATGCAAGGATGACTCAACATATGAAAATCGATTAATGTTGTTTGCAAATGACATGGTCTTGTATGTAGAAAGCCCTAAAGATTTCACACAAAAAAACCTGTTAGAATTAACAAATTCAGCAAAGTAGGATACAAAATCAACACCAAAAAATCAGTTGTGTTTCTACACAACTAATACACAAACAATGAACAATCCAAAAGGAAATTAGGAAAAGAATTCCATTTACAATAGCATCAAAAAGAATAAACTTAGGAACTTATACTTACATCAGCTTAGCCCAGGAAGCAAAAGACACTGAAAACTACAAAACATTACTGAAAGAAATGAGAGAAAACAAATAAATGGAAAGACAGCCTGTGTTCATAGATTGGAAGACTTAATATTGTTAAGACTCAATACTGTCAATACTATCCAGAGCAATCTACAGATTTAATGCAATCTCCATCAAAATTCCAATGGTTTTTATTGCAGAAATAGAAAAATCCATCCTAAAATTCATATGGAATCTCAAGGGACCCTGAGTAGCCAAAACAATCTTGAAAAAGAAAAACAGGCCAGCCCGGCGGTGTAGTGGTTAAGTTCACGCACTCTGCTTCAGGAACCCTGGGGTTCGCAGGTTTGGATCCCGGGCGCAGACCTATGCGTGGCTTATCAAGCCATGCTGTGGCAGGCATCCCACATAGAAGATGGGCACGGATGTTAGACCAGGGCCAATCTTCCTCAGCAAAAAGGGGAGGATTGGCAACAGATGTTAGCTCAGGGCTAATCTTCCTCACCAAAAAAAAAAAAAGAAAGAAAGAAAAAATTGGAGGACTTGTACTTCCTGATTTAACAATTTACTACAAAGCTACAGTAATCAAAACAGTGTGGTACTGACATAAAGAGAGCTATGTAGACCAATGAAACAATATAAAGCCCAGAAATAAACCCCTGTGTATAATCAAATGATTTTCCTCAAGAGTGCCAAGACTGTTCAATGGGGAAAGGACAATCTTTTCAACAAATGGTGCTGGGAAAACTGGATATCCACATGTCAAAAAATGAAGTTGGACCCTTACCTAACACCATATACAAAAATTAATTCAAAATGTATCAAAGACCTAAATATAAGAGCTGAAATTATAAAACTTTTAGAAGAAAACATTGGGGAAAAACTTCATGATATTGTATTTGGCAATGATTTCTTATATTTCACCAAAGGCACAAGCAACAAAAGAAAAAGTAGAGAAATTGGACTTCATCAAAATGAAAAACTTAGGTGCATAAAAGGACACTATCATCAGAGTAAAAAGGCAGCCCAAAGAATAGAAGAAAATATTTACAAATCACAAAGCTAATGAGAGATTAATATCTAGAATACCTAAAGAAAATCCTAAAACTCAACAACAACAAAAAACAAACAGCTTAATTCAAAAATGGGCCAAGGACTTAACAGACACTTCTCGAAAGAAAACATATACAAATGGCCAACAGGCACATGAAAAGATGCTCAACATCACTAATCATTAGGGAAATGCAAATCAAAACCACAGTGAGATACCACCTCATACCCGAATGGATGGCTACTATCAAAAATACAGAAAACAACAAATGTTGGCATTGCTGGGGAGAAACTGGAACAAGCATTTTTTTACGTCCCTGGTGGGATGTACAATGGTGCAGCTGCTCTGGAAACCACGCGGCCAAGGTGGAAGCAACCCAAACATCCACTGATGGGTGCATAAATGAAGCAAATGTGGTATAAATACACAGTGGAATATTATTCACTCTTAAAAAGGAAGGAAATTCTGACATTTGCAAAACATGGATGAACCTTGAGGACCTTATGCTAAGTGAAATAAGCCAGTCACAAAAGGACAAATACTGTCTGATTGCACTTACAGGAGGTCCCTAGAGTAGTCCGATTCACAGAGACAGAAAGCAGAACAGCGGTTCCCAGAGGCTGAGGGATTGGGGAGTGGGGAGTTATCTAATGGGTATGGAGTTTAAGTTGGGGAAGATGAAAAAGTTCTGGAGATGAATGGTGGTGATAGTTGTGCAACAGCATGAATGTATTCAATGCCACTGAAGTGTACACTTAAAAATGGTTAAGTGGTAAATTTTATGTTAAGCATATTTCACCAGAACTTTTAAAAAGGTATAACGGGGGAGGGGAGAAATGGTGGCATGACGATATGTAAATGTGTGAACGTCTGCTACATCTTAAGGCGAGGGTAGAGTGGCTCTGCTGTGGAGCCGTGGGCCCAGGACGCCTGAGGCTACCCCAGCAGGGATAATCCCCAGCAGATGCTGTAGCTGCAGGGCTGGAAGAGCCGGGAAAGCCATGAAGCCACCGCCAGCGGGGAAACCCTGTGAGCCGCAGGAGTCCAGGTGACACAGAGCCTCATTAGCAGTTGGAATTACCACGGTGTTGTGCTTCCAGGCCCTTGCGGGCGGGGAGCGCCCGTGGGGGGCCCTCTCTCCTCCCGGCAGGCACTGTGCTGGTGCTTGGTGCACGTGGTCTCATCGGCTCCTCTCCCTGTTCTCAGAGCTCAGAGGAGTCTACCGGCAGGGTTCTCCTCTAGGAGCATCCTTTACCTCTGTCCCCTCCACCACGCCTGGCCCAGTGCCCACCCAGAGAAGGAGGCCTGAGAGAACCTCTCCTCTCCAGTCCCCAAGACACGCTGCACTCACCACCCAGGTGCAGAGACTTGATGGATTTCCATCTTCTGCAGATTTTTAATGCCAACCACCGGTGCTGGGGGCTGGGACAACAGAGTGGGGCTGTAGACTGGCCACCTGGGAGAGACAGCTGTTATTTCTAAATGTGCTTTTGGCCCCCGGTGTGGCCCCCACAGGGGCTTTTTCTAAAAGATGAATTTAATTGCCACCCTTAAAATCAGAATACAAAACATACAAGTCAGGAGTCCTGGCGTCTCTTCAGCCTGGAAGGTCTGAGCGTGTGGTCAGCCCCGGGAGCCCTGCGGAGCTGTTTCTCTGGCCACAGCCCTGGCCTCTCACCAGCGGCCTCACGCTGCGGAGGAATACAGGGCCCTCTGCCGCATGTTTCTGTGCGGGCGGGTGAAGAAGAAAGTCACACACCCACATGTCCGTGAGAAGTTGGGGAATGAAAGAAGATCCTCCTTTAGGCCTGCGCCTTCCTTATAATCCTGATGCGTCCTCGCTTGTCCCTGAGACGTCTCCCCGGCTCCCATGGAGGAGTTAGGCGTAGGCCACGCGGTCCTGGAAACCTAGAAACCTGGCGGGCGCCGAGGCCCAGCGTGGGTGGCCTGCCAGGGCTCAGCCCCAGACGGATGGAGCCCAGGCGGCCCTGGCGGCCGGCTGGTCCTCTCCCCTCATTCCGCTGGCCTTCCTGCGGACCCGATCCACACAATGCAGGCTGTCCCCGTATAGTTGTCGCGGGAGCTCCAGGACCTCCAGATGCCAGGCCTGGAGACCTAAACAGGGGGAGACACAGATACTGCTGAGGGGGTGGGGCTGGGCAGGGAAACCGCGGCAGAAGCCCTTGCCTAGGAGCCACCCCAGCCCCTCCCACGCCTGGCCTGCGGCGGGGTCGGGCCTCCCCAGGTCAGGCCCCCTCCAGGTGCGTGTTCCAGGGCGGCGGCGTCTGATTGGCCCAGTCCCACCACGACTGGTCAGTATTCACCAGAGGGCGTGGTTATTCCCCAAAGCAAAACCCCGGAGTTCTAGCCGGAAGGACAGGAAACGAATGCGGAGAAGGCCGACCCTGCGCACGGAGGCACAGGAGGAGTGACTCGGGTCGGGAACTCGGCTCTGGGCTGGGAAGGAGCCGAGGCGCCACGGACGGGAGATCCCCATCGCGCCCACGGGCCAAACGCGGTGCCTGGAGGGGCCGCTGTGACCGACCGCCAGCCAGCATGTGCTTCTTTCCTCCTGTTCTGGGCACCGCTGGTCACACCTCAGGAGTCTGACTGCGTCCTCTTGACGCTGTGGCTTGGGGACGCCAGCATCAGTGCCCCTGTGGGCTGGTGGGCAGGAACAGGGCATGGGGTTCAGACACACCTGTGCTCAAGTCCCAGCTCTGCCAGGTATTCAGCCTGTGAGCCCTGCCTTTCCCTCTCTCAGCCTCAGTTTCCTCATCTGTAAGAAGGGAGGGCTAAGGGATGAGATGGGGGTCAGGGAGGGAAGAGCAGCTCTATCAGCCTTCCCAGGCCAGAACCCCAAGCTTCTCCCCAGCTCCTCCCTCCTGCTGACTCCACCACTTAGTGCCTGGCGTTCTGGCCTCTCCTCAACATCCCCGTTTGCACTGTTTAATTCCAGGCTTCATCACTTCTCACCAGCATCACTGAGTCACTTGAATGCCACACGTCTTGACTGAGCACCCACTATGCCTGTGCCAGGCACAGGGCAGGCCCTGCAGGTGCAGCAGGGAGCAAGCCAGGCTCCTCCTAGATAGCACGTGGTGCAGGGAGACCGAGGCCAGTGTGAGGCCTGGGGCTGCAGAGGCCCAGGGGCCCCGGGAGTCAGGAGGGGCGCCAGGCAGGCGGGTCCAGCGTGTGTGAAGGTGTGGCGCATCACTCGTCCTGGGGCAAGGGGGCCTCACCTAGACAGGTCAGAAAGTGGACTCTGCAGTGCAAACCGTAGCTCAGCCACTCTCGGTTGTGTGCCAGAACAAGGCATCTCCTCTCAGTGTCCCCTCGGTGACCTCGTCACAGGGTGAGCATGCCCCTGACTCCGCCCTGGGAGTGGTGCAGGTGTTCCTGGGGCCCTTCACCCTTGGGGCTTCGTTTGATGACTGAGCTTACCTTCAGCGTGAATGAATGACACTAAAACAGTAACAACAGTGGGGTAAGGGGGCGTGCACATCAATGATGCATTTTTCAGTGCCCTGGCATGGTTTTATCCACTCGAATAGTATCATCTGTGTCATGTCAGATGTGCAGTTTTCTCTCCTGCCGTTTTCACTTTGTTATCCCATAACCGTTCCTGTGTTATCGCCAAGTCTTCATGACGATCATGTCAACAGCAACAGAAACTCCACTAGTGGGTATGGTGATGTGCTTGTCCGTTCTCCTCGTGTTCATCATCCATGGTACTCTGGACTTTGTTCACTGCTTATAATTAACGCCAAAGCAAACTCCTGTCCATGCTTTTCCTCTTGAGATAATTTTTTTGGGATATATTTCCAAGGATTTGATTAAAGTGAAAGGGCACTATCAAACATAAGGCTCTTCGCACATAGAGCCAAATCTTGTACAATTCAAAGGGAATGTGACAATGTACACCCCTGCCCAGCAGTGTTTAAAGGGCTGCTCCAACTTGCCAGGCAGCACTGGGTATTTTATTAAGTCTTGTTCATTTAGTGGGTATAAAGTGGACACCTACTGGAGTCATACCATGCACAAGTCTGTTCTCACACACGGAGCCCCGTGCCCCCAGCAAGGCAAAGAGAGAGCTTGAAAGGGCTCTTCAAGGCACAGGCGGAGCAGCCTGCCAGTCCGTAGCGACCCCGTCTGTAGGAACCCTCGGGCTCAGAGCCCGTCTATGCTGGCCCCAGACTCCCAACACCTGCTCACGTATATCATGCAGGCTCTGTTCACTGAAGCACAGATTGGAGAATTTACTGGTGATTTCAAGGATTTTCAAGGGAAATTGTGACACTAAACAATTTTCCCATCATGGCTTTTTTTTTTAAATTGTGGTAAAATACACATTACATAAAATTTAGCATCTTAGCCATTTTTAAGTGTACCGTTCAGTGGCATTAAGTGCACTCACGTTGTTGTGCAACCATCACCACCATCCATCTCCAGAACTCTTTTCATCTTGCACAACTGAAACTCTGTACCCATTAAGCAATAACTCCCCATTGTCTCCTCCCCCAGCCCCTGGCAACCACCATTCTACTTTCTGTCTCTACGAATTTGACTACCCTAGGTACCTCATATAAGCAGAATCATACAGTCCTTTTGTGCCTGGCTGATTTCACTTAGTGTAATGTCTTCATAGTTCATCTATGTTGTAGCATGTGTCAGAATTTCCTTCCTTTCTAAGACTGAATAATATTCCATTGTATAGATAGACCACATTTTGTTTATTCTTTCAGCCATCGATGGACACTTGGGTTGCTTCTTCATCATTGGCTTTTAAAAATTATCCCCATCCAGGGGGCCAGCCCGGTGGTGTAGTGGTTAAGTTAGGTGTGCTTCCCTTCAGTGGCCCAAGATTGCAGGTTTGGTTCCCAGGTGTGGACCTACACCACTCATCAAGTCATGCTGTGGTGGCATGATACAAAATAGAGGAGGATGGGCACAGATGTTAGTTCAGGGCTAATCTTCCTCACCAAAAAATAAAATATATATATATATCCGTATCCAAACAATGGCACACTGTGAGGCTGTTAAAAAGTAAGAATGAACAGGCTCTGTCCTGCCATGGAAAGCTCTCCAAAATGAGTTTTTAGTGAAAAGAGCACAAGAGAGTGTGTACAATGTGCTACTTTTTTGTGTAATAAAGACAGAAAAGAGGGAATATGTATTTATATGTCCTTGTCCTTGCCTAAAGAAGCTCTGGAAAGATAGATAAGAAACTAACAAAAGCAGTTACTTATGGGTGGGGGCGTTCGGATGGTGGGGGGGCCTCCATCTCCATGTAGCTGTTTTTGCACCCAAACATGTGATGCCCCCTCCACCCTGCACCCTCCCTGGTCCCCCAGTTGATCGCTCACCACTGCGCCTCCAGGAACCGCAGCCTGGCTCCTGCCACCTGAGCACACACTCCCACAATCACACCACGTTGCCCCCCAGCTCGGCTGAGCCTTTGCACACGCGGGTCCCTGCCTGGCAAGTCTCTCTGCGGACTGCCTTCTGCCCTGTCCTCAGCACAGGCACACACACCCTGCCCTCTCTGTTCCAGGCAGCCTGGAGCCCCTGCTGGAGGGAGGAAGAGGCCGGCTTGCAGCTCACCCCCACCCCCACAGTCCTCACACAGAGGCCAGGGGTGGGCCCCCACTGCCCTGTCTGCATCAGCACACCTGTGGGGAGGGCCAGTAGGAATGGCAGACTCTGACCTCACCCACCTCCTTGAGGGAACATCCACCAGCAGGGAGCTGTCACCCCTCTCCCCTCACTCCAGCACACCCTGCAGAGCACGTGCCTCAGTGGCACAGTCTCTCTGCAAACCTTGGCCTGTTTTTGTCTGCCTCTCCCCAACCCCTCGCCAGCTCTGAGTGGTCCTGCTTGGTCCGCAGTGCCTAGAACAGTGCCAGTAGTCGCTCCATGCACACATGCATGAATGAGTGACCCTCAGCTACAGCGCAAGGGAACCAGAGACTGCAGCAGAGGCAAGCCCATCCATGAGACCAGGCCTGAGCCCAGCTGGGGACATGATGGGTGGTCGGAGGTCAGAGGGCCACACTGGCAGCCTGTCTGCTCTCTGGGCATCCCTGTGGGTCATGATGGTTCTGTCCCCACCCACCCCTGGCCTCCAGTGTGAGCTTGTTGCTCCAGAGCAGAGCTGGTGAACCCTCCCCTGCCCCAAGCACCCAGCGCCCCACATGCAGCCCCCAGTTCCAGGCCAGCCCCGAGGTGCTTCAGGAGCTTCCCAGCTCCTCTCTTGAAGTGGCAGCACCCTGGCCTCCCTAGAAAGGCCCCTCCCACCCTGCCCTGCAGAGAGATTTCCAGAGTCACCTCCACCCCAGCTACTGGCTCGTCTGTGAGAACACTGGACTGGGATCCGGGGGAGGCCCAGCACTGCAGGGAGAAGGTGCCAGGTGTCCGGCAGGAGAGAGCAGAGCTTGCCAGCCTCAAGAGTTTTCTAACTTGTGGATAGAAGAGCATGGGGCAGAGCCGGAGCCTACACCAGAGCTGACCACCACTCCCCGAGGAGCATAGGCAGCTCCCTGCATGCCCATTGGGATGGACAGGAGGTGGTTTTGTGTAATTTTACAGTTTTATCGGCTGAAAATTGAACACTCACAGCTTTGCTGTGCTGTCCCCAGGGCCAGGACTGTCCGGGCTGCCACCCACACGGGTTCTGGAGCCCTCCCCATGCTGTAACCCAGTCCCCGCACCTCTCACACCCACACACCCTCGGGATGGCCCTCCACGGGGCTCCCTCTGATCCCCAATGTCAGCTCTGACTCTCCATGTCCATCTGTCTCTACTCTCAGGGCCAGGTCACCTGGGTCAAGGTCTGCGTGGGGGCAGCAGGGGCAAGGGGAGCAGGGCAATGGGGAGACTGATCCCTGGAAGTCCCTGTGGTGGGCCTGCAGGACTCCACGGTTGAGAATGTGGGGGCGACTTGAATGTCCGGGATGGGGATGGTCCAACGGTCAGAGGCTTGGCCAGGACTGGTTGCTATGAATGCCCCGGCAGGCTTCGTTCAGGAAGACTGGCCTACAGGGTGCTTGGAAGAGCATGGCAGAGGAAGCATGGGTCCACTGCACACACGTGGATGGGCGCCTGCTGCAGGCCAGGCCCCTAGGTCAGTGCCGGGTCAGAGCACACGCCCTGACCGCTGCCTGGAAGAGGTTTGGAGGGAGAGGTCCCCATACAACAACCACAGGTGGCCTTGCTGCACCAGGCACCAACAGCAGCCCCCCAAGCACTCACAGTGCTGACAAGGAGAATCAGCTGTGTCCAGAGGGATGGAGGGGTGAAGATGCTGGGAGAGCCTTCCTGCAGGAGGGAACAGCTAGAGGGTCAGCGGGTCCTAATCACAAAGAGCTTGGAGTGCCAGGCTACAGAGGGCAGCTGTTTGGCTGCACCTGAGAGAAACCCAACTTAAACAGGCTCATGTAATGTCCACAGAGCAGCTTCAGGCACCGCAGGATCCAGGGCCTCACACACCAACCTCAGGAATGTGCCTACTTTCCTGGTTCCTTGTGGGGACAAGATGGCTCCAACAGTGCCATTCTACTGGCTCAGGGGTCCGAGGGGAAAGAGCTTCCAAGTGCCACAGAAATTCTGGGATTTCCCCCTGAGCTCCCCAGTTTGGATCAAGCCCATCTCTGATCCAATCTCTATGGTCAGGGGCATGGGCGAATATGCTGACTGCCTAGGCCTTGTCAAAAGCAACCTTCACTCGGGGTGGGAGTGGACACTGGAAAGAGTCAGTCCCTAAATGGCTTGGACTGAGAGTGGAGGAGAGATGGTCCCAGAGGATGCTGTGCTGTGGGTAGGGGTCCCTGGCAGCCCTCCCAGGAAGTGATCTCTGGCCTCAGGGGGGCACAGAAGTGCTTGTGGGAGGCAGGGCCTGCCCAGCCAGGAGCCTGGGGAACCAACAGGCTACAGCTCAGGTGTGCCCCAACTGCTCCTTGCCGTTGTAGGCAGGCATGCCCCGGACACTGAGCGCCTCCAACATGGTCACCCCGGGTAGCCTTGGCCTACCCCCTGCTGGGCCCACAGATGGCGAGCAGGCCAGGCAGCCCCTCCTGGACAGAGCTCCATCCTCGGCCTCCCTAGACACCCTGATCCAGCACCTGGTGCCCACGGCAGACTACTACCCTGAGGTGGGTGACAACCCAGTGGGGAGGAGGGGCAGCAGCCACAGGGAAGACAACAGGGCCGGGGCTGGCCTTGGGCCTAGAGGGCCGGGTGGGCTGGGAGGCATGCCCCCCAGTGCCCTTGTGAACACTGCTGCCTTTCTCTCGTGTGCCCCCAGAAAGCCTACATCTTCACCTTCCTGCTGAGCTCCCGCCTCTTCATCGAGCCCCGGGAGCTCCTGGCCCGGGTCTGCCACCTGTGCATTGAGCAGCAGCAGCTGGACAAGCCGGTGCTGGACAAGGTGAGGGGCGGGGCGAAGCCGGGGGCCTCTGAGTGTACCGGCGCTCCCCTGCCGTGCCCTCGTGCACCAACCTCTCGGAGAGGCAGTGACTGTCCCATTCTCCTGACAGAGCCCACAGGTTTCTGACGTGTCTGAGGCCCAGAGCCAGAAGGACAGAGCCCGAATCTGTAACGCGGGTGCTGTTCCCCAGTGCCCTATGGGAGCCCTTGAGCTCACACCAAGCCCAGACCGGGGCCCCCAGAGCCCTGTCAGTAGGACCCCTGTCATCTGGATGGCCCTGCAGCATCTGCTGGGCTTCCTGCCCCCAGCACACTCTGTTCCCCCCTTCCCTCCTCTGTGGGGTGCGCTGATGGCCCAGCCTTCCCCGGCTCCCCGTAAACTTTCCTCTGCCCTGGCCAGATCCCTCGCACGCGTGTCGGTTGGGCTCCACTGTTACAGTGACAGAAACCCAACTTCACCTGGTCCACGGCAAAGGGACCCTCCTGGCTCGGGAAACTGCAGAGTCTCCAGTCCCGCCTCGTGAGAACGGTCTTTCTCCTCCGACACTCTGCTCCCTCTCCAGGGCCAGCCTCCCTCTCCGGCGGGCGCCCCCTGCGCGGGGACCGGTGCCCGGGCTCTCGCCCACCTTCCCAGTCTCTGGAAGGTCTTAGGAGGTCCCAATGAAAGCCCCATCTCATTGGCTTAGCTTAGGCCACAAACCCATCTGTGAGCCAATCACCGCGCCTGACGGGACTGTGCGTACTCTGATTGGCCGGCACAGATCTAGGCCCACTCCTAGAGCCATGGGGTGGGGTCGGTACCCTGAACCCCCGGCTGGGAATGAAGAAGAGGGAGACCCCGAAGGCAAACTGAGGTGCTGTCACCACGGAAAGGGAGATGGGACGCGGGGCAGCAAAAACAGATGACGCGCTCCCCCAAGCGTGCCTGCCCCCCTCTGCCCCCCGTGGTCTGCCCCCTCCTTGTGTCCCGTCCCTGTCGCCTGACACAGAGAAGGCACGAGGCCTGTCCCCCCTTGGCCACCGCCGCCTGGCAGCTCAGACCCGGGCACAGGACCAGTAGTGAGTGGCAGCGGCAGTGGCTGGTGGCACCCCTCCAGAGCACCCCTCACCCACCGCGGACGCCCCTCACTTGCCTTTCAGGCTCGGGTCCGGAAGTTTGGCCCCAAACTGCTCCAACTGTTGGCCGAGTGGACGGAGACCTTCCCGCGGGACTTCCAGGAGGAGTCGACCATCGGGCATCTGAAGGACATGGTGGGCCGCATCGCCCCCTTTGACGAGGTGGGCGAGCAGCCTTTAACTGTCTGCACCCTCACAGCCCCGGCCTGAGACTGTGGCCAGGCCCCTCAGGGCCCTTGTCTCCCCACCTGCACACTACAGCCCCTTCCTGCCCCATCAGGGAATCGGGCACTGCAGACCTGGCAGGGAGTCCAGGCCTCGGGTCCAGGCCTGGGCTCTTGACCTCTCTCCTGTCTTGCTCTCATCCAGGGCAGCAGATGGCAGGCGAGGAATTCCACCCCCTCGTGCAATTTTGTGGTCACATGGTCAGGCTGTTGGTCTGTGACCCACTGGGCCAGCCTGGCAGGGCCCTCGTCCAGGGCCCTGTGCAACAGGGGCCTCCCCCTCCTGCCCCTGCACCACATCGGGGGCAGGTGGTCAGTGCTCCTGAACAAGGACCTGCCAGTCGGGGGCAGAAAAGGGCTTTGCGGGATGAACCACGATAACAGCAATAGTGGGAATAACTGCCACACTCATCTGGACAGGCTCTCCTGGGATCCTCTCAGCCTCCAGGGGCAAGCTGTAAACCCTGCAGGGGGGCAGCAGAGGAGGAGAGAGGGCGCCCCTGCGGCTAACACCACACTCTGGGGTAAATGGCCCCTGCACTCTAGTGGCTTGGGAGGCAGTCAGAGTACCTCTGCACCCACTGCCCTACCCAGCTCTCCCAGCTGTTACACTGGGGACGGCACTTAAAGGTCTCCAAGCCTCACTTCCCTGATGGATGAAAGAAGGAGAAAAATTCCCACGCCCAGGAGTATCATGAGAATACAAAGAAGGGCCCTGCAGAGGGGACACAGGTCTCCTGGCCCCTTTAGAAGGGGCAGGTTTATTGGCATCTCCAGAATGATGCCGTGGCCAGCATTGACACTGCTTTATCTGGAAGGAGAGAACATGGGGAGGAGTGCACGTCAGTTGCCCTGGGAGGAGACTGAACATGGCAAGCCAGTAGCGAGTAATGTGCCCCAAAGTGGGTCTGCACGTGGCAGAGCCAGCTGCACGTGAAGCAAAGGAAAACTGCTAGGGCAGCTTCGACTATAGGAAGCCATCAAGTCCGAGACCTAACTGAGGCTCAGAAAGGGAGGCCCTGCCCTGGGGTCACTTCACATAGCAGGCAAGTAACTTAGCTATTCTGAGGGCTTGGTGAGATGACGGTCATCTGCTTCTCCTCCTCTGCATCCCCTGATTCATCTGGGGATCATGATGCTTGGCTTAGGATGCAGCAGGGAACAGGATCAGGGAAGGCTCGATGACTGGATGGATCAGGATGGGGAGGGAGAAGCAGGGAAGGGAGATGCTGACTGACTGGCTGGATAGATAGTTGGCTACTTTGATGAATGAGTAGAGGGCGGAAGATAGATGTTTGGGTAATTGGGTAGGTAGGTGAATTTATGGGGTGAGTGGATGTGGAAAGATTGATGGAAAGAAGGGAGAGAGAAAGGTAGGAATGGTGGATGGGTGGATGGATGAACAGATGGATGGGAGGGTAGGTGGATGGGTATGTGTGGGTGTCAGTGGGTGGGTGAGAACATGGGTGGGAAGGTGAGTGGGTGGGTGAGTGGATGGATGAATAAGGATAGATGGATGGATGAGTTGGTAGGTAGATATGTGGGTGGGTGGAGGGATGGATGAGTGGGTGGATGGATGAGTAGATGGAGGGGTGGGTGGATGGGTGAGTGGCAAATGTTAGAAAGGAAGAAAGAAAGATAGATGAGTAAATTGATGGATCTGTGGGTGGGTGACTATAAAAGGAGAGGTGGGTGATAACAGATGGGTGGAGAAGAGATGGGTACAGGGATGGTGGGTGGATGGATGGAGTAAAGGGTATATAAGGGGGTAAGAGTCCTGTCTCCTACTTCATCTCCCTCTTCCCAGGAGGCCTTCAGCAGCCTGAGGTCTAAGCCAGACTGGATTATCCACCCTTATCAGGCCTGCCTCTGCCATTGGCAGAGGCATTTCAGAGGCAGACCCTGCCATTCTGGCTGCGGTGGTGGAGGATAGGTGTAAGTCTTGGGCTGGTTTCCTTGAGAAGCAGTGACTCCTCACCAACTCCCGAGAACCTGTCAGGGCTGTGCTGGGAAGTCTTTTCTGACCATCCAGTGGATGAAAATAAGATACAACCGAGCCCTGTGAATGGAGAGCAGCCATCCACCAGGTGTGGGTTCTCGGAGCAGAAATAAATCATTCAGAACATCTCCCACTCCTTCCCTTGGGATCCAATTAGGTGTGCTGAGCAGTGTGGGCTGGAACCCGAGTTCCCCGGCCCCCACCCGACCCCCAGGCCCGGGACAGTGCTCCCATGTGTCTCTGTGACCCCCAAGTCGCCCTTCCGCACAGACCATCTGCTCCAAAGGGGATGTCCTCCAGGCGCTTGAGTGCTGCAGGTAGTCTGCAGGCTGCTCCCCCAGCTCGGGCTCAGGCTCGGCTCAGATAGGAGCTGGTGAGCAGCAAACCAGACTGATGAGGCTGGGCCCCTAAGACTCAGAGCATGAGCCCAGATCCAGGCTTGGAAACCATAGCTGTGTGACCTCGGGCAAGGCCCCTCGCCCCTCTGAGCTTCGGTTTCTTCATCAGTAAAATGATTGTCACCACACAGCTTTGCAGCAAAGAGTCCCTGAAGTCACCTGTGTAAATGTGAGTTATGATGAGGATCAAGTTCTTTCCAAAATTCAGGCATATGGGGATTATTTTTAACTTTTATCGAACTTCTGGTATGGAACATTTCAAATACACACAAACAGAATAGTAACCATGAATTCATGTGAACCCTTCACCTAGCTTCAACAAGTACCAACATTTTGCCAAACTTGTTTCTTCTATCCCCTCACACACGTCCCCCTCCCTCCAAATTTTTTTTTATTATTTTTTGTGAGGAAGATCGGCCCTGAGCTAACATCTGCCAATCCTCCTCCTTTTTTTTTTTTTTTTTGCTGAAGAAGACTGGCCCTGGGCTAACATCTGTGCCCGTCTTCCTCCACTTTATATGGGACGCTCCCACAGCATGGCTTGACAAGCAGTGCGTCGGTGCACGCCTGGGATCCGAACCGGCGAACCCCGGGCTGCCGCAGTGGAGTGCACGCACTTAGCCACTTGCGCCACCGGGCCGGCCCCCCTCCAAATTATTTTTAAACAAATCATAGACATTATATCTTTTGCTCCAAAAATATTTCAGCATTATCTTGTAAGATTTCTCACACAGGGTTAGCATCAAATGATATAAAGTGCTGTGCACAAGGCAATGAGATGAACACAAGTGTTTTCAGAGCTGTGTGTCTTTGCGCAAGTTACTTAACCTCTCTGAGACTTAAAGAGGGAGGGTGATAATTCCTGCCTCACAGAGGTGTGAGGAGAACAACAAGCTCAGGGACGTGGAGGAGACAGCACAGGGCCAGGGCCGAGTGGGCCTCCCCATCAGAGCAGCCATGAAAGGCGAGACCTTTCTCTCGTCCTGCACCCACTGCCATTTCCTGGAAGCCTCATGTCCTCACTGTGCTCCCCACCACCTCTTGGTGGCTGGGAACAACAGGCTGAGGAGGAGCTGAGAAGGCCATTCTCCATGACTGTGGGTTCTGGAGATTTCTGTGGAAGCCTTTCCCAGCACCTGGCCACTGCATCGAGACGCCTGCTCTGGACCACGCTGTGCTGGGTGGAGGGGCTTGGAGGGGTTCCCGGTAGATTGGACTCAGCAGTTCCAGCTCAGGGAGGCCAGTGCCAAGGCTGAGAGAGGCTGGGGGAGACCAGGGAAGGCCCAAAGGTCGAAGCTCTGATAAGGGAGACAGCACAGGAGGCCACACCCACTGGGCGGGCAGAGGAGGCTGACACCACAGGCAGCCCTCCTGGGACTGACCTTGCTTTCCCATCCACACGACCGTCTGCTGGACTGACCCCACTGTCTCTGAGGCTTCCCCAAGGTGGGAAACAGAGACAAACAAACAGGCCCCCGGGGGGGGGGAGCTCCAGCCAATGCAGGGTGGGCTGAGCCCACTGGATGTCGGCACTGGGCTGCTCCAGAGGAAGTTTTCAAGAACTTCAGAGAACAGAGTCTGTGCTTGTCCGACCAGAGACAGGGGTTCTAGCCACGAAAGGCCCAGTCCCAGAGACTTGGAGGCACCTGCAGAGCTGTGGCCACCACCCGTGGACGACCTCTGCACTTAAACCCAGCTCTGTGCATGCGCGAGGTGGCCCGTGGAAATGGATGAAGAAGATGGTCCAGACCCTGTCCTCCCAGGCATGCGGCGAGCCGGGTCCGGGGTGCTGCGCCATGCTGGGCACGCCCTGTGCTCTGTAACGTGGGCTCCTGACAGGGACAAGGAATGCCTCGACGTTCTCAGGGAGGTCTCGGGGTCTGCCCAGATTCACCGAGGAGATCTCTGAGCCTCCATCCACAAGTGTGCAGAAATCAGCAAGAAAATGAGAGGAGGTCAAGAGAAGGGCGATACCGTCCCCACACTCAGAGGGTGAGCAGAAGATTCAGGAAAGAACCAACAGATAAGCTTGAGGTTAGCCCACTGGAAGAATTCTAAAGGAATTAGAAAACAGGAAATGACAATTCTTCAGAGTGAATATGGGTTCAATAGAATCATGTCCTGCTAAATTATCTGCATATTTTTAAGTAGGGTAAGCGCGTGGTTCTATCAAAGTGTAGGCACAGACACGCAGCATCCTTGCCTCCTGGACGGCCCCGCAGTCCACCCCAGAGAGGCTGACCGACCAGAAGCAGGTGAAGGCCATGTTCATCCAATCAGCAAACGCATGTGGGCCCCTCCCATGAGCCAGTCCCTGCCCTTCATGCTGGGGAGGAGCAAAGAGTGACCTGGTGTGTCTTCAAGGAGCTGCTCATCCAGCGAGGAGACGCAGGGAATAGGTGGTCCTCGGTCATGGCGTGGGCAGGGGCTGCGAAGGAAGGGCCTGGCTCTCTGAGGTCCAGAAATGAGAACATGCCCAGAGGCAGAGGGCTGCACAGGCCCTGCCGGGGCAGCGGGGTTGGGGTAGAGAAACGGTGAAAAGGACGGAGGAGTGGCCTGTGTCTGGAGCACAGAGAAGGGGAGCAGGGTCCACGTGGAGGCCACTGAGTGTGGCCAGAGCTGACCTCAGGGCCTCCAAGCCACGCGAGGCTTTTGTCTTGGCAAAAGCGTGGAGGCATTGTAAGGAAGGGGGGAAGCAGTGGTCAGACGGTCATCTGAACAGACTGCTCTGGCTGCAGAGTGCAGTGCAGATGCAGGGGGCCCACTGAGGAGGCCGCTGCAGCCACCAGGGAGATTACGATGGCCTGGACCACAGAGACATGATGGAAGATGAAACATGGAAACAGAAGAAAGCAAAATTAGGAATGTTGATGATAGCCTGGAGGGGCGTGTGCAGAGGGCAGCTTGAGGACGTGTGCCTGACACTCGTGCTCCATTCCCTGAGACAGGCGTGCACGCAGAGGAGGCAGCTCTGGGCGAGGAGGGACCCAGGGGTGGCCCCGGGCCATGTGGCTCTGGTGGTCAGAGGAGCTGCATGGGTAAACTGGGCATTGTCCACACATGAACACTAAATGACAGCCTGGACCTGAAGCAGCATACCCAGGAATGAAGTACAGAGCCAGGGGACGAGAGCAATAGCTGGAGACAGCAGGAGCCCCACATCCAACCACAGTGCTGACAGACAAGCCTGCAAACTGCCCCAGGTGGGAGGAGCCAGGGGGCTGGGGGGCCGGCCAGGGCAGATGCAGCCTGAGGAATGGCCCCTGGCTTTTGTGACCCGCTGTCCCGGGGGAGGCAGCACGAGTCGTCAGAAAGCTGACGGAAGTGGAGCCAGATGGCGCAGTGGAGGCAGGTGAGTGGGACATGAGGGAACGCAGCAGCCCGTGTAAGCCCCCTGAGAGATGACCGGCTGGGTAAAGGAGAGATACTGGGGGCCGGGGGAGGGGTCGGGGCTCCCAGGTGACTGACTGTGTCGCCCAGGGCTGGCTGTGCCTGGACCCGGCTCACCATCTTCCCAGCACTCAAATGAAGGAGGCAGAGTGCTGACCACGCTCTTGGACGCAGCAGAGCTGACAGGGGCTGTTCCTTCCGCGGGCAGCAGGGAGCTCGGTTACCCACACACTGCCCCGCCCACAGGCTCTGCCCCCCACGGCCTGGGGAATTAGGGTCAGGTCAGTTAGGCAGCCTCCTGTCCTGCTCCCTGTGTCCTGAGGGCTCCGCCACATCCGCCCGGGGCCACTTCACAGAGAAGCACTTCCATAGGGGCTGGGCGATGCCACCGTGTCACCACAGCTCTGGGCACTAACACTGCTGGACTCAATGGCCTCCTTGAGCCCCATCAGAGACTTGAGGGACCATCAAGGCCCCCAGGCACACTCGGCCCAGCCAGCTAGACGCCCCACCTGCGAAATGCCACCGGGTTTGTGTGTTTCCACCTGAAACTTGGCGGCACCAACTGTCCAGCACCGCTCTCATTCCGGCCCCTGCGCCAGGCCCCACTGCCCATGCCACCCCACCGTCGGCTCCACGGCTTGTGGGGCTTGAATCCACCTCTGGGGAGCCCTTTGCTGTTGACCAAGGGGCTCGTGCTGTGGGTTACTGCCCCACCTTGGGAACATGTGCTCAATAAACCCAGCTGGTCTGATGGCGCCTTCCTTGGAAACAGGGGTCTCTGGGGGGAAATAGTTTCCCTGTGGGGGAAGGGGGGGCTCTCAGGGGCACGGCCCAGGGTGGCCCCAAGCCGGGACCCATCTGTCTGAGTGACGGTGAAGGACTCCGTCGGCACGGTCAGCGGTCATCGAGCGCCCACTGCGTGCCCGGCTCTGACAACACAGTGGTGGCATCACAGACTCCCTGCCCCTGCCAAGCTGTCATTCTACTGAGGCGTAAACAAACTGGAGACAGGAGGGGCTCCCGTTAAAGCAAAGGTTCAGTTGACCAGGGCAGGGTCCCTTCCACATCTCCTCCTCTCGCCCTTCTTCCGGCCCCCTGGCAGTGCCCACCCCCACCCCCGCCCCACTGCCTGAATGGCGGGGTGGCTTTGGACCCTCATCGCCCTCTCTGGTGTGTGCTCCTCTCAGCTCCCACTGGTAACCCTGCAGCCTCCTTCCCAGCCAACCTTGACTCTGGCCCCAACCCTCACCTGCCCTGGATCAGATCCTGCTCCAGGGTGGGGCAGCCCATCCCTGCCAGCCCAGGGCCTGCCCCCCTCTGATGGTAAGGATGCAGAGACAGGTGTTCAGGCATGAGCACCCCTCTCTCCTCCCCGCTTCAGGCATACAGAAAGAGGATGCATCAGCTCCTCCAGGCTCTGCACCAGAAGCTGGCGGCTCTGGGCCAGGGGCTGGAAGGCCTCCTGGGCGCAGACGAGCCCATCTCCTACAGGACCAAGCCGCCGGCCTCCATCCACAGGGAGCTCCTCGCCGTCTGCAGTGACCCCTACACACTGGCCCAGCAGCTGACCCACGTGGAGCTGGTGAGCAGGCCCATGCCACCCTCTGCCCAGACCAGGGTTGGGAACAACTGAGAACAGCTGCCACCCTTGCCCCCATCTGGCCCCTGGCCTTGTCTCAGCATAACCCAGGGCCTGAGCCCGTCACAGCAGGGCCAGCCGGGTACCTCCAGAGGGCCCTGGACACTGGAGCAGTCTCTGACCACTCCTAGGGCAAGGAACAGGAGGGCTGGAGGTGCCAGCCCTGACTAACTTTGACCTCTGGCAGGTCTACGAGTCCAGGCCTGGGACAGAGGAAATGGGTTGAAATCCTAGCCCTGACTCCACCTGCTGTGTGATCCTCCCAGGACTAGTGCCTTCCCCACCCGGGCCTTAATTTCCCCATCCACGACTCACACACCCCAGCTTTCCAGAGAAGCCCAGACACGCTTTCCTGCTGGTGAAGGGCATGCCCCAGCCCAGCCTCCAGCATATGTTCCTTGTAGATGCAGAGGTCAAGGGCAGAGGGGAGGCTGGGGAGTGGGTTTCTTTTAATTCTCCACATTTAGGTGCCCTTACTGCTTTCCAGGCACTATACCCAACACCGCCCTGCCAGGTAGGTGCTATTACTATTCCCTTTTCACAAATCAGGAAACTAAGGCCCAGAGATGTTAAGTGATATGCTAGAAATCACACAGCAGAAGGGACAGAGCCAGGATTCAGTTCTGACCCAGACCCTATGCTCTTAGCCACCAGGCTGCCCCGGGAGGGAGCAGATCATCAGTTACCCCATTTCAAGCCTGGTTTCCTGGCTATCACACCCCACAAGCACTCCCCATGGGGACACTGCCCACTGCCCCCCATGAAACTGCAGCAGCCCCTGGGCATGGGAAGGAGGGGCTGCCTCCTTCAGGGATGGTGCTGAGCTCTGTGACAACCCAGAACAGGGTCGTGGAGCCTCAGTGAGAAGGGAGGTGCCCACTGGGAGGCAGGGCGCCCCAGGACCACCATGCCAGGCCCCCAGCGGGCCCCTCTCCCATGCCTTCCCCCTTTACCTGGCTCCTCTTCTCCCTTCCGGTGCAGGAACGGCTTCGACACATCGGGCCTGAGGAGTTTGTCCAGGCTTTGGTGAACAAGGACCCTCTGGCCAGCACGAAGGTAGAAGGTCCTCGGACGGGCTGTCTCAGCAGTGACCGCCGCCCCCTCCCCCCCGCAACTGGTGTCTGGGGGGAGCTCGCGAGCATCACCTGGGCGAGCCTCAGAGGGGCCCAGAGCGGGCGATGGGCTCGAAGGGGCCGTGTCCATTCCGCCCGTTCCCCTACAGCTCGCCACCCAGCCCGAGGGCGTCACACCGCGACAGCCCTGATACCCGGGGAAGCCTGGGAGGGCGGCACGTGCCCGGCCAGGTCCCCCACCTAGCGAGGGCGGAGGGGCGGCGGGGAGCCGAGGCCCTCGGGGCGGGGCGGGGGCAGGGTGCCCTGAGCTCCGGGACCCCGCGTGTCCTCCCGGTGCTTTTCGGCGGGCGCCGGTGCCCTCCAGTGGTCACTCGGGGAAGCGCGGGCGGTGTACGCGGGGCCCGGAAGGTGAGGGCGCGCTCTGCCGTCTGATGAGTGCGGAGCCTCCTGGGCCGGCCCTCAGGACACCGCCCACACCCCGATTTCAGAGTCTGCGCCTCCGCTCTCAGAACCCAGCCAGCAGAGTGCCTGGTGCTTACCAAGGGGTTAAATCCGAACCGAAACTGAAAGCGTGTCTTCTGCCCTGGCGCCTAGTGAAGAAAGTGCAAGCTATGCGAGTGCATTTTCACCTCTCAGATGAGCAGAGGTTACACTGCGGGTGTGTAGGGAAAGGGACACCCTCTTCCACGGCTGGTGGGGGTGAGATTCGCACAGCCACTTTGGGGGGCAGCATGGCAATAGCATCAACACTTGAAATGTGCACTCTGGACCCCAACTTGCCAACTTCCAATAATTTGTCCTACAGATATACACACCCATGTCTAAAAAAATGTAGGCACAAAGATATTTGGGATATACAGTGTTTTATGGCCAAAGGCTGGAAGCAAACTACCTTATCATCCATGGGGACTGGATTGAAAATTAGAATACACCCATACATAGCCAGCCCTGGTGCTCTAGTGGTGAAGATTCTGCGCTCTCAGCGCCGGTTCCCAGGGTTTGTTTCCTGGTCAGAAGTCGTCACGCTGGGGCAGCTGTGTGTTGCTGTGATGCTGAAAGCTATGTCACTGGTATTTCAAGTACCAGTAGGGTCACCCATGGTGGACAGGTTTCAAAGGAGCTTCTAGACTAAGACAGACTAGGAAGAAGGACCTGGCCACCCACTTCCGAAAAAACTGGCGGTGAAAACCCTGTGAATAGCAGCGAAGCATTGTCTGATGTAGCGCGGGAAGGTGAGAGGATCGTGCAAGAAGACCGGGCAGGGGTCCGCTCTGCTGCACACAGGATTGCTAAGAGTCAGAACTGACTCGACAGCAACAACAAAAATCCACACACAGAGTGCTATGTGACTCTTAAAAGGATAAGAGCGACTGTAAGTATAGAGTAATCACCAAGATCCATTGTCAAGAACACACTAGAGTGGAAAGCAGTGGCAAAGAGCGCGTGACCGTTTGTGTAACAACAACAACAAAGAGGAGGGCGCATGATCCGTATCTGCTTCAGATGCATGTAGACCATCTCCAGGGACACCCGTGGCTCTGGGAGCCCAGCGTGGGGCTGGGGCTGGAGGGGGAAGATTTTGCTACTCATAGCAGGTTGTTTGTTTTTTTGTTTTGTTTTGCTTTTTGGTCATTTCCAAGTATTACTTTTTGATTGTGAAGGACATAAGATTGCACGTGGCATTTACTTACCTGCTCTACAGTAGGGGGACATTTCTGTCGTTTTCAGCCTTTGGCCGTTGTAGATATTGCTACTATGAACATTCTTAAACGTTTCCTGGTGTACATGGGCACATATTTTTCTGGGGCATCAGTTCGCAAATGTTTTGGTCTCAGAATGCTTTTCCACTCTTAAAAATTATGGAGGACCCCAAAGAACTTCGGTTATGTAGATTATATCTACCAATATTTATCATATTAGCCATTTATTTATCCAAAAATAACAATAATAACCCATTACATGTTAACATACATAACATATTTTATGAAAAATAACTATTTTCCAAAATAAAAAAAAGTACTGAGAAGAGTAATATTGTTTTACAGTATTTTTATAAATCTCTTTAATGACCAACAATAGAAGACAGCTGGATTCTCTCACCTGCGTCTGCATTCAGTCTCTTTTTTTTTTTTTTGTGAGGAAGATCAGCCCTGAGCTAACATCTATTGCCAATCCTCCTCCTTTTTCTCCCCAAAGCCCCAGTAGATAGTTGTATGTCATAGTTGCACATCCTTCCAGTTGCTGTATGTGGGATGCGGCCTCAGCATGACTGGAGAAGCGGTGCATCGGTGCGCGCCCGGGATCCGAACCTGGGCTGCCAGTAGCGGAGTGCGAGCACTTAACCCCTAAGCCGCGGGGCCGGCCCTGCATTCAGTCTCTTGAGCTACATTATTTTGGTTGAAAATCCAGCCACACACAAATGCGTAGTTGGAAAAAGGAGGAGTATTTTACAGCCTTTTCAGATAATTGTGAATATTCTTCTTTGATACTATGCTAAAATTCAGCAAGTGGCAGTTTTTTGAGATTAATTACAATCTGAAAATCTATCAGTGGACTTTCTGTACTCTGTTCCATTGAAATCCATTGGTCCATCTTGCAGTTTGAAGGGATCTCTTGCCCAGGCATGATTTTGTAACATGATCCGTAGGTCATTTAGAAAATACGAGTTCACTGAATCAAGCAGATCTTACGAACGTTGGCTCATTTAATTATACAATATTTTTAAATCAGATTCATTAGTATCACTACTGATCTCATCCCAAAAAAGTCTTTAAATATTAGGAAGCTGTCAAAGTCACAGAGCTGGATACATATTTTACAAGTTTTCAATTTTCTCTTGAAAATGTGAATTTTATCTTTGGCAACAAATACTATCAATTGTTTTCCTTGAAGTGACAGGCTCATTTTGTTCATTTTCGAGACGCTCTCAGCCAAATACTGAGGTCTGAATAACCATAGATGGTCAGGCCTTCCATCAGGTGGAAACGGTGTCCATGAGGAAAGTAGCTGGTTCAGCTCACAAGTAGGTCATGCAGTGCTTCCCTCCAGACCCCATCAGACTCCATGCGGCAGAAGGGCTTTGCATGTCCTCTTGCTTTGTCACATAGAATACGAAAAAGACGTGTACTCAAAGGCTGAGATTTAGTAAAACTGAGAAGCTTTGCTTCCTCGAGGACATTCTTAAGTCGCACTCGCTTTTTTCCTTTACCATGAGTGTGTAGTCGTGAAGGACGCAGTGACCGCTGGAGTGGGTGGGGCCTCTGCCTTGATTCGGGCTCAGGTGGCAGCAATTTTACACGCCGTTCTTTTACATATCAGCGCAAATGTCCACACAGTGACAAGGCAGTGACACTGTGAATATGGACATTGTTGTGTCCTAGAGAACCCCTGGAAGAGCCCAGGACCCCAGGAGTCCATGGACAGCACTGAGCACTGTTGCTCTAGGGTTTCCTTGGAGGGGCTCGCTGCGTCTGTCCCAGGGTGGGCACCTGGCCAGCCTTACCAGGGACCTGGGCGAGGCTGACCCATTCCCACTCCCATCAGGGAGCTGTTCTTGCTCCACAGCCTCCTGGACACTGGAAATTGTCAGACTTTTTAATTTTTGTCAAACTGTTAAATGGAGCAACTTTTCATGTGTTTTGGACATTCTTGTGTTGTCTATGAAATGTCTGTCCATGATTTTTGTCTAGTTTTCTATTGGTTATTTGTCTTTTTCTTAAGGATTTTTAAGAGTTTCTATGAGTTTTTTTTACTATGTACTAGTTAATTATCCTTTGTCAGTTAAACGTACTGCAAATTTTCTTCCGGTTGGTTGCTTTCATTCTCATTATTATGTTTTTTGATGAACAGGTGTTCTTAATTTTCTTCTTGTAAAGAACTTACCTTTCTGATTATTTTCGCCTCCATATTTTAAAGCCGTGTTATTAGATGCCAACAAATTTAGATTTGTGGCATATTCCCGATAAATTGAAGCTCTTATCATTGTGCAGTACCCTTTAAACTCTCCCAAGGCGTTCTGCCTTAGAGTAGTTTTTTGCCCTAATGTCTATTTTGTCTAATATTAATTTAGCTAGGTGATATTTATCATATTTTTCTATTTTTTTCACTTGTATTCTTGGGTTTGGGGTGTGTCTCTTGAAAATAGCAAAAGACCGGATTTTTTTTTCACTACAGTGGTTGTAATTGCTGATCTATGTGGATCTGTTTTTACTCGCTTCTCTTGTACTCTTCGATTGTCTTTCTCATCTTTTCAGTTTCTTTTTTCCTCCTTTTTTTACTTCTTTTGGATTCTTTTAAATTATGGTACATTTATACAGTGGAATGTTCTATATTAATTCAAAAAATTGTATTTCCAAAGGATAGTTTATGGCACATGAAAAGGTTTATGTGGAAAAATATGGAAATATATCTACAGTTATATATGGATAGAAAGATGCACACAGACAGACAGCTGGTTCTCACTATCCACAGGGTTACAGCCTGTGGTCAGTCAGTGCGAGCACTGGACTAGGGACCACAGAACCACTGCTCCTGCAGGAAGTACAGAGTCAGGTTCCTGCCAGCCTCTCATCACAGCAGTTCCATCAACCAGTCGGTATAGAACCTTGTTGTATGTGTGCTTCTGTTTAAAGATACCTTATTTAATATACATTGTTGATTCCGTGACATTGGACTCATGCTAACAGCCCTGTGACTCGTGTCTAAACAAAGCTTATCTAAGGCACGTTCTCTCCTAAGTGTCCATCACAGCCTTCGGGACACTACACAAGGCTGAGGACTGTGCTCGGGGGCCACTCTAAGCAGTGAAATCACCATGACACTAAGTAGACTGCATAAAGGACACTTGTTTACAGTGTGGGTGCTGAAACGAGAAGGCAGGGCGTTACCCAGCTCAACCTCAGCCGGGAATGCCAGGCGCGGTGGGCGACTCAAATTTTTTGCCACTCTGTGCATCCATGAATGACAGTGAAAGTGACAAGAGTATTAATTTTGGGTTACAAATAAATTTTTAGGGAGTAGACAGATTTACAAGTACAGAATCCAGGAATAAGGAGGATCAGCTGTACATATATACATCTCATATTAATATATCTCATATTAAATTACATCTTTAAGTGTATAGAAAAAAGACTAGAAGGATACACATCAAATCACTGATATTTGTGGATAGATTTGAGGTTTCAGCATTTTCCAGATTGTCTATAGTGATCATGAACTGACTTTGGGTTCAAAAAGTTATTGATAGAAAGACTGAGTGTGGTCCTTGTGTCTTCCCCAGCCTTGTTTCAGTGACAAGACTAACAACCTGGAGGCTTACGTGAAATGGTTCAACAGACTGTGCTACCTCGTGGCGACTGAGATCTGCATGGTGGGTAGAAAGCCAGGGGCATGACCTGGCGTAGCCAAAGGTGGCCAGAGGTTGGGAGGAGCCCAGCTGGGAGGGAACCCGAAGGGCATCATGAGCCTGTCCGTCTCTAAGCCCAGGGCCGGGCTGAACATCCCTCCGGGACACCAGGTGTCACCGGCTTGCCTGCAGTGACATTTCCCCTCTGGCTAGAGCCTGGCAGGGATCCACTGGCCTCTGGCAGAGTGTCAGAGGTGCTTGCTGCAGGAGTGAGGGCAGTCGAGTGCTCCTGCAAGTGGCTCTTCTCCCTCCATCTGTTCCTGTCTGTCGTGGACGGCCTGGCTGCGGCCACGTTTCCTTCCTGGCTCACTAGGATGGAGAGGTAGAAATGACCACACCTTTAATAACGAGGAGATTGCACATACCAAGTCCAGGTCTCTGGCTTCTCCTGGAAAGCAGGAAGACCCGGCAGTGCTGAGCCAGACGTGCTTGTCACCGAGTCGCGGTCCCGCCGGGCCAGACCCTGTCGACCCTCTTCCTTACAGTGGAGGGACCTTCCTCTGAACCCACTCTCCCACCTCAGGTCAAGCCCAGAGGCCACTTGTCAGGGAAAGATTGCAGGCAGCGTACGTGCCAGGTTGGGCTCTCCGGAAGCAGATGCTGAGGCAGAACTTGGGGTGCAAGGTGTTCACGAGGGGTTGACACCTGCGACAGAGAAAGAGGAAGAGGCAGGACTGCTCAGGAGAAGCAGAGCCACGGTGCCTCAGCCTGTGAGAGTGTTTCCCACATGGGGCCGGAATGGTTGGCCTTTATCTATCCCCAGCCTTTCTCTGCCACCATCACCGTCACCGTCACCATGCCGGCTGCCCTGCAAAGGACAGGCAGGCAGCTCTCTGAAGGAGATTTGGGTGTCACCTCTCCGCAGACCCCACGTCACACTTCCTGCAGGCAGTAAAGACCACTACTGCACACTTAGCATCTGCCTGGTAGGCAGATAGGCAGAATGTGTCTGTGTGGAGAGAACACGGCGCAGGGTCCATGCCCTGCCGCTTCTTACATTTCCGTCATTGGCCCAGCAGCAGAGATCGGGGTTTACCTGCATGAAGCCTGGACTGAGCCTGCCCGGGGCTTGGGCAGTGCTTCGGCCCAGGATGCCCAAGGGAGGACATGGTTTGGTTGTGAGCCATCAGAGAGGTTGATGTCCCAAGCCTTCGGCCACAAGCTGGGGTTGAAGTCACACGGTCATTCTACAGAAAACGGTGGAGGGGCTGCTCAGAGGTCAGGGCCTGGGGTCAGTGTGTGTGTCCCCCATGTAGGGAGAGCAAGCTTGGTGCTGGGAGGAGGGCGAGGGAGCCACGCTTTCCGCTTCCGGAGGTGGAGTGCGGGAGTTGGGCCTGAGGGAGGGGGACCTGAGGGGGGGCCCTCAGCCCCACGAGGGGGGCCCACCTGAGCCCCCCCTGGCAGTGGGCTCTGTGCTGGCTCTGCCTGGGACGTGCCCTGAGCCCTCAGGCTACTGCCCTGGCACTGAGCGGCTCGGCCGTGAAATGGGCTTAGAGAAGGATGATGAGCAGGAGTCTGGTCCAGGCGGTGGGAGCACGTCTCTGAGGCTCAGGCTTACTGTTCCCAGCCAGCCAAGAAGAAGCAGAGGGCCCAGGTGATCGAGTTCTTCATCGACGTGGCCCGCGAATGCTTCAACATCGGCAACTTCAACTCCCTGATGGCCATCATCTGTGAGTCTGTGAAGCCGGATAAGGCCCCCAGTGCGAGTGCCCCCAGAGAGGTTGGAAGGGGCGCACCCAGGCAGGCGGGGTGCAAGCCGGGGTGCTCCTCTGAGCAGAGGTCAGTGCCAGCTGGGCCCACCTCCTCGCCCAGAGGCCCTAGGGAGGTGCCCCTTTTGAAGCAAGCTCAGCCTCCTCAGGGTGTTTGGTGGGGCTTGGCAGTGTGTCTCCAGATCCAGGGAAAGCAGGAACCCACAGCAGACCCTGGCCACCGTATGGGGCCAGTGTGGTGGGGGCAGGGGCAGGGGGCCTGCACACACAGAGCCAGGCCCCCCCAGACACAATGTCCACCAGCACCCACCCATAGTCTGTCAGGCAGAGGCCACTGCAGACCTCACCTTGGTCAGGGTGCAACCTGAAGGGCTGGGTCAGCTGGGCAGCGCAGAGACCTCCTGCCTGAGGGAGTGGGTGGGGCTGTGCAGCCCGAAGCGGGCCCCCCAGCTCAGCCCTCCCTCTTCCAGCCAGCATGAACATGAGCCCTGTCTCCAGGCTGAAGAAGACCTGGGCCAAAGTGAAGACAGCCAAGTTTTTCATCCTTGAGGGGAGCAAAGTTGCTGGGCGGCCCGGTGTCACCGGCTGTCCCCAGGACACAGCTGCCCAAATGCCTCCGTCTCCTTCCAGCACCAGATGGACCCAACAGGGAACTTCTGCAACTACAGGACAGCCCTGCGCGGAGCAGCCCACCGCTCACTGACTGCCCACAGCAGCCGGGAGAAGGTAGGTCAGAGGCCTGCCTGGCCCTCGGAGCTCCTCCCTGCTCCACACCACCTCGGCCCAGGCAGGCTGCATCAGAGAACCTGGATGCTGACTTGACAGTCACCTGCTCCAACCCCCTGCCCTTCTGCAGCATCTGTAATAGACAACCATGTTGCCTTACTTGCATGCCTCCAGTATGAGCAACTCACCACCTCCCAAAACGGATCAGCCCATGCCCAAGCAGCCCGAACTGGTAGGATGTGCTTCTTTATGGGGCCGCAGTCAGCCCCCTGGGGTCATCCTCTCTGGAGGGCCACACGAGTGAGGCTGCTCCCCCTTTTACTTCCCAGTCCTTCAGAGCCCCCAGACCTCTCCCTCTCTCTGCCTGAGTCAACAGCCCAGGCCTGCCCTACTGAGCTCTGGTCTCCAGGTCCCGCCCCACTTGGGTCCCTTTGATCTCAGAACTGCTCCATTTATCAGAGTCCCTTCTGTTTCAGATCAAATTGTGGTTCCAAGTACACTGGGTCTCATACCTCTGTATTCTAAAAGCAATACTTTCATTGATGTGGCCTCAGATCAGTTACGTATCTGCAGTGGCTGAACCAAGCTTCTTGCTCACTAAAACTGCCTTTTCACAGGTCCTGTTCTTATACATTTGCATTTGGGGGCCTTCGCTCACCCTGATCATTATTATTCTCCTGCAAATTCCCCTCGTGGCCTCTGATACAGGAAACCACGCACAGGCCCTGGGATTGCATGAACCTCTGGCTTAAAACCTGTCACCAGCCCAATGATGTGAGTCGTTCGTCTCCACGGGGAGGAAGCATCAAGACTGCCCTGCCTTTTCAGTCTGGTATCTTGCAGGAACATTGGTGGAGTCAGGTCCCTGCTGCGGTTTGTGGGGGTCTGTTTCCAGCTTGAGGGATAATAGAACGAGCTGCTGTTCTTGACATGCTAAGTCACTCTGGGATTGTACTGGATGGACACCAGTGGTCAGGTTTGGGGAGCAGGCCGAGATATGCATGCCTGTGCCCCCGAGCAGGTCTTCCTGGCACCCCCCACCCAGGGGGAATTGTGCACAGACCTGGCCACATAGATGGCCGTGTCCTATGCAGCTGGCCCTTCCTGTTCAGGCTATGAGCACTTCAGCAACTTGGTCCCAGGAGGGCTGATGTGGTGGGGACAGCATTCAGTGAGGCGAGACCTCGAGCCCCAGGGTGGGTGAGCCTGTCTTCCAGGAGCCAGGAAACTGGGGAACCAGGGCAGCAGGGGCAGGGACCTTGCCTCATTGAGCACCTACCACCTGAGGGCCACCTGACCTCCACCCCCCACTTAATTCTGACAGCTACTCTCTGGGGTGGATTTCAGCATTGCCATTTCCCAGCTTAGAAGACTGAGTCTCAGAGAGGGGAACTCACTTGTCTAGTCGAACAGCAAGGAGGTGGCAGAGCCAGGAATCAGACTCTGGCCTGTCTGGCTCTGAATCTCGTGGACTGTGCATCCCACCAGGCTGCCTCCCGTTCCCAGGGCACAGGTGCTGCGGCAGTCACAGGGACACTGGCATATGGCCCAGTGGTGGACTGTGGCTGGGGTGTGTAGAGTTGGCTGCAGCCTTTGGTCTGCAGTGTCGGTCACGGCACTGGTGCTCTGGACTGCTTTTCTTCCATGTGTGCTGAGGCAGGTGGCCGTGGGGCAGAGTGAACAGACTGGGACTTGGTGTTCCTGCACTCTGAACCCCCTTCCAGCTCTGGGGTGCTGGAATGCTCTGTGTTTAGGTCTGTCAGTGGGTGACTTACAGAGCTGTGCATTTAGTTTACTGCATTCTCCTCTAACTTCCGGAGAGACAGGGAACATGAGCTAGAAGATGCTTCATAAATAGATGGAAAGCTGAGGGCTAAATGATGGATTGATGGATAGATGGATGGATGGATGGAAGAATGGATAGACAGAAGGATGGATGGATCAGTGGAAGGAAGGAAGGACAGAAAGATGGATGAATGGATGGAAGGAAAATTACAAGGAAGGAAGGGTAGAAAGATGGATAGACAGAAGGAAGGATGCAAGGAAGGAAGGCGGGATGGAAGGAGGGTTGGAAGGAAGGATGGAAGTTTGGAGATGCTCTTGCAGTCCCCTGGTGCCCCCAGCTGAAACTTTGAGGGCAGGAGGTCTCAGTGGTCATGGCACTCTGTTTTCTTCCTGCCTGTGGCCGGCTCCTGACTGCCTCTCCCTCTCCCCTAGTCTCTGTCACAGGGCCCACTCCACACAGGCTTCTCTGGGTCACCTCCAAGCTGAGCTGGGTTCTGATCAAACTGCTCAGGTCCAGAAAGCAAAGGCAGTGAATTTACAGTCATGCCGTGGGGGCAGGGAGACCAGCTAGGATGCTAAAGCCTGGTATGATGGGCCTGGACCCACGTGGACATGGTGGAGGTGGTGAGAAGGGCTCATGTATGGAAAATGCTAGCATCCTGAGGACCAGTTCTGATGGCCCTGCCTCCAGGAAGTCTGCACCAGGCCTCTGAAGAGCGTCTCTGTCCGCGGAGGCCCACTGACCTTACCCATCTCTGTGCCAGCACTTCTCCCCATTCCAACCCCGTTCAGCCGTCAGGCACTGACACTGGGCCTGGGCCTCAGCACCAGCAGTGGAGCGGGGGTGATGGACAGAGACCACCCTCTCTCCTGGCACGGTATGGAAGCAGGCAGGACAGGGGCTCTGGAGCTGAGCCACCTGGGTCTTAGTCCTGCCTCTGCTCCTTACTGCTGTGTGAACTTATGTGAGTTACTTAACCTCTCTGGGTCTCAGCTTCCTCATCTGTAAGGTAGGGTAATGAGAGCCCTGCTTCACAGGACTGTGGCGAGGCTGAAACACGATCCTGTCACCTACAGCTCAGCACGGGGAAGCTCTCAGGCCCGCCACAATGCCCCTGTGACAAGGGCATAAGCAGAGGGCTCTTTGAGGGCACAGAAAGGGACTAAACTCAGCAAAGCCTTCCTTACTCTGTAGGCTGTTCCCATGACTGTCTTCTGCTACACTGAGGTCAGGGTGAATGTGTCTGACACGCTCTCACTGTCCCCCAAGCCCTGGCACCTGGCACAGAGGAGACCTGAGCAAATGTTTGTGGAATTCACATAAATCTAGGGTGACCAGTTGGTCCCGGTTTCCCCGGAACTGCCCCAGTTTTAGCACCAAAAGTCCTACGTCCCAGGAAACACCAGGCGGTTGGTTTCTCTGCTAAATCTGGCTCTGGTCCTAGCCTTGGTGGTCACTAGCCAGGTGACCCTAGGCCAGGCCCAGCCACTCTATGGGCCTCGGTTTCCCCATCTGCCCTGCCCAGCTGAGTCATCCATGCTTCTGTGCTGTGCAGAGTGCTCAGTGGCCAGGTCTTCACTCAAAGCTCTTGTCAACTTGGATGGGAGGGTGACCTCAGAGCTCCCCGGGCCAGAAATGTCAGGGCCTGGTGCCTGGTCCCAAGGGCGACAGGCTGGAGCCGGTCCTGGCTGGAGCCCGAAGGCAGAGCGGGTGTGTTAGTTTCCTGGGGCTGCTGTAGCAAAGCACACAAACTGGGGGGCTTAGAACAACAGAAATGTATCCTCTCCTAGTTCTGGAGGCCGAAGTCAAGGTTGGCAGGGCTGTGCTCTCTCCAGAGGCTCGAGGTGGATCTTTCGTTGCCTCCAACTTCTGATGATCTCGCACGTTTGTTGGCCAGTGGCCACGTCACTCCCATCTCTGCCTCTGCCTTCACGTGGCCATCTTTCCGGGTGTGTCCAAATTTCTCTATTTTTATAAGGACACCAGTCACTGGATTAGAGCCCACCTAAACCAGTATGACCTCATCTTAACTTGATTCCATCTGCAAAGACTATCTCCAAATAAGGTCCCATTCACAGGGCGTAGGACTTGAACATATCTTTTTGGGGGCCACAGTTCAACCCACAACAGCAGGGTAGACCCAGCTGGCTCCCCAAGGATGGTGTGAACTGTCAGCAGTGGGTCTCCATTCTCTAGGAGTGGGCAGGTGCAGAGCAGGGAGGGAGAAGCAAGACATCCGACGGTGAAACAGAGCACCGCCCTCCCAGGCTGAGGTAGTGAGCAGTCCCTCAGGACCCGGAGAAGGCGTGCTTTTGGCTTTACCATAGTGCATCAGGATCGGATCTTTAGCATCAAGAAAGACATAGAATGACAGGTTGTTTAATATGTATTTTAAAAAAAGGAGGCTACAAACTTTACAATAGATGATTCGTATTCCGTACATATTTCACAGTGTGCTCAGCATGCACTGTTCCTCCTGGTGCACACGAGCTGGGAGGCCTAGGTCTGTGGACCCCCAGATTGTGGGGGGAAGCTCCCACCAGCCTCTCCCAGTGGGCAATGGAAGCAATGTTCAAGGGTCATTGCGAGTATGCATCTTTCACCCAGCCCCAACACGAGGGGGAATGGCACCATATACAGTAGGGGCTCAGTCAGCCATGGGGTCTTCTGGGGCCTGGGAGGAAACGGTCTGGCCCCCCAGTAAAGGGCCTGTGCCTCCTCTCTCTGTGGTTTCCATATTGCCCCCATGGTGCACACTAAGTAGCCTGTAACCCGTGAAGCACGGAGGCCACCAGCCTTGCCCTGGAAGTCTCTCCCGCCCTCTGCCTCCCAGGATTGCCTCTGAGGTCCTGCGGCAGGTGGCTGCTGGCAGGGCTGCCTACTGCCTGGCAGACCCTGCGGGAATGGCCGGCTGAGGGCTGACCTCACCCTCTCCCTTCCAGATCGTCATTCCCTTCTTCAGCCTGCTCATCAAGGACATCTACTTCCTGAATGAGGGCTGCGCCAACCGCCTCCCCAATGGACATGTCAACTTCGAGGTAGGGTCTGGGGGCCCCTGTGGGGTGTGCCCCAAGTTAGACAGGCCAGTAAAAGCCCCCAAGCAGGAGCACTGGCCCTGAACACTTGGACTAATGGGTCCCTGAGGTGGAGCGCAGAAGCTCACAGTCGACATTAGGGTGGGATTATTGGAGTCTCCCCACCCCACATCGGTCAAGAGGAGGAGACTGAGGTTTGTGAGGCACTGATTCGACTCCGTGTGGGCCTTGTGCCCAGAACAGGTGAAGCAGAATCATTTTCAGCCCTTGAGGAGCAGCACCAGACTGGTGAGGAAGACAGCCCTGCAGACGCACAGTGACACCTGGCGAGGTGCCGTGACAGGGGCTGCACAGGGGCACAGTGCGTTGGGGTCGGGGAGGCCTCCCAGAGGAGGGCCCTGAGCAGCAGGAGGAAGTGGTCAGGCAGAGGACGGAGTGGGCAGAAGGAAAGAAAGATTCTTCTCCCTCTGCAGACACTCACTGTTTGTCAGCTCAAGTGTCGCCTCCTCCAGGAAGACCCCTTGACCTCCCAGGCAGAAGGAGGCCCATGCACGGTGGGCTGGGCATCCCTTGCACAGCACTCCAGTTCTTGAGCTCCTCAGAAGCAAGGCCAGGCTGATCTGCTCTGTGTCTTGACCACCCCACAGGCCCACCCGGCACACATTTCTCAGTGTGGCTGGTGGGCTAAGCGTGGTGGGGGCCAAGGCCCAGAAGCCCTGAGGGCATGGGGCAGTGCCAGCAGGTGGTCACTGAGTCCGACAGACAGAGCATGCCATGCAGCCATGCACCCTCCCAATCTTCAAGAAAGAGGGGGCTCTTCTTCCACAAGAGGGCTGGCCCCACCCTAGTGCTGGCCCTACTCAGCCTCCAACTCCAAGGGGCAGTCAGTCTTGGGCCGAATCTCAGTCTCTTCCTCTGTAAAATGGGCCTTCGACCACGGCCGTATGGAGGGACTAGAAGGAATGGACACGCTGTGAGGCCCACCAAGGACTCTACAGGTGTCCCCTGCTGACGGGGCCCCCAGCCAATGCCTGGGCCCTTTGGCTGGAGTTGCCTCCACTGTGGGGCCTCACATCGACACCCCACAGACCTTCAGATGCTGCCCACAGGCTTAGTACCCCTGAGGGCTGGCAAGGCTGGAGGAAGTCCTGTCCAGCAGGAAGCTGAGGCCCTGCATCCTGGGGCAGTCCAGGCTGGAGGCCACATGAGAGGCTAGGCTTGGGTGAGGCTGCAGGGATGGGGGCCTGGGAGCTCACTCTCCAGGTTACCCCAACACACACCAGGTGTGGGAGCCCCTGTCTTTGCCCTTCTTGCATTGGTCCTCAGAACCGAGGCTGGAGGGTGAGAGGCAAGACTGCAAGGTGTTCATGTGGCCTAGATCAGGACGCAGGCAGTAGGGGCTGGAACCAGCCACCCAGTCATGACTTTGGGCTGCTATTTATTTAAAATTCTTCTTGGGGGCTGGCCACGTGGCACAGTGGTTAAGTTCAGCGCGCTCCACTTCAGCAGCCCAGGGTTCGATTCCTGGGTACGGACCTACATCACTCATCAGCCATGCTGGGGTGGCGACCCACATACAAAATAGAGGAAGACTGGCACAGATGTTAGCTCAGGGCCAATCTTCCTCAGGGGGAAAAAAAATCCTTCTTTAAGTTAGCACAGTTTTTCTTTTTTGTGTGTGTGAGGAAGATCAGCCCTGAGCTAACATCTGCCAATCCTCCTCTTTTTGCTGAGGAAGACTGGCCCTGGGATAACATCCATGCCCATCTTCCTCTACTTTATATGGGACGCCGCCACAGCATGGCTTGACAA